>NC_041380.1:53514322-53537785 GCF_002162155.2 Triticum dicoccoides | reverse complement strand
AACCTAACTTAAAAAGATACGACCGAAAAATTAATTTGAATGCAAGATAATCCACATTTTAGTGGCTAAATTTATAGTCAAGCTTGAACCTCCAAAAACTATTTCAAAAGCTCTGGAAGGGAATAAATTTTGAAAATTAAAAAAAAAATAACACTAGAAGGAAGTCGTACTAATCACAGTGGGAACCTAACTTAAAAAGGTACCATTGATAAATTAATTTGAATACAATATAATCCATATTTTAGTAGCTTTTATAATCAAAGCTTCAACCTCCAAAATCTGAGCTAGAAGGGGATAAAATTTGAAAATAAAAATTAATGCTAGAAGCTTTTATAATCAAAGCTTGAACCTCCAAAATCTGAGCTAGAAGGGGATAAAATTTGAAAATAAAAATTAATGCTAGAAGCTTTTATAATCAAAGCTTGAACCTCCAAAATCTGAGCTAGAAGGGGATAAAATCTGAGCTTGAACCTAACTTAAAAAGATACGACCGAAAAATTAATTTGAATGCAAGATAATCCACATTTTAGTGGCTAAATTTATAGTCAAGCTTGAACCTCCAAAAACTATTTCAAAAGCTCTGGAAGGGAATAAATTTTGAAAATTAAAAAAAAATAACACTAGAAGGAAGTCGTACTAATCACAGTGGGAACCTAACTTAAAAAGGTACCATTGATAAATTAATTTGAATACAATATAATCCATATTTTAGTAGCTTTTATAATCAAAGCTTCAACCTCCAAAATCTGAGCTAGAAGGGGATAAAATTTGAAAATAAAAATTAATGCTAGAAGCTTTTATAATCAAAGCTTGAACCTCCAAAATCTGAGCTAGAAGGGGATAAAATTTGAAAATAAAAATTAATGCTAGAAGCTTTTATAATCAAAGCTTGAACCTCCAAAATCTGAGCTAGAAGGGGATAAAATTTGAAAATTAAAAAACAACGCTAGAAGGAGGGCTCGAACCTCCGACCTTGTGGTTAACAGCCACACGCTCTAGCCATCTGAGCTATTCCAGCAACACGTCCAATTACAATTCGCAACCCTATATTACATTTGAACATCAAACAGTAGGTCCCGTGACACAATAATCCGAACAACAATTTCATGCCCCACATGTGCATATACGTGCATTGTTGAGACGGTAGTAGGAAATATGTTAAAAATTGTTTGGCACATGAACCCTTCGGTAAAAGGTTCGAAAGAACTGGTGTCGGACCTGACATATCTACGCCAACGGATTATTGTCCGGATTGTCAAAACAGCTGAAGCTGCACTGTAAACAACCAGACGTTCTTGCTTATCCCGAAATGCCCTGCTAGTGCTATGCTACACCGCCACCAAGACGATTTCTTCAGCATTTGCCTAACCGGCTGATGAGCTAGATGCCACAGGCATGGAAAGGTACTACTGCTTTTAGTCAAAGTTCTTCGCCAAAATTCCCAATGGTTTCCTGTCTGAAATCTGAACATCACCAGCCACTTAGCTCGCAGAAGAATTTTTAGAGGACAAGCCAGCGCTCATCATGGGGCCAACGTGAGGTTCCAGCACAAGATCGAACCCACATGTGTCTGAACTGGGGAAAGAATCAAAGAGTCTTGCCCCCCACCCCACAATTCCTGAACTAGCAAGCTGCTACTTTCTAGCTCCTGTCTCATCCTTCGTTCAGAGCAAATGTGTGTCTCTGCCTAGAATCATCTGGTTTAGTTGGGTCCTGGGGAAGTCTCTTTCTACATGACAATAGTCAGCTGAATGTACTTTCTTCTGCTACCCGAGTCATTCCACTCTCACTTGCAAGCATGATTGGTTGACGCGTGGTAAAGTGACGGCCTAATCATAGGCATTCTAGAACCTTATGGAGGGGAGCAAGAACCAAATCTGTGCCATGATGCTTTCCCACTGGATTTGGTTTTCTTTTAGCTAGAACATTAATCTTTGCGGAGTGCTTCGGTACAACCCCCCCTAAAACGTATAGTGGGTAGTATGGTAATTTCACATTAGGTATAGGAATACCCACCCGACGCCGTACGTCGCGCGCGACGTCGTACGCCCGCCCGCGTATGCCGCACCCGTTGTTGTACGCCCGCCCGCCCGCGTACCCGCACCCGTCGCCGCCCGCCCTCACGTCTCGACGTTGGCGTCGACAGTTGTTGGAGGAAAAAAAAAAGACACGGTAGCCGCCGACGCCCACCGTCGAAACCCTGAACCCTAACGCATCCACGCCGTCTCCACGTTGGCCCCTGAAAGGATCGATATGGTTGACTAGAGGGGGGTGAATAGGCAACTAACAATTTTTAGCTTTTCTTTAGCAATTTAAACTTTGCATCAAAGTAGGTTGTCTAGATATGCAACTAGATGAGCAACCTATATGATGCAACACAAATAGGAACACAAGCAAGCAAGATATATGAAACAAATAAGCTACACAAGTAAAGGCACGAAATAACCAAGAGTGGAGACGGTGGAGACGAGGATGTGTTGCCGAAGTTCCTTCCCTTTGAGAGGAAGTACGTCTCCGTTGGAGCGGTGTGGAGGCACAATGCTCCTCAAGAAGCCACTAGGGCCACCGTAATCTCCTCACGTCCTCACACAATGCGAGATGCCGTGATTCCACTATTGGTGTCTTTGGAGGCGGCGACCGAACCTTTATAAACGAGGTTGGGGCAATCTCCACAACTCAATTGGAGGCTCCCAACGACACCACGAAGCTTCACCACAATGGACTATGGCTTCGCGGTGACCTCAACCGTCTAGGATGCTCAAACACCCAAGAGTAACAAGATCCGCAAGGGATTAGTAGGGGGAATCAAATATCTCTTGGTGGAAGTGTAGATCGGGGCCTTCTCAACCACTCCCGAGCAAATCAACAAGTTTGGTTGGCTAGGGAGTGAGATCGGGCGAAAATGGAGCTTGGAGCAATAATGGAGCTTTAATGGTGGAAGAGGTGAGTCAACGGGGAAGGAGACCCTTTATATAGTGTGTGGAAAAGATCCAACCGTTACCCACCAACCAGCCCGCGGCCAGCGGTACTACCGCGCCTGGCCAGCGGTACTACCGCAAGGCCGCGCGGTACTACCGCTTGCAACCAAGCGGTATTACCGCACGGCAGTGCGGTACTACCGTACCGTCCCACGGTACTGCCGCAACCCCAGCCAGGGAAACAGACGCAAGCTGGGGGGCGGTACTTCCGCACGCGCGGTACTACCGCGCCCCCAATGCGGTACTGCCGTAAGGCAAAAGTCCCGTCCAGGGGGAAGGGGAACTTCCATGCCTACTTCCGCAAAAAAACGGAAGTAGCAAAAACTCGACACAGTAGTACTGCCGAGGGGCGGTACTACTGCCTGACCGCATAGCGCGGTACTACCGCACGGCGAAAGCGGTACTACTGCGGCAGGTGCGGATGTAAAAAATTACATCCGCTCCTACTACCGCAAAGGGGCGGCACTAGCCTGGTGGGCAGCGGTAGTGCGGCTCCAGGGGAGCGGTACTACCATGAGCACCAGCGGTACTACCGCGCCATCGCGCGGTACTACCGTGAATGCCCAAGGTACTACCGTTGATCCAGGAGTAGTACTATCGCAACCACAACAGCAGCCAGTCAAAGGAGGCAGGAAAAACGGAGGAAGCTCCAAGGAAGAAGGAGGGGATAAAAGGAGACGTGTACGTGATGATTCCATCCAAACCTTTCCAACGCGGACCCCCTCTTTATAGTACGGCTTTCCTACGACTCAAATCCACCAAAAAGAAACGTAGAAACGACGCCGTCTTCGTCAGTCTTCGAGGGGCACCCAATCGTCTTGTGCCTAGCAGAGAAGAGTCTGGAAAACTCATGGCAAACGATTAGTCCGCAAATGCGTTGTCATCAATCACCAAAACACTTAGGGATAAATATGTCCTTACAATCTCCCCCTTTTTGGTAGATTGATGACAAAATGGGATTTGCACAAGGAAAAATACTATTGAGTAAAAGCAAACCCCTCATCTCTATAATATAGACGGGCTCCCCCTAAATGTGTGCCACCTAGATGAGCACGAATACTAGGAAGCGAGCTCCCCCTATATTATAGAGACAAGGCAAATTTATCACTAGACAAGATAGTACAAACATAAGATAACTAAGATAGATAGAGTGCATATGTCTTACACCATATGGAGGAAAGGTCTCGGAAGCACAAACCGAACTAAAGCAAACGAGGCAAATGAGGTCCAAACGACAAAGCAACCAAACACACCAAGCACTACACAACGCAAATCCCTACACTCTCTCCCCCTTTGGCATCGAGACGCCAAAAAGGCAGAGAGGACACCTACACACACGGGGTGGCTCAGGCAGAGAAGTCGTCCCACTATTCCTCGTGCTCCTCGTCAGACTCAGCAGCGGGGATAGTCTCCTCCATGTCATCCTCTGAACTGGTCCACTTGTAGCCCTGCTTAGACATTCAGGCAGCCTCAGGTGTGATGACGTCCTCAGACCCGCCAGACACATCCTCTCCAAAGAGCCTCATCACCTTCTTGTCATAGCGGCGACTCTCCTTGTCAGCCACGTGAGCCCTGTACTGTCCCTTCGCCTGCATGCAGAAGAGAGTCTTCATCTTGTCCTTCAGCTTCTTGGCCCATGATGGTTCAGAGGAAGAAGTGGTGGACCTAGCAGCACGGTCCTCAGCAGTAGTCTCAGCAGCAGCAGCCTCCCCCTCACCAGCAGCCCTCCTAGCAGAAGATGCCTCAGCACGAGTAGTGGTGTTAGCCCAGTTGGGCTTGACGCGGAGGCTGATGGACTCATGGCGAATCCAGTCTGGAGCAAGGAACTCATCACCTGGATACGTCTTCTCCCAAGTGGTGGAGAGCAGCAGAAACAGGTACGGTCCATAGATAGGAACCTTGCGAGTGAACACCGCAAACCGAAGCTCACACCACATGATGTGAGAGACATCAAGTGGCTGAGTCTGAGAAGTACGTGCCTCTGCACACAAGAGCAACATGTCCACTAGATATGCATGAACCTTGTCCTTGTAGCCAATGCGTGGGAACAGAGTGTTGCCGAAGATGCGATGCATGATATCCAGAAAGGAGTTCAACACCCAAGATGACTTCCCAATGGGAAGTACCTTCTCAACAAGGAAGGGCTGAAGCTGGTTCTTGTTGGCAGACTCAGAGTTGGCATGGGGGCGGACGCCAACGGGGGTGTGAAGCCCGTCATCAGGAATGTGCAGCAGATCCATGAACTATTTCCATGTAGCAGACAGCTGACGGCCATTGGTCATCCAAGTCATCCTCCGCTCCTCCCCGGGATGAAAGTACACTGAGGCAAAGAATTGACAGATAAGCTCAGGGTCATAGTCAAGGTGAAAGGAGATCACCGGCTCAATAGCAAACTGCTCCACCAAGTCCAGAGCCTCTCCAAAATAGTCACGAAACTTGTCTTTCCGCAGGTGATGCATGTCTATCCACTTGACATCTACGTAGGTATTCTGCTTGTTCTTGATCACATCCAGATAGATGAGAACCTGTTGCTTGGTCCAGAACAACTCGGTGCCTCTGAGGGTAGCCCAAGGATTCACATAGGGATTGATCTTCCGGCGCTCGACATACTCAGTGGTTGAAATCTCGTCCATGCCCTTAGCCGGTTCCTTTTGCTTGCTGGCAACGGACTTGACTTTGCGCTTGGGGGCATTGGAGCCCTCTGGGGCTTCTTCTTGGGGGTTGCGCAGACGCTTGGAGCCAGTGTCACGACTGGGATTGGAACGGCGAGAGCCACCACCTGACACACAGAACGCAAAAACACCCACAATATCCAAGAGAGATTAATGCAAAGACCACAACAAAGCAAGTGAAACAAGTAGAAAGCACATATGATACATGCCTAGAGAGAGATTTGATCCCTACAGTAGTACTGCCAAGAGGTGCGGAGCTAAGAGAGTAGTACGACTCTTAGACGCGGTAGTACCGTGCAAGATCACGGTAGTACTGGGTGGAGGAGCGGTAGTACGACCTTAGCACCGCGGCCGGCACGGTAGTACCGCGTCTGCGGAGCGGTAGTACCGCACGGTACGGTAGTACCGTGCCTGATGGGCGGTAGTACCGCGAGAGCGGTAGTATCGCACATCGGGCACGATAGTACCGCACTGCGTCAGATCTGAACTGGTTCAAATCTGAGAAAGCCCGCGAAACCACGGCGGTACTACGGTAGGACAAAGCTACCACAAGACAGCATATCAAGTATGTTTCCTACGCATCACGACTCTCCTACACCCTACTCTTGCATAGATTTGGCCTAAAATCTCAAGAACGACAAGTTTCTCCCCAAAAGCCTAGAAGCAAGAGAACAACCAAGAAAAAGAGGGATTTGGGGAAAAACCTTGGTTCATGGCAAGAGGAAGTGGTGGGGAACGATCCCACCGGTCGGAATCCGAGGAGAGTGGCCGGAGACGGAGATCCGGCGAGGGCCTCCGGTGCCGTTCTTGAGAGGGAGAGACGTGGAGAGAGAGACAATGAATGGGTATGGGGAGTTGTAACTCCCCTGCCCGAGTCATAACCCCCATGCGCCCTTGACGGCGCGGTAGTACCGTGCCCAGACACGGTAGTACCGCACGGTGCGGTACTTCCGAAGTACCGCACCACAACGGTAGTACCGTGTTGTGGCGCGGTAGTACCGTGCCTCCCAAAGTGGTAGTACCGCGCCCAGACGCGGTAGTACCGTGGGCTCAAGAAGATGCACGTTTCGAGCTCGAAAAATTGGATCTTTGCACAAACCACTCCGAGCCAACACAACACCACAAGACCACGCAACACACAAAACCAGAAAGGCACACGACAAACGAACCAACCACGAGACACCACCTCTCCAAAAGAGAGGGCGGTGGCCGTAGCCACCTATGTTTGAGTTAATTGGTATGGCACTGCGAAGAATTATCCTTGGGTCCATGACCAAAACTCGTCTTTGAAGCACAAGTACCATCAAATATGGCTAATGTGAAAGACTTGATTGATTTATGCATAATGGGGGAGGGAGAGTTTATTGAGAGAACATCACTCCCCCTATGTCCATGCCTACATCTAAATAGGAGAACATGTTGAGTATGGTGGGGTGTGCAAGGGTTCAAGCAACATTGCTCGAATCGATGATATTTAGCTCATGCCTTAACTCGCGAAATCTCGCTTCATCCAAGGGCTTCGTGAAGATATATGCAAGGTTGTCATGAGTGTTGACGTAGTTGAGCTCGATCTCTCCTCGCCTAATGTGATCCCGGATGAAGTGATACCGGATCTCAATATGCTTCGTCTTGAAGTGTTGCACCGGGTTGAGAGAGATCTTGATGGCACTTTCATTGTCACACCAAAGAGGCACTTTATCACAAGTAACACCATAATCCTTTAAAGTTTGCCTCATCCATAAGAGTTGTGCACAACAACTACCGGCCGCAACATACTCCGCTTCGGTGGACGAGAGAGACACACAACTTCGCTTTTTGGAAGACCAACTTACCAAAGAGCAACCAAGGAATTGGCACCCTCCGGAAGTGGACTTCCTATCCACTTTGTCTCCCGCCCAATCGGAATCCGAGTACCCTACAAGCTTGAAGTTTGTTCCTCTTGGGTACCATAAGCCAAAGTTTGGGGTATGAGCCAAATATCGAAAGATTCGTTTGACTGCCATATAGTGACTTTCCTTAGGTGCGGCTTGAAACCATGCACAAATTCCCACACTCAACATGATGTCTGGTCTAGATGCACAAAGGTAAAGCAAGGATCCAATCATGGAACGATATACCTTTTGATCCACCACTTTACCATTGGGATCTAAGTCAAGTTGACACTTGGTGGGCATTGGAGTGGAAGCCTGCTTGACGTCACTTAGCTTGAATCTCTTGAGCATGTCTTGAGTGTATTTGGATTGATTGATGAAGGTTCCTTCTCTTCTTTGCTTTACTTCGAACCCTAGAAAGAACTTCAACTCTCCCATGGAGGACATCTCGAACTTTGAGGTCATGAGAGCGGCAAATTCCTCATTGAAAGCTTTGTTAGGAGAACCAAAGATAATATCATCAACATATAATTGGCACACAAACAACTCCCCTTTGACCTTCTTAGTAAAAAGAGTGGGGTCGATTAGCCCAACTTCAAAACCACGGTCTTGTAACAACTCGGTAAGGTGGTCATACCACGCACGTGGGGCTTGTTTAAGGCCATAGAGTGCCTTATCGAGTTGATACACATGATCGGGAAAGTAGGGGTCCTCGAACCCGAGGGGTTGCTTGACGTACACCAATTCATTAATGGGACCATTAATAAAAGCACTCTTCACATGCATTTGTTGTAACTTAAAGTTATGATGAGAAGCATATGCAATCAACATGCGAATGGATTCAAGACGAGCAACGGGAGCAAAGGTTTCACCGTAGTCGATACCCTCGACCTGGGAGTAGCCTTGTGCTACCAAACGAGCCTTGTTGCGAATGATAATCCCATGGGCATCTTGCTTGTTCTTGAATATCCACTTGGTTCCAATGACATTGTGGTTCCCCGTTAGCCTTGGCACCAATCTCCACACTTTGTTGCGCTCGAAGTTGTTGATTTCTTCGTGCATGGCATTGAGCCAATCCGGATCTTCTAGCGCCTCATAGACCTTGTGGGGTTCCACACAAGAGACAAACGCGTGATGCTCACAATAATTTGCTAATTGTCTACGAGTGCTTACCCCCTTTCTTAAGCTTCCAAGCACATTCGTCATGAGATGATCCTTGGTGGAGAGCTTGGAAGCAACCTTGGCGGCACGACGCTCTAATTCCTCCTTGGTGGTGAGATGAGGAGCGGTTACTTGATCATCTTGAGCGCCGTCATGAACTTGTTCTTGATCTTGAACTTGCTCGGGGGAGAGAACTTGACCATGGGCATCACTTGGTGTGTCCACACCGTCTTGAGTATGATCTAGCCCTTGGTCTTGTTCATGAGGTTGAGGGCCTTCACTTTGTTCTTCGGAAGCGTGTGGGCCTTGGGTTGGTGATGGCTCCACTTGAGTGGAGCATTGTCCTTCTCCTTCGGCCACAAGGGGTTCCTCAATGGGTAGGATGAAACCAACACCCATTCTTCTTATGGCTTGAGGAGGAATTTCATCACCTACATCACAAGTGCCACTTTGCTCCACTTGGGAGCCGTTATTCTCATCAAACTCCACGTTACACGTCTCCTCAATAAGTCCCGTGGATTTATTGAGGACACGGTAAGCATGAGAGTTTGTAGCATAACCAACAAATATGCCCTCATAAGCTCTAGCCTCAAATTTAGACAACCGAACACCTTTCTTGAGAATGAAACACTTACACCCGAATACCCGGAAGTACTTGAGGTTGGGCTTGTTACCGGTGAGTATTTCATATGGAGTCTTGTTCAAGCCCTTGCGGAGGTAGAGCCGATTTGATGCATGACACGCGGTGTTGATGGCTTCGGCCCAAAAGTTGTAAGGAGACTTGAACTCCGCCATCATGGTCCTTGCCGCATCCATCAACGTCCGGTTCTTCCTCTCCGCAACATAGTTTTGTTGAGGGGTGTAGGGTGCGGAATGTTGATGCTTGATTCCCTCGTCACTAAGAAACTCATCCAAGGTGTAGTTCTTGAACTCGGTGCCGTTGTCACTTCTTATTGTCAAGATCTTTGCATTGTGTTGACGTTGTGATTCATTTGCAAAGTCAATGACGATTTGTTGGGTCTCGCTCTTCCTCTTGAAGAAATACACCCACGTGTACCTTGAGTAGTCATCCACAATCACCAAGCAATACTTCCTACCTCAAAGACTATCGAAGGATGGAGGCCCAAAGAGATCCATGTGAAGGAGCTCCAAAGGCCTCTTTGAATAAATGATAGTCGTGGGAGGGTGAGCCTTCTCATGTAGCTTTCCTTCGATACAGGCACTGCAAGCACGATCTTTAGCAAAACTAACATTCGTTAGTCCACAGACATGGTCTCCCTTGAGGAGACTTTGCAAAGATCTCATATTGACATGAGCTAAACGGCGATGCCAAAGCCATCCCACATCAACTTTAGCCATTAGGCATGTCGCGGTCTTAGTGGGTCGCTCCGAAAAGTTAATCACATATAGACCGTTCTTGACATGCCCAACAAAGGCTACTTTAAGAGTCTTGCTCCACAAGAGGGCCACGGTATCGATATCAAAGAAAGTGGCAAAGCCCATGATAGCAAGTTGACGAACGAAAAGTAAATTGTATGCAAGGGACTCAACAAGCATGACCTTCTCGATCGTGAGATCATGAGAGATGACCACTTTGCCAAGTCCCAATACCTTAGAAGATGAGGCGTCACCCCACTCGACATTGGTGGGCATAGATGGAACCTTGTGCACGTCCACCACCAAGTCCTTGCTTCCGGTCATATGATTTGTAGCTCCGCTATCGAGCAACCATGATCCCCCACCGGAAGCAAACACCTACAAGAGATCAATGCTTGGTTTTAGGTACCCATTTTGTAATTGGTCCTTTGATGTTAGTAACAAGGGTTTTTGGAACCCAAATAGACCATTCAATGTATTCATGAAGAGAACCAACAAATTTGGCATAAACATGCCCATCACTAGCACGGCATAACACATAAGAAGGGTTAAAATCGCCGGCTTTGTTGAGAGGGATGACATTGCCCTTCTTGACATTGTTCTTCTTCTTCTCCTTAGGGGAAATCTCTCCCTCCCTCACAAAGGTTTGCATGAGGGGAGGAGGTTGTTTGGTCTTGTCATTCTTCTTCTTGTTCTTGGAGTCGGGCACGTACCCAACCCCTTCCTTGGCCACACCTCCCTTTTGGTTGATCAAGAGATCGTTGAGGTTATTCTTGCCTTGTATGCAAGTCGCAAGACCTTTCTCAACTTGCTCCTTCAACTTCGCATTTTCCTCAACAATATGTATATGCTCACAACACGTGTTAGTAGCATTTGCATTATCAATTAAAACCATATGAGGAAAATTTGCTTTCTCCTTAGTTAGCTTCACTTGGAGTTGATCATGGGACTCCTTGAGACTAGCATGAATACCCTTCAAGGCCTTGTGGGCCTTGTCAAGTATATCAAACTCCTCTCTGAGTCTAGCAAGATCAACCCCGAGTTTGGCCTTCTCGGAATTTAGCACACGAGAAACAATGAGGGCATGATCATAATCTTTCTTTAACTTAGCATGATCAACGTTGTGTGACTCCTCAAGAGCCAAACGAAGACCACGCTCTTCCTCAAGAGCATTGGAAAGATCCGAAATCTCATCGGCATAGTCATGACTATGCCCTTCCATCTTAGATATGGTGTCTTCGTGAGCCTCGATCATGTCATTGGCCTCACCCAGTTGTTCCAAGAGAGCAACAAAGTGCTTCTTGGATTTTCCCTTGAGTTTGCCCATAAAGGCCTCAAACTCGTTAGCCTCCACATTAGCTCCCTCAAGTTCATTAATGCTATCCGTCGAAGAAGGATGATTAATGATGGTAGTTTTGATGTTGGAGGTTACCTTGTTGGTGGCTTTAGCCATGAGGCACTTGGCGGTGATGCTCTCGTTGGGTGAGTCAAAGAGAGACACACGTGACGTTGTTGCAATGGCAACGGAGGCCATGGCAACCGACTCATCATCTTCATCATCATCATCATCCTCATTGTACTCTTCTTGCACAACCAAAGCCTTGGGAGGAGTCTTCTTGGTGAAGTTGTTCTTGTTGGGGAACGACTTGGCCTTGTCCTTTCAGATGAGTTTGCCACCATTGTCTTCCCTCTTCTCATACGGGCATTCCGCAACGAAATGACTCATGTTGCCGCAATTGTAGCAAGTCCTTACATGTTGCTTGCCCCTTGTGCCACTCGAGTTGTTTTTGCTAAAATTGGGCCTCGAGTTTTTCTTGCTCCAAAATTGCCTTGAAGCAAGTGCCATGTGTTCATGATATGCATACTTCGTATCTTCGGGGTTGCTCTCCTCTTCTTCCTCTTCTTCTTCTTCCACGGTGAGCTTGGCCTTCAATGCAAGGTTAGGCTTCTTTGCCCGTTGAGAACGGAGCACCGCATTGTCGACGGTCTTGTCCAAAATGTTCATGGCCACAAACTCATCCAACACTTCGCTTGAGGTCAAAGTGTGGAAGTCCGGTCTTTGACGAATGATGGAAGACATGGCCTTGTGGTAGGGCATCATTGCCTTGAGGAATTTGTGCTTGATCCAATTGTCATCCGTGCCCTTGCTCCCGTGATCTCGTAGTGAGACCGCGAGTTTGGTTACTCTCCGATAAAGCTCACGAGGTTCTTCATCTTCCTTCATTGCAAACTCATCGGCCTCATCTTGTACCACTTCATAGTTGGAGCGTTGAATGCTTGCGCTTCCCCGGTAGAGAGACACGACACAATGCCATGCATCTTTGGCCAAGGCGAAGGGACGAAGATGAGGTAGGTCTTCGGGTGGAATTGCATCTTGAATGATGAAGAGAGTATTCTCATTGAATTGATTGTCCGCGGCTTCTCGAGGAGTGAAGTTGCTTGGATCATGTGGATAGAAACCTTCTTCAATGATTCTCCAAAGGTTAGTGTTCACATGATTTAAATGACGTTTAAAGCAGTAAACCCAAGAATCAAAATCCTCATTTTTCACAATCTTAGGGGGGACCGGCATGATTCAAATGAGTGGAAGGAACCGGTACACCATAAACAAGTGGTGGTTCCACATGGGCAAAGATGCTGGTGCCATTCTTGCCACTAGAAGAAGGAGCCTTTTCACTACTAGCTTCCCCCTTGTCGGGGATAGCATCCGACACCTTGATGGCGGGATCACCCACTTTCAACGGTGCGGTGGATAGTTTAAGCTCCTCAAGAAATTTAGTAAACATGCTTTCAACTTCGGTCGTCATGGAGATTTTCAATGTCTCCAAGGCCACATTGAACTCCTCACGAGAGACCGAAGTTCCCCCATCGCCCGTAGACGAGATAGGATTCACATCGGAGTGTTCCTCCGCACCATCTACGGTATCAACCATACTCTTTGGACGGTAAAGTCCTTAATAAAGAGACGAGGCTCTGATACCAATTGAAAGGATCGATATGGTTGACTAGAGGGGGGTGAATAGGCAACTAACAATTTTTAGCTTTTCTTTAGCAATTTAAACTTTGCATCAAAGTAGGTTGTCTAGATATGCAACTAGATGAGCAACCTATATGATGCAACACAAATAGGAACACAAGCAAGCAAGATATATGAAACAAATAAGCTACACAAGTAAAGGCACGAGATAACCAAGACTGGAGACGGTGGAGACGAGGATGTGTTGCCGAAGTTCCTTCCCTTTGAGAGGAAGTACGTCTCCGTTGGAGCGGTGTGGAGGCACAATGCTCCCCAAGAAGCCACTAGGGCCACCGTAATCTCCTCACGCCCTCACACAATGCGAGATATCGTGATTCCACTATTGGTGCCCTTGGAGGCGGCGACCGAACCTTTACAAACGAGGTTGGGGCAATCTCCACAACTCAATTGGAGGCTCCCAATGACACCACGAAGCTTCACCACAATGGACTATGGCTTCGCGGTGACCTCAACCGTCTAGGATGCTCAAACACCCAAGAGTAATAAGATCCGCAAGGGATTAGTAGGGGGAATCAAATATCTCTTGGTGGAAGTGTAGATCGGGGCCTTCTCAACCACTCCCGAGCAAATCAACAAGTTTGGTTGGCTAGGGAGTGAGATCGGGCGAAAATGGAGCTTGGAGCAATAATGGAGCTTTAATGGTGGAAGAGGTGAGTCAACGGGGAAGAAGGAGACCCTTTATATAGTGTGTGGAAAAGATCCAACCGTTACCCACCAACCAGCCCGCGGCCAGCGGTACTACCTTGCCTGGCCAGCGGTACTACCGCAAGGCCGCGCGGTACTACTGCTTGCAACCAAGCGGTACTACCGCACGGCAGTGCGGTACTACCGTACCGTCCCACGGTACTGCCGCGACCCCAGCCAGGGAAACAGACGCAAGCTGGGGGCGGTACTTCCGCACGCGCGGTACTACCACGCCCCCAATGCGGTACTACCGTAAGGCAAAAGTCCCATCCAGGGGGAAGGGGAACTTCCGTGCCTACTTCCGCAAAAAAACGGAAGTAGCAAAAACTCGACACAGTAGTACTGCCGAGGGGCGGTACTACTGCCTGACCGCATAGCGCGGTACTACCGCACGGTGAAAGCGGTACTACCGCGGCAGGTGCGGATGTAAAAAATTACATCCGCTCCTACTACCGCAAAGGGGCGGCACTAGCCTGGTGGGCAGCGGTAGTGCGGCTCCAGGGGAGCGGTACTACCGTGAGCACCAGCGGTACTACCGCGCCACCGCGCGGTACTACCGTGGATGCCCATGGTACTACCGTTGATCCAGGAGCAGTACTACCGCAACCACAACAGCAGCCAGTCAAAGGAGGCAGGAAAAACGGAGGAAGCTCCAAGGAAGAAGGAGGGGATAAAAGGAGATGTGTACGTGATGATTCCACCCAAACCTTTCCAACACGGACCCCCTCTTAATAGTACGGCTTTCCTACGACTCAAATCCACCAAAAAGAAACATAGAAAAGATGCCGTCTTCGTCAGTCTTCGAGGGGCACCCAATCGTCTTGTGCCTAGCAGAGAAGAGTCTGGAAAACTCATGGCACACGATTAGTCCGCAAATGCGTTGTCATCAATCACCAAAACACTTAGGGATAAATATGTCCTTACAGCCCCCATCTGCACGAAGTCGCTGTCGCCCGAGTCGCGGCCCAAACAGGCCGCCGCGCGTGCCCCGGCGCCTTTACCGCTGCCGGCGCGCGTGCCCGCCGCTGCATTCCATTCCCGTCGCCCAGATGGACGCCCACCCGCGATCTACGTCTCCGCCTCCCTCCGCGCACTACGCCTACTACGACCAGCCATCGTCCTCACGCCGTCGACACCTGCCTCCGCCGGCCAGCAACGTCACGCCGTCATCACGTTCGTCATCGGAGGAAATGGATCCGGCTGAAATCCTCGCCGCCGTGCAAGAGGTTGGTTTGAGACATTGTTGTGCTTGATAGGATAGTTGTTTTAGGGATGATGTTACACGGCGTTTGATTCATCGTACAATTTTTTAACTATATATAGTTAGAGGAGGAGGAAGATTATGATGGTGATGATTACGGCGAGGACAACGAAACCTCGTCACGGAATATGGATGAACCTCATGAGGAGAACTACATGAGTTTGGATGAATCTTATAGTGGCAATGTAAGTGTGATCAATGTTGATGAAACAATAAATATGAGGGGGCAAATATGATAGACCGCACGGAAAATTTAATATTTTTTTGCATGATGGAGCGACATGGTGATGATGATGATGATATGGATATAGATGATTCATTTGCTGAAAGTGCACTCCGGGTATGTTATTAATAAAATCAGAGAAGAAATGACATAATAACCATATGAGCGCTTACATGTTTTTTTTGCAATGCACGCAGATGGACGAGGACGGGGACTTTGTGAGGAATATTGTGGACGATGAAAGTGACAAATCGCACGTTGATGCATCTCATGATGATAGCTCCAGCAAAGTAAGTTTTGAAACTTACATCACTACAGTACATTTTAAAATTATAACTGACTGACATAAATGGTTTAATGCATTAATTTACAGGGAGATGTAGATGGTACAAGCGGGAATGATGAGCATGTTGGTGATGATCTGTTTAATTTTGACATCGGATTTGATGAATATCAGCAAGAATCATTGGACATGCATTGGAAGGTCATGAGGAAGATGTTCAAGTCACTAAGAGATGCTTAAAATTTCTATAATCAGTATGCGTACGAGCGTGGTTTCAGCGTAAGAAAGGACTCACTGAAATATTCAAAAGGTCCTGAGGCAACTAAGCGCTTGAGAAAGTATGTGTGTGCGAGAGCTGGGAAACGACAGGCAAAACGTTGTACAATGGAAGGCAGGACCCGCAGGCTGAGAGGGGAGACTCGTTGCTTTTGCGATGCGCATATAACTTTGAAACTTGATAAAGAGCGTGACGTTTGGTATGTCAGCAGTTTCAATGATGATCACAGTCACGTTCTAGCTAGACCGGATGAAGTCACGTTTCTTCGGTCTCACAATCAGATAAAAGAATATCAGAAGGCTGAGATCTTAACCATGGCAGGTGCTGGAATCAGGAAACATATGATTTATGATCAACTTGTCAGTAGGTCCGGGTCATATGCAAAGGCTGGTTTTGGGAGGAAGAAGCTTTATAACATGTGTTATAGAGAAAAAATGAAGTTGCTTGCACAAGGTGATGCAGACACTGCCATTGGGATCATGATGACCAGAAAAGAGAGAGATCCAGATTTCTTCTTTGAGCACACTGTCGATGATGAAGGAAGGCTGAAAAACATATTCTGGTGTGATTCTCAATCACGTCGAGACTATGTTGACTACGGCGATGTGACAGTCTTCGACAGCACATACAGGATGAATAGGTATGGCATGCCATTTATACCTTTTGTCGGTCTGAACAACCACCGTTGCACCACGGTATTCGGTTGTGCTCTTGTGTCTGACGAGACGGAAGATACATATGTCTGGCTGCTTCAGACATTTTTGAGGGCTCACTGTCAGAAGAGGCCCAGGTCAGTAATTACTGATGGAGATGCAGCTATGATTAAGGCCATAAGAAAGGTACTTTCGGAGGTTTGGCATCGTCTTTGATCGTGGCATATTGAGAAGAACATGCAGAAACACCTTCATCATAAGTCTCTAAAGGAGTTCAGGTCTCTACTTTATTATGCCACTTCAAAAAAGGTATTTGAGGAGAGATGGGCAGCGTTTACCGCCAAATGGCAGTCGGAGAAAACAAAGACATGGTTACGTAGGATGTACAAGAAGAAAAGGCTTTGGGCTGCATCATATCTGTCAGGTGGGTTTTTCTTAGGTATGCGAAGTAACCAGCGAAGTGAGAGTCTGAATTCATGCCTTCACTTGCATCTAGACTCCGGTATGACTATTGTTGATATGATTGTGCACTATGAGAACTGCATAGTTCGTCTCCGTGAGAATGAGGCGCATAACGATTACACAAACTCACAGACAGTTCCAGTACCAGTATTGGATGAGTGTAAAGATATTGAGAAATCAGCTGCCCGTGAGTTCACTGCGGCAAACTTTTATATCTTGCAGGAAGATATGAAGAAGGCACGGGAGCTAGAGGTCCTTGAGAGACTGAGAGGAGCAGACACTCACAGATTCATACTGACATGGAAGG
This sequence comes from Triticum dicoccoides, assembly GCF_002162155.2. NCBI lineage: Eukaryota > Viridiplantae > Streptophyta > Magnoliopsida > Poales > Poaceae > Triticum > Triticum dicoccoides. The sequence continues at coordinate 53,520,539 of NC_041380.1, read as the reverse complement.
AAAATAGAGATATCAGATTCACTGTGGACTACACCCCAGGTAACTTAGAAGAAACTGTGAAGTGCAGTTGCAGAAGCATGTATCGCAAAGGACTTCCTTGCAAACATATTCTTCACGTTCTGATTCAGCTACGCTTACGTGAGATACCTAAGTGTTTAGTACTGCGGAGGTTGAGCCAAGTGGCAAGGGGTGGACTTCCCGTGAAGCGCACTAGCGATCTGTTTGCATGGGGATGGGCAGGTGCAGGGGACAGAGCTAGGTACATCGAGTTGACTATCTTATCTGCTGAAGCAACTCATAAAGCATGCCATAAGCCATTTTTATTCGACAAGTTGAAGGCGGCTCTGAGGGACATAATAGATAATGATTACACTGAGGAGGATGAGCCTGGTGCGGAGGTACAGTTTGTGAACGACGATGCATTCGAGCCTAATCAAGATCATGGTCTTGTTCATGATCCCGCAAAAGTTAACACCAAAGGCGCACCAAAACAGAATGTTAAAGGCCGCGGTAAGGATGGTCCTGATGTCACTAAAAATGGGCGACCAAAAGCTTTTGATGAGAAAAGCAAATGTCAATGTGGACAGTGCGGTGTTGCGGGTCATTATAAGTCCACGTGCCCTCAAAATCCTAAGTATGATTTTCTTATGTTATTATATATGTTATTGTTCAAAGCGAATTTATTTGTTCATTGTGAATTAACACATATCTTATTGTTATGTAGGAACTTTGCTTAACTTGTGGAGTATGGAAGATTGGTTCACCCTTTGATTGAAGACAGTTTTATTATGGATGGCTATGGAAGATCGTTCCACCCTTTCATTGAAGACAATTTTTTAATGTTCTATACATTTGATCTTGAATAATTGTTATAATATGTTATATGAACTTATTTTACTTCGTTGATGTCAGACTATTTGGTTTTGATGACAGACTATGTAATGCAAGAAGGAGTTTTACTTTGTTTATTTTGATGTGTTAATTTTGTGCAAGTCACTGTTGTTTATTTTGACGTGCTCATTTTTGCATAGTACTGCCGTCGCTGTTTACTGTATATTTTCTGCATTGCACGGTCGCCGTCACTTAGAACGCCGTCATTTTAAAAAAAACACCCGACAAGTGCGCCTGCGGCACTGTCCCACAGTGGCAGCGTCGGCAGGCGGCACTGTCCCACAGGGCAGAGTCGGACGGCGGCAGCAATACGAGGCAACGAAAGGAGTTCGATAGCCTATGTGCCGCCGGGTATATAAGCCGGTCGTCGCGCGCTCCGTCGGCCGAGGTGGGACTAAACATTCCAAGTCGCCCCACGTGCTACTTGGGCCATCGTCACGCCGCGTGCTACTTGGGCCATCGTCGCGCCGCGAGCGGAAACAATGGTATTGGGCCGGCCCACGCGGTCACGCGCGTCGCTGCAGGCACGACGGCTGCGATAGCTAAGTTTTAGTCCCACCTCGCCCAACGGAGCGCGCGACGACCAGCTTATATACCCGGCGGCGCACTTGCAGTCGAGCGTCCTTGATTAGTTATGCTACCCGTCGTTCGACGCTGCCCTGTTGGACAGTGCCGTCGGTCCTGTCTGACGTCAGACTGGTCGGCGCACTAGTGGGCAATTTTTTTTGTAGAAAAGGAAATTAAGAACGTCGGTGTTATAATAAGCGACGGCGACAGTGCTTTAAAGTGCATAATAAATACATTTACATTTTTTTAACATTCAGCTGTACAGGAAAACAATTTGACGACTGCACAACTATAAATATGAAGATTTCAAATGCAAAGACAACGGCATGAAGACAACATAATAATCCAAATGTCATTCTCGACTTAAATATTCAAAATAGTAGTGTCTTCTTCATCACAAGACATGATAGTCGAAATAAATGTAAACATTATTTGAGCCTACAAAATTTTCTTGTATAAAAATTTTGCCACATTTATTTCTTCTTTGCAAGCCGGGTAACTTTGTCCTTCACATCGTTGAGCGCATTTCTCTCCGAAAAAATAAGCTGCGTAATCATTAAGTCCCTCGATTTATCAATTGACCCCTGTCAGAACTTCATATTAGTACAATTCAAATAGTATTACATAATGAATTTAATTGAATATAAGCATTTGAAATAAAATCAGACCTGAGAAAAATGGCTTGTCCATTTTTCACCGTTCCAATATTGAAAGTATCGAAGAACAAATATTCCACATGAATAGCTGGTCCGTACAAACAATGGTTCATAAGTTCGCATTTGAGGTAAGATATTAAAACAATATGAAAGTATTTACTCACCCATCTTCTTGTTGTGGGATGATATACTCCCTCCGGTCCTTTTTAGTTCCCATATAAGATTTGACTGAAGTCAAGCCTCGTAAAGTTTGATCAACTTTGTAGAAAAAGTGCCAACATTCACAATGTGAAATCAATACCACTAGATGTGTCATGACTTAAAGTTTCATATTATATAACTTTAGCATGGCAGATATTGATATTTTTTCATATAAATACGGTCAAACTTTGTGACGTTTGATTCTAAAGAATTCTAATATGCAGAGTAAAAAGGATCGGAGGGAGTACGTTTTGATAGGCCAGGTAGACACATCCGGAAAATTCACAGCACCGCTCGCATTCGCATCACGTATGTCATATCCAAGTTGATTTTTCTGTTCATATACATGATAGCACAAAAAGAATTTAACATAGTTCAGTTACTAAATAATAATTTCAATATGCTCATGTAAATTTATGCCGTACCACCTCCTCAACTTTTTCTGTAATTTCGCTGTCAAGTTCGGGTCCCATCAAAGAATCAAGAACCTGGAACTCTTCCTTCAAGCGATGCATGACAACCGAAACCCAATGGGTATTTCCCTTATTAAGAGGAATATAAAGCTGCATCACAACGAAAATATGATGCAATCAACATATACTATCTTATTATTTACATCCCATATATGCATACTTTAAGGCAGTTGAACTTACCTTATCTTTTTAAAAATACTCATCGGTGCATCTATTCAAGGGTCCATTCTTCTTCGCCACAACTTCGTTGTCATTTTTTCCTCCCTGGGTGTCCGGTCTAAATTCAAGTAACCAATTGACCAGCCAGGTCGGCATTATATGACGATCTTCACCAACAACCCCCAATAGATACAACGAATAAGCATTGATAACCTGAAAATAATTTAAATAATGTATAACAATTCCAATTTGCATTGAATGCTAATGGAAAACAGAACAATAACTTACATCACCGGTTAGCCATTCATGGTCAAGAATCTTACAAGCCCTCTCTGCACTCAGACCTTCGCGCATGCCATCATTGAATATTTTCTTCTTTCTATGTTTCACTGACCGCTGATAAGCACGAACAAACTTAACACTAGCTTTAATCACATCGTATTCTTCTTCAAAGACTTCTTTCTCGAATAGTTCTGCAATACATGACGGTAATATGTTAATAATTCAATGATAAGTAGTAATTATAGCTCGAAAATAATATGATAAAACTCACTTGCTTTTGCTGAACGCTTTGCACGCTTTGTAGGTATAACGGGAATATAAGGAGACTTTATAAGGTTTGATCGTCTCCGCTTCCGTTTCCCTACACCCTTCTCCTGTACCTCATCTTCTCCAATAAAATCTACCGATCCACGTGATGTGATTTCATCTGTTCCTAAAGATGTAACGGATTTCTCATCAGATACCTCAGAAACTTCGATAGGATCTTCTTCATCACCCTTGAAACTATCGAAATATTCAGGTGTGCAATAATAAGGCGTCTTCTCTTCAGAATCATTAATATCATCTTCATCATCCTCTTACACATTCTTTTTTCCCGGTGTTTTGAAATTGTCCACGTGAGGATTATATACAAATTCCTTACGAGGTTTTCCACCATAGTTTCTACTTTCACTATTTTCACCATAGTCATTCTCTTCTTCTTTTTCACTATCACCAGCTTTGTAAAATACAACGCTTTTGTTCAATTTCTCCATGACCCTCTGTGATTAAAAATTAGTTGTAATTAGTTATGTGACACATCGAAAACCATTGTGAACGGCAAAATCAGAAAACTTGTACCTGTGCGCATAGCTCCGGCACACGAAGCATATCCTTACGAATGTGCTTCAGCTCAGTCAAAATCCGATCCATAATAGGGTTCTGGGTAGCTGAAGCCTCAGATGTACTCACACATGTTCTCCTTCCAGTAATGTTAGACTTTCTCGTACTGGATCTCTTGTTTTTTCAGCCTGTTCCATTCTTATTTTGTTTAAGCGGTACTCTTCAGTAATGGTGTCATCGATCTACAACATAAAGAATCATACAATCATATTTAATTAATAATTAATTGCAGACTTTAAATGGAAAAATTAATATTTAACGTATTACCATTCCAACACCATGACCATTTTGAAAGTCGTACTTGTCTCTTTTCTCCGCTGCCGCTTCTGTCCAATTCCTCATCAAGGGGCTCAACAACGCTAAAGGATTATACTTTGGACCGATGCTTGGCTGCACCTTCTCCCAATATAGATACTGCAAAACAAACAAACAACCATTTAGCATGTGTTACACTATTATTACATAATACAACTATTCAATTTAAAAAATAAATCATACCTGCAGAAGTGCTAGGTTGCCACGTGGCCATTCCCTAACACGACCGGGCTGCAAGACCGTACCAATCTCCGACAAACAAAACCGCAAAGTGAATGCGTTCCAGTTGAACTTTTTTATCTGCCTGACATCTTGCACTACTGCATAATAATTCTTCGGAATGTACTCATCAGACACTGGTGCAATTATAGTCCCTAACAGGACGAGAAACGCCATCCGAACAAATTCATCGTCCGTGTTTTTATTTCTCACAATCTTCTCAATAAGATCATCAATCAATATTTTACCATTCTTCTTGTTAACAAAACTAGCTGGAATTTTTTTTATTGCTTTGCCTTGGTCCATACTCAAAAAACTAGAAACATCAACTCCTTCATTCTTCAAACCAAATATAGCAAACACATCATTAGGCTTAAGTGAAATCAACCCTTTTTTTTGGCTGCCTCTTGCACCATGAATTTTTTACTACTAGGATTGTAACCTTGAATCATAAGCGCAAGCAAATTATCATGCATCTTGACCGAAGGTATTCCTAACATGCCCTCCATCTCCGTTTCGTAAAACGTAAATCGCTGACTTGATGTTAACTTATTAACAAGAGTAACCCATTTTTCTACAGAACATGCAATCACACCATCGATGTCCATACTGCATACACGCAGCTAATGTGTTATATAATGTTGAAAATTTTAAAATATATACCTGCCCGACGGCGACTACAACGGGCGACGGCGATCATAGCGGCTGACGGCGGCGTCTGACGGCGTGTTCACAACCGGCGTTGACGGCGAGTGGTGACGTCGGCCGCTGACGACCGGTGCTGACGGAGGGTGGTGACGTCGACTATTGCTGGGTGACGACGGGCGTTGACGGCGGGCGTTGACGACCGGCACTGACGGCGGGTGGTGACGTCGACTAGTGCGGGCTGACGGCGGCGCGACGCCGTCGGGCGGGGAACGACAGTGTGGACGGCGGTGGGCGACGGGGATCAGATCGGGCACGTCGTCGGCACGTACGACGCAAAAAGGGCATGCGCGACGTGATTGGGCGACGTGATTGGGCGACGTGCGCGGTTGTCGGGAATATTCCCTCGGATAGCGACGGCTCGTGCAGATATTGGGCAGATATTTTGCTGTGTCGGGCCCGCGGCGATTATTAAGTGGGCGACGGCCAGTCTACAATATTGAATATGTATTTATTTATTTATTTGTATAATTTTGTTATTTAGTGTATTTTTTATAAACTTTGCACGAAAAACAATCATGTTTTGTGCCCAATTCTTTTCACGGGCCACAGTGACCATGCAGGACACGCACGTAAAAAATTGCCGCGTTTCGAGTCCGTATGGATTTTCTACGATTTTCTGGGCCGAAAACCCCTAAAATACTGCCCGGACGTGACGCAACTTGCGTTCGTTGTCGGATTTCGTTCATTTTGGCCGTGGGGTGCCCAGGTGGGGCCCCACACGCGCTGCCAAAAGTTGGGTGCATCCGTGAAACTGCTCAGGTACTTGCTGTGGAAGGGGGTGGTTTCGGTATGGCCGGAGGAGACCCTCGGTCGCACGTCTCCGCTTCGCATCCGCCAAACATGCCCAATTTTTTTTCATCGGCC
>NC_041380.1:53493207-53514103 GCF_002162155.2 Triticum dicoccoides | reverse complement strand
CGAATTTTGTTCATTTTGGCCGTGGGGTGCCCGGGTGGGGCCCCACACGCGCTGCCGAAAGTTGGGTGCATTCCGTGAAACCGCTCAGGTACTTGCTGTGGAAGGGGGTGGTTTCAATATGGCCGGAGGGGACCCTCGATCGCACGTCTCCGCTTCGCATCCGCCAAACGTGCCCAATTTTTTTCACGGGCCACAGTGACCATGCAGGGCACGCACGCAAAAATTTGCCACGTTTCGAGTCCGTATGGATTTTCTACGATTTTCCGGGCCGAAAACCCCTAAAATACTGCCCGGACGTGACGCAACTTGCGTTCGTTGTCGAATTTCGTTCATTTTGGCCGTGGGGTGCCCGGGTGGGGCCCCACATGCGCTGCAAATAGTTGGGCGCATTCCGGCAAACCGCACTAGCACTTGTTGTGCAACCTGGTGGTTTCGGTGCGAAAATGTTTGTACCGAACACTTTTCTTTCTGTAACTTACAAACATGCCCAAATTTTTTTATCGCCTTCTATCTACATGAGAATCATGCGTGCCAATTTTATGTGCATTTTGGGTCCGTTTGCATTTTCTATGGTTTCTGGCTTCGACAGTCCTAAAACACTATTTTTAGTTCAAAATTATTTCAAACTAATTTTCTTTAAAAAAAATTACAAATTCCTTCTTCGAATTTCATTTTATACCTTTTCCTTTCTTCCTCTCTTCATCTTTTTTAAATTATATCGGTAAACTATTTAATTTTAATTTCTTTCGGGCTGCTTTTATTTTATAAAATGATTCACTTTTTGTCCATAATATTTCATACTAACTTTCATTCCAACATAACGATAAACGATAGTTCATTCAACATAACGACTGTTCATTTTACATTAAAACATAAAAACTTAATTAAACAGGACTTAACTAAACTTAATTAAAATAACGACTTAATCCTAATCTACTCGTCGTCGGAGTCGGCGAGGTCCACGATCTCCCCCGCACCGACGTCACCGTCGTCGTCGCCGCCGTCGTCCCAGTAGCCGCCGTCGCCCTCCTCCGGAGCCACCTGCGGCTGCACCGCTTCGATGGCCGCCGCCGCATCCAGTGCGGCCTGCAGCTTGACGGCCTCTGCTGCCGCCGCCATAGCCGCCGCCGCATCGAGTGCGGCCTGCAGCTCGGCGGCCTCTCTCGCCTCCGCGGCCGCCGCCGCGGCCGCCGCTTCTACCTGCGACGCCCGCAGTGCGATGAGATAGCCGGGGCAGTCGTCGGGGTCGCCGTCCTCGCGCAGTGCGAACTGCACCGGCGGGATCTCGACGACGGGAGGGGAGGCGGGCCGGGCGATGGCGGGAACCGGACGGCGGGACGAGCTCGGAGACGGCGCGGCCGTCGGAGGGGGACGGCGGGGCCGGCGCAGGGCGGAAGACGAGCTCGGAGACGGCGCGGCCGCCGAAGGGGGCCGGCGCGGGGCGGACGACGAGCCGCCCGTCCGCAACTCCCGACGAGCCTGCGCGACGACGGCCCAGTAGTTCTTGCCCTCCCAAAATCTCGTGCGGACGGCGATGTTCCACCGGCCGCCCACGTGCTGGCGGAGCTCATCCGGGTTTGCCCCGGCCCCCTCGTCGGGTACCCGTCGGCGGTGATGTGGAACGCATGAGGCAGACGGCAGCCCGGCGGCACCATCAATCCGAGACGGATGAGCTCGTCTGTCTCCGGCGTGCCCAGGCTCGTCGGCCACGATCTGCCGCCGCCGCCGCCGTCGGACGCCATGGAGGCCGCCGGGAAAGGGAGCTCGTCGATGGGTGCAGTGAGCGGGTCGAGGCGCGTCGAGTGGACTGGAGGGAGGCAGACGGGGCGACGAGCGGCGTTTTAAAGGCAGGCGTCGGTGGGTGGGGGAGGCCGTCCGGTAGGTGACCGACGCCCGGCTTAACGCCGGCATTATTGGCGCATCGGGTCGGCGGCCACGTCGGGAACCGCCCTTGACCGACGCTTATACGGCACGCAACCGCCCGTCGTGTCGTCTTGTCCTCACACGTCGCATCGTCTTTTTTTTTCGTCCAGCCGACGCCACGTCGCCACGAGTACGTCGCTCGACAGGTCGCGTCGTTTTTTTTCTTTGGTCGTTGTTGTACGTACGCGGACGGACGCGTGTACGGGTAGTCAGCGTAGAGCCCCGTCGCGCGGGTACAACCCCGTCGCGCGGGCGGCGGCTTTTTATATGCTGGGACGATCCTGCCCTTTTTAATGAAGGGGTACGGTGCGATCTCAGCCGTTAAAGTGTTTACGGGGGTTGTACCGAAGAAGAAGTGTTAATCTTTTTAGGTGAGCAAGAACTTATAATCTGAATATTGTCATTTTCTGCGGGCCGTTAACTTAATCCCATTGCGTTCCGGCCTTTTAATACGGCCTTCCATTCATCTAAGATGAGGGATCACCTCAAAAAATATATTTTCTAAGATGAGGATAAATGCCTCTAGATTTTTTTTAAAAAGATACCCAAAGGGCATCTTATATCCGAGGAAAACAGTAGGCAATGCAATAAGAAGACATCTGAACACAGACCAATCAGTACAAAATAAAACTACATTGCAAAACATACTGGCCTTCTTCCCTTCCATTGTACATCGTCCGTTAAAGATTGAAAATTGCACTAGACCAGCAATAAAGAAAAGAGAGACCTCCAAACATATTTGCCATAGTAGGTTTTAAACCTACAATAACCATTCACCTCTTGAGATGAGATTTAGAAATCGTTGAAGAAGCATTGGTTGGAGTATCACCCCATACAAAAAGGCTTGCAATCCATCAACACCAGTCTAGAGGGGTGGAGACACCGGACTATCCCGCAGAGCAACACAGAAAGAGATGTCGAAGTCATCACACCAATGGTCATCCAATTGCGCTCCTTCAATGACACACCAGTTGCCAATATCTGAAGAAAGCCAACAGATCTGGAGACACAGACCCTCCCAAGCCTTTCGTCAGCGCCAGTTTGGACGTCATCAAGGTAGAGAGTGACCGGAGAGACCTTTTTACAACACGCCAATGCCGTCACCGCCTCATTCATGTCGCTAGGAAAACGGAATGAACGAACTGGTCCCTCCCCCTCTTGCCGCCAACAAGGCCGCCAAACAGGAAAGAGGAGAGGGATCGACACAACGACGTAGGGGAGAAACTTGGCGGCAGCAACTAGGGGTTGAGAGAGGCCGCAAATGTTGGGGAACATAGTAATTTCAAAAAAATTCCTACGCACACGCAAGATCATGGTGTTGCATAGCAACGAGAGGGGAGAGTGTGTCTACGTACCCTCGTAGACCGAAAGCGGAAGCGTTAGCACAGCGTGGTTGATGTAGTCGTACGTCTTCACGATCCGACCGATTAAGCACCGAACGCACGGCACCCCCGAGTTCTGCACACGTTCAACTCGATGACGTCCCTCGAACTCCGATCCAGCCGAGCTTTGAGGGAGAGTTCCGTAAGCACGACGGCGTGGTGATGATGATGATGTTCCACCGACACAGGGCTTCGCCTAAGCACCGCTACGATATGACCGAGGTGGATTATGGTGGAGGGGGGCACCGCACACGGCTAAAAGATCCAAGAGATCAATTGTTGTATCTCTAGGGGGTGCCTCCCTCCCCGTATATAAAGGAGTAGATGAGGGGGAGGGGCCGGCCACCCTTGGCGCGCCCCATGAGGAGTCCTACTCCCACCGGGAGTAGGACTCCCCCCTTTCCATGTTGGAGTAGGAGAGGAAAGGGAAGGAGAAAGAGGGAGAAAGAAAAAGGGGGGAGGGGGCGCCGCCCCCCTTCGTAGTCCAATTCGGACTTGGGAGGGGAGGGGCGCGCGACTGCCCCTTGGCTGCCTCTCCTCTTTAACCAATTGGGCCCATGAGGCCCATTAACCTCTGGGGGGGTTTCGGTAACCCCACGGTACTCCGGTATATATCCGATAACCCCCGGAACCATTCTGGTGTCCGAATATAGTCGTCCAATATATCAATCTTTATGTCTCGACCATTTTGAGACTCCTCGTCATGTTCGTGATCACATCCAGGACTCCGAACTACCTTCGGTACATCAAAACACATAAACTCATAATATAACCGTCATCGAACTTTAAGCGTGCGGACCCTACGAGTTCGAGAACTATGTAGACATGATCGAGACATGTCTCCGGTCAATAACCAATAGCGGAACCTGGATGCTCATATTGGCTCCTACATATTCTACGGAGATCTTTATCGGTCAAACCGCATAACAACATACGTTGTTCGCTTTGTCATCGGTATGTTACTTGCCCGAGATTCGATCGTCGGTATCTCAATACCTAATTCAATCTCATTGACGGCAAGTCTCCTTACTCGTTCCGTAATACATCATCCCGCAACTAACTCATTAGTTGCAATGCTTGCAAAGCTTAAGTGATGTGTATTGCCGAGTGGGCCCAGAGATACCTCTCCGACAATCGGAGTGACAAATCCTAATCTCGAAATACGCCAACCCAAAAAGTACCTTTGGTGACACCTGTAGAGCACCTTTATAATCACCCAGTTACGTTGTGACGTTTGGTAGCACATAAAGTGTTCCTCCGGTAAACGGGAGTTGCATAATCTCATAGTCATAGGACATGTATAAGTCATGAAGAAAGCAATAGCAACAAACTAAACGATCAAGTGCTAAGCTAACGGAATGGGTCAAGTCAATCACATCATTCTCCTAACGATGTGATCCCGTTAATCAAATGACAACTCATGTCTATGGCTAGGAAACATAACCATCTTTGACTAACGAGCTAGTCTAGTAGAGGCATACTAGTGACACTTTGTTTGTCTATGTATTCACACATGTATCATGTTTCCGGTTAATACAATTCTAGCATGAATAATAAACATTTATCATGATATAAGGAAATAAATAATAATTTTATTATTGCCTCTAGGGCATATTTCCTTCAGCAAAGGCATGTAGTTTCGGGCGGTGCTAAACCTCGTATTTAGCGACATAGAAGCACGCATCGCCTCCGCACTTCCCTTAAATGGGCCAGGCCCGGTGCGGTTCAAAACATGCGTCGCCACAGGAGTACACATGTACATTACTTAATGTTTTCTTCTTCTTTTTCTCTCCCCTTTTTTCTTTTATCTTCTAAAATGGTCTATTAAAATAGATTTGGAACATTTTAGAAGAATGTTCCCATAATTTCTAAAAGTGTTCTAAAAAATGTTCATCAGGTGCTCAAGAAAGGTCCATTGTGTGAGAAAAACATGTTTATCATGTATTTAAAATAAATTCATATACTGAAAAAATATGTTCATCCTGAATTAAAAAATGTTCACCTTGTATTTAGAAAAATGTTCATCATGTGTTTAAAAATGATTATTGTGCATTAAAAAACTTCCATGGTGTGTCAGGAAAATGTTTAAAGAATTTTTAAAAATAACTGCGTATTTCGATTTTTTTTCACTATTTTTAGTAGAAAACAAGTTTGATGTGTGTATAAAAATTGTTCCCCGTGTGTTGAAAGAAAATTCACAATGCATTTGACAAATGTTTCAGCATGTATTCAGGAAAACTTCAACTTGTATTTGAAATCTTTCAACATGCATAAACAAAATGTTCAATGTGTGTTAAAAAATGGTCAACACATATTCAAAAAATGATCAACGTGCATCTAAAAAATGTTTAACGTGTGTTTCTAAAATATTCAGTGTGTATTTGAAAAATATCAATGTATTTTTAAAATGGAAAAAAGAGAAGTAAAAAAAGGGAAAGAAAGAAATAAAATTATCCATATACAAAAATATACTAAAATGTTCATAAAAAAGTAAATATTTTTCGTGCAGTTAGAGAAAGTTTTCATGGCATATAAAAAAGTTGACTTGTTTTTCACAAAATAACATGGAGAAAATAAAAAAATATTAGCAGGAAAAGAACAAATAAAATAAAACCAATGAAACTGACAGATAAAAAGACGGGGGGACACTTTGGGTGGGCATTCGGGTAATACGTTTTTTTTGTTTGGTTCATTCGGTTTCTGGGTAAGGGATTCATTAAACGAGAACCGAACACGTCTCTACCCAAAGTGATGAAAGAAGCCGTATAGACGAAATATTTTGGTTCGGTCTATTTGGTTACCAGAGGCTCGAAGAGACAAGGGAAGTTGCGAGTGCCAGAGTTGGGGGATCTCGTTCCCGTAGAGGATGCACGGAGATGGAGCGGTGGTTGGCGGACCTTTTTTAGGCGGTCTTTCTTTCGTCTCTGTATATATTGTGACGGTTCAATAAAAGTGTCAGAGTTTGCCTTAAAACTAATTAAGGAGCAATCCTTAAAAAACTAATTAAGGAGCTATGGAGCTGTTGTTGCGGTAAGTCAAGATTCAGGAGGTGTTTTCTTTTACACATCTTGCATTACTTTCAGAAACATTTCAGACCTAGAAATTCTTGAGGCAATGGCAATCACAGAGGCCCTGTCTTTGACGGATGATCTTTATGTGCAAAAAATTCATGTGACTTCAAACCACCAAGATAGTGGTGGACGGAGTGAAGCATGGATCATCAACGGAGTATGGAGCAATAATTCATGAAATAATAGAGCATTCTACTGTTTTTTTCTTCATGTAACATAGTCAACGAGTTCAGGAGCTCAAATATTGAGGCTCACACCTTGCTCTATCACTTGGGTTTGGCTGTCATGTTTGGTTTGGACAACTCGATGATCTTCTTTTTATACCTACTAGTATAACGCCCGTGCGTTGCCACGGGCTCTTCAAAAAATTTATAATCAGTATCTTTCATTTATCATTCCCTCATATTGGGTGATTATGGGGTGCTCTAATTAGAAACACAACAATCAAATATTAGGAAATTTCACCGAACGAACAACAACGAATAATACGATATCTATCAAAAAATGAGGTCATATTTTTGGTCCGTCATGCACTTCTGTTGAAAAGTGCCTATCCCTTTTAGAATCAACCCACTGTTTGCTCGCACGCAAAAAAATACATCTCTAAAGTGGGGAACCGATCGGTGCCAAAAAGAACTCAAACTCCTATCCAATCTCGACTTCGTGCTCTTCCACTTCCATTGATAAAGATGGGACGTCAAGGGTTTCATCATGATGACCTCGAGCAGCCGCCGACATCCCTCCCCACATCTACCCCTACCCCCTGCTGCCGCTTGCACTGTCCTTGCTCCTCGAGGGAGCTAGGGACACAATGTTCCCTAGGATGGGCATGACCAGATCCACGAGGAGGCCACATTCTTCCATGGGAACCCAACCAAACACACCACCCTCCGCAACCATCCAATCCCGGCCTAACAAAGTCAAGACCCGCCATCGATCCACAAATCAGGCTCGCCGCATCCAGGTTCACTACAAGTCTGCGACGAGTCTGTAGTCGACATCTTGACTTTGGCTATCCCCACGGAAGAATCATCGGATCCTGCTTACTTTTACCATCACTTGGTCTCTTCCCAAGGCAGCGACACCACCCAGCCAATCACCACCACCGCTTGCGGCTTGCCTACATAAAATCATGAGAAATCCCCACGGCGGTGCTGTAAGATCACCTTGGCGACCTCGACAGTGACCGACTGGTCTAAGATCTAAGCTAGCCGCTCTTTGTAGAAACCAATAGAAGTAGGCATGTGACTCAGATTTGTTCTTTGGTGTGCATGTGTTTCTTGCTGCCCACCAGCTCTTGTCTACAACTCGCCTATCTCTGTACCAGCTCTTGGTCTACAACTCGCCTATCTCCATGCTCGAGACGACCAATCTCGATGCTCAAGCCGCATACGTCTGCTAGAGCTATATCCAGGCCCTATGATTTTTGGATCACTGGCACTATGGGTGCCAGGACCGGAGTCGCCCTCATCCACCAAGTGGATCAAGGAGGCCCACCACCTAGACTCTACATCACAACATTTTGTGTTTTCCTATAAAAAGTAAAGAACCTTCTCTAATAAACGTAAATATAACCTTTTGGTTTTATAGTCTCAACTTTCCTACACTCCAATACCAGAAGGATTTCTAGATTTTATTTAATGACCTTCTTGAATGTCATTCACTTAGAAAGGTAGTAATACAATGTGTGATATTAAGGCAAATTATTAGTCATATTAAAGTGCAAAAGGCCCTATAGGAGTCAAAGCATGACTTTTATGGTTATACTGTAATTTGCAAGATGTGAGATTTATGCAAGTGTACAATTAGAGAAGAGCCAATTAAATAGATTTTCACATTCAGAATAGTACGATTAGCAGTAGCACTTTAATTTTTTCATGTTTGATCAGCTTGCTAGGTGGTTATCACTAAGCATGTTGGAACGATGAGCATAACCTAACTTAGTTCAGTACGTGTTGCTGCAAATTAGTTCAGTACGTACGAAGCTATTGCTAATTTCAATGCCTGGCTGTTGCAAGTTTCTAATGAAAAAGTACTTCAGGTCAAAGGTCAGGGAATATACACTTTTGTTATCATGGTTGTTTCCTTATAGTGAACAACTTTGATCACCACTTCAACAGCTACTATCTATAAGAAGACATTAGCTAAGTAGATACAGGCAAAGAAAGCATGTAGGCAAAACCAAAATTAAAAACATCCTTCTCAATGGAGCTCGTGCAGTTCGGAAGACCCTAATCATCGATGAGGGACCCCTCCGATGGTAGCATGGCGTGACAATTTCCGTCAATGACGACACCCAGAGTACCTTGCATAATCCATCGATCCAGTTTGGAACGATCAAGCACATACCTTGCAAAGTGATGTGGATATGAAGCAGAGGTGGGAAGGTAAAGGCTCAAGTGAGGTGGAATGAGACGTTGATATAGACGTGCACGCGTGAGAATAAGGCGGTGCCCAGGATGGATCTCCATCGGAGGAGGCCGGATCCGCTGGGGAGGAGGTCGCTGTAGTACCTGCCATCTGTGCGATGGATCACGGGGCTGGCAGGCAGGGGGAGGGGATAGGAGGGAGCGGGTGGGCTAGAGCGCAGATGGCGGGTGCCCCCGACGACGGCTGGGAAGGATGGTGGAGGAGGTGGATGAGGATGGCGGCGGCGGCGTCTGCGGTTGCGCCTCGTCCGCAGCCGTGCTGGTGGTGGTCGATGCGAGAGCCGGATGGCGTCGGCCAGAATCAGGCAGGGGCGACAAAGATTTAGAGGAGAGAGAGAATGGAGGCGATGAGCGATGGGAGGAAGGGCCACCGGCGATTGGGGTGGCCTCAGATGCGCCCTCCGTGGCCGCCTATTTCATGGGACGAACACCCGTGCTCACCGTCGGGCTCGCCTTCCGCCGCTGCCTCGCCGACATTCACGACGTAGAGCCCCTTCCTCCGATCCCATTTGCCAGGGAGGCAGCGCCATCCTTTATCGTAGAGAACGAGTCCACACTGAGATCCCAACCAGATCGTGATTGCGCCTTCTCAAACCGCAGCGGCACATCCCACTCCCTCAACGACCAACCTATATGAGGCGAAGGGTCAGTGTAGGACACGAGCGCCGTCACCATGGATGTGGGGGACGCCGTAGGTGGGAAGGAGGCGGCGACGGCGTCTGTGTCAGGAAGATCGCACGACGGTGGCGGCGTTTACTCGAGGGGATCGAGAGGAGTTGCGTTTGGTGCCGGGTGGGTTCTTTGGTGCGTGCGTGGGGCTGGAGATTGTGATAGGTGATCAGGTGAGGACGTGCCATACCTGGATCGATAGCCTTACCATACCTGGTGGTAATTTAAATTTATTATCATATTCGATATTTCCCGAGTATGGCCTTACCATACCTGGATTGATAGCCTTTGGGGTAATTTAAATTTATTACCATATAATTACCATATTCAAAATTTCCTGAGTTATGACCTTACCATACCTGGATTGATTTATTACTATACGTGGATTAATTATGATTTATTACTATATGATTTATTACTATACGTGGATAGCCTTACCATACCTGGTGGTAATTTAAATTTATTACCATATTCGATATTTCCCGAGTTATGGCCTTACCATACCTGGATTGATAGCCTTTGGGGTAATTTAAATTTATTACCATATAATTACCATATTCAAAATTTCCCGAGTTATGACCTTACCATACCTGGATTGATTTATTACTATATGTGGATTAATTATGATTGATTACCATAAATACGTTGGGTATTGCCGGTCAGACGAGAAAAGAGAAAAACCGGTGGGAGGGGCTGGTGGGAGGTGGGACGAAGAAAAACCGGTTGAAAATAAACCGGTTGAAAATAAACCGGTTGATAGTGGGGGGGACTATTCAACCAATTCGTCCATTAGAAGTAGAGATACGTTGGGTATTGCCGGTCAGACGAGAAAGGAGAAAAACCGGTGGGAGGGGCTGGTGGGAGGTGGGACGAAGAAAAACCGGTTGAAAATAAACCGGTTAAAAGTGGGGGGACTATTCAACCAATTCGTCCATTAGGAATAGAGATGAACGTTGGTTTGACATAAATTAAGCTTAGCGAGTTAAAAAAACTAATTAATGGGCATGCCTTGTAACAGTCACTCCCCCACCTTCTCAGGTGCATTCTCATCGTTGGATTCCTCGCATCGAGATTTTTGAAACTAGACCCGATGTTAATAGGTTACGATGAACTTTTTTTCCAGAAAAAACCCGGAAAAAATAGTAGAAAAAACTCATAGCCAGAAACACTTTTTTCACTTTTATTCCCTTTTCGGAAAGCACAATTGTGCACTCACGAAAGTAAATTCGTGCCTCCATGAGAAGAAAATCTCATCCTTTTGTGGAAGCCAAAAAATGTATTCGTTTTCTTTTCCGAGAGGCATAGTTGTGCCTCTCGTGAAAGCAAATATGTGCCTTTTGAGAAAACAAAATTTGGCTCTCAATGATGAAAAACATGGATTTTCCCTTTCTGGAAGGTACATCCGTGCCTCTCGCGGCACCAAACCATGCCTCCACAAAAATAAATATGTGCCTCTCGTAAAAGAAGAAATAAAAAAGAAAACATGTTTCCCCCCTTGAAAGGCACATGCCTCTTACTGAAACAAATCTATGCCTCAGTAAGAAGCAAATTTGTTGCTCTTGTGCAAGCAAAAAAACAAGTATTTTCACGTGGAATTTTTTGTAAAAAAATTTCTCTCAAAAATCATGGGGAAACCGAAAAACACGAAAAAAAATACACCATCTAAACGCCGAAAATGCATTAAAAACAAAATCCTGAGGGAGCGCCCAGCACGCGACTAAGAACGCATAAGGTGAAGCGCTCTCATCCCACCAAAAATGACCCTTGCAGGGCTCTCGCAAGGGATGCCTCTTAATTAGTTACCCTCGTATTATTAAGGAGCGTGCCTATGTCTCCCTTGACGCGGGACGTAGGGTAACCCTGGCTTGTCGGAGCGCGAGACTGAATGACCCAGCTCGCCGGAGGCCACAACCTCACTTTTATTTCTAATTTTTTTCACCTTTTTGTTTTCAGTTTTTGCTTACTTCCAGATACTCTAAATATATATGACCAAAAATACTTTACTGAAACATATGAAAAAGGTTAATCTAGCATTTCAAAAAAAAATTTAATGAGTATAGAAAAAATATTTCTCATGCATTAAAAAATGTACATAAAAATACAATGTATATGAAAAAGTTGATCATGTGTTTAAAAATGTTGTTCAATCATTTAAAAAAATGTTAATCATCTATTGGAAAAATGTTAAACGTGTATAAAAAATATTTCTGGTATATACCCAAAATGTAGAATCTGCATTAATTTTTTTAAAAATAAAAACACAATGTTTCCAAAATGTTGATCATATATCAAAATATGTTAATGATATATTTAAAAAATGTCAACCCTTAAAATAAGTCCCTAATATATATTAAAGAGGTACAATGAGTATGATTTTTTCACCAAATCTCTATTTTTTTGAAAAACTGATAATCATATATTTGAAAATGTTAAACGTGTAATAAATTTTTTTTTATGTGATGAAAAATGTAGAATGTTTATTAAAAATATTCATAAATTTTGCAAAATGTTGATTGTGTATATAAAAAAAATTCTATCATGTATTTCAAAATGTGATATGTGCTGAAAATGTACAACTACCGATTTTTAAAAAAATGCTAATCATGTATTTAGAAAAAGTCTGGCATGTATAAAAAAGTGTTCCTAATATGTAGGTAAAATGTATAAATATGCATGAAAATGTAGATATATGTTAAAGAAAATAAAAGGAGGTGAAAAATTAAAGAAATGGAAAGAAAGGAACAAAAGAAACACTACAAAAATGAACAAAACCAAAATATCAAAAGAAAACCATGAAAATCCATGAGAAAAGAAACAAAATCAAGAAAGAAAAGCCAAAGACAAAAAAAGAATACGGATGAAAACAAAGAGAACTGAATAAAATAAAACAGAAAAGAGAAACCAATAAAAGTAGAAAAAGACACATAATAAAAACAAAGAAAAACCCAGAATAAAGCAAATAAACATTGAAAAACAAAGGAAAAACCAAAAACCAATGAAACCCCGTGAAGAAACAAAAAAAAGGAAGAACGACTAAAAAGAACGGAAAAGGAATGCACCAACAAAACACAGCGAAAAGCAGTGAGCGAGCGCTAAGAAATGGCCCGGCCGAGTGCTGTAGAGAGTACCGGAACCCTCAGCGCTACTTGAGCAACGGGCGCACCGCTGGGGGTTAAACCTCAAATTCATTAACTTTTTGGAAGCTTGTGAACTTTTCTTTCAAAATTCATAAAGAATTTGAATTCACGAATTTTTTTCCGGATTTTTTTCTCTTTCGAAGTCAACCGAGATCGTACAAACGAGCCAAATGAGGCGACCTGGGCCGGCTCAGTTTACGCGCGCGTGAGCGCCAGGGAGGAGTTTGGGCACCTGAAGCGCCCAATAGGAGGAGCTCCCGGACTCGTACGCCAGTAGTAGATTTTTTGTTGTTGAGGCGACGCCAGTACAGAAGTAGATTGATCGGATCCCCTAGGAAAAGGAGTTTGATGGGCTTTGTACCGCATCGCTAGCCTGCCACAGAATGCGCCAGTTTATATGGCGGCCTTCGACGCGTCCTCTTGCCCCCACATTAGGTGGGGGTACGGGCCTAGGCCCGTTAGAGCGTACAGAAAACGTAAATATGTATACTTGTACAGTGACATAGTGTTATATGTTGTATACTTGTACAATGTATGTAAAAATACAGATGTAAATATAAGTTAATATTTACATTTTTAATCTTCATCTGGCCAATAATCGCACCACCGTCTCATACTTGCCTGCAAATTGACCACACAATGACATAATTCTTCAGAAGGCAAAATCAAACGACCACGTAATCCAATTCAGATCTTAAACTTTTTTGAACAAACTCAGATTGTAAACTTCAAGCATTGGCTCGCGCAATCGACACACCCAGTATCCCGTTATCATTGTGGAATAACAACAGAGAAAATAACATGCTGAATTAAAGAAAAATAATCTGGATCAGGCACGTACCGTCATCCATTACATACACTACACTTGTCTGGGAACTGAAATGGTACCTGTGTGCGTGCACATGATAACTCAGTCTGATCCTCGGCTTCAAAAAATTCATACTATCAAGTTGAAACGGTCATCCTTGGTGGCTTTCCTTGCAAACTTTGTTGAATAACGACACAAAAATGAAAATGGATATATGGTACACACAACAACGTGTTCCATCTTCCATCTGAAGTCTAACATGTTCCTTCGCAGTCTTTCCTACTCCCTCTGTTCCTAAATATAAGTCTTTGTAAAGATTTTACTATGAATCACATACGAATGTATGTAGATGCTTTTTGGAGTGTAGATTCACTCATTTTGCTTCATATGTAGTTCATAGTAAAATCTCTACAAAGACTTATATTTAGGAACGAAGAAAGTAGTAAATCAGATCCCTTCGCTTGATGAAGGAAAAGAAATTATGTATAGCGACCCGAAATAGACAACTTGTTCGCTCTGTTAGCTTTGGCTGCACAAGACATGAAACAATCAACGAAATAAAACAATGAAAGTTACAGCAAATCACACAAGTGGATAATTCTTAAGATGAAATAAGTCGATCCTAAAAAAAAAGATGAAGTCGTGCCTAGCCGGTCCAACGAAGCTTCTTCACTCATGGAGTTTAAGAAATGGAGAGAATTTCACATGGAAACCAAATTTCAAAGAAAACTTCATGAAAACCATGTTTGAAAGTTTCAGAAAAATCTAAAAAAATGGGATGTTAAGAGGGTGATGTTCTACTGCCATGTGAAATTCCAAGTTCAAACATACTACCATTTATGAGCTATGAAAAGAACAAATTCAACATGGAACAGGACATTTATTGTTTAACACTATTCAATGTTAATTTTTTTTCTACCTCATAATGGTGTTTTGTTTGAGCTTGGAAATTTCACATGTAATAAACATCACACTCTTTAATATTCTGCATTTTTTCAGATTTTTTTGAAACTTAAAAATATCATTTCAACAAGGTTTTCATCAAAACTTGGTTTTCATGTGATATTCTCTCTAAGCAATGCGGCCAAATGGGCTAAAAAGGCGGGTCTGGATAAAAATGTCTAGCATTGTGGTGGAATTAAGAAAAAAGAGCAAAATGGGCCCCAATGTGTTAGGAATGGGTATGGACTGAAAATATGGCCTGGTACTCCATCCCTCCAAAATCCAAAAAAAGAAGGGATCTTGTGACACATCATACTAACAGCAAATCTCCATATTGCACACGATATACTGAGAGTGATGGCAATCATAATAATAGCATGGACTACTACTAAGGAAGATGACAGATCAAAATCACCAAGTGCAGAATAATACAGTCCTAAAATGAGCCAGCCCCTCCTGTTCCTTGCAGACCTCATCTTGTACCACCAAATACAGAATAGACCTACCCTAAACACCACACTAAACATTCGATCCATGAACATCTTCCCTTCCACACCCCCCAACTACAGGCGACCATCATCCACACGGTTCAGTAAGAAATATAGTTCAGGCCAAAGCCTTAACACCACCGCCCACAGTGAGTGGCCTTTTGTACAGGCAAAGGTTTTCCCGGTTTTTTGACGCAGCAGGTCTAGAACTGGAACCTGCTCGGCCGGGACTTGGTCATCCTGGCCATGCCATACGACTCGTCGTTGTCGTCCCTCTTGGCGTTGCGGAACGCGGCGCAGCCGGCGACGTAGACGATAATGAGGATGATGAGCACGACGATGTTGATGATGGCCACCTTGCGCCAGCTCTTCTTGATGCCGGCCAGGACGCCGGCCTTGCACGAGTCGCACTGGAAGCACAGCGTCTGCTGGTCGTTGCTCCATTTGAGGCAGTCGGGGTCGGTCACCACGGTGGGGACGCCGGGGTTCGCGCTCCAGTATGTCTCGTTGTTGTAGGTGAACGCGCATGAAGTCGGTGGCTTGCAGCATCCTGACTGTGATTGGCAGTTGCAGAATGGTGTTAGTATCCCGAGGAATCACACAAGTAATCTGAACAGCATACTGAGAACTTCACTTATGTAGATCCAAAATTAAAAACTTCATTTTCTGTAGACCCAAAATGAGTTGTACAGCTCAGACTTTAGAACAGAAAAGGATATTGCAACAAAATGCATTTTTGTATGGACTATTGTAGTTGTTGTTAAGTTGGGAAGATGCAATATTACAGGTCATCAGCTTGGGCTGAGGCTCTGAGATCCCAATTAACTGAGCAAGATGAAACTTGATTATTGGACTGAAGGTCATTCATACTTCATGTACGTTAATGTAATATGAGTTCCAACTACAATATTGTATTACTGTTAGCTCGATGATTCAATGTACAGTCAAATAATTGAAATGTTACAGACAATAATTGCATAGAAAATAATGCATCTGCAAGCATAATTTGTGCACCCATCATGAACACAACTGCTGCAGCAGTAAACTAAGTATGGTTCCCAATGAGACTTGTACATAAGTTGGGTCAGTATGGAGACTATATTTATCTATCTGCCACCACCTAGACCTCTAATGAAGACAAAGATATACCAGCTACAAACACATATTGAATAGTGTTGATCTTGATATCCTATTACCGAATACGAAATTGTCCACACCAGCTCAATTTAAAACCAAACAGATGAGATGCTCCATAACATGCCTATGCATATATGTTCATGCACCGGAGAAAACAAAGCCATCCAACCAGTCATCTGAAAACCATGAACCAACCACGAGGTATGCTTTCATGGGCAGGATACCTCCTACTAAAAGTTAAATACAATGTTTTGTTAGTGAGCCGGTGGACAGATCATTAACCTGAAATACTCAACTCTCTGAACTGAAGTTCATTCTACAATATTGTTAGCTCAATGCCTCAATGTACAGTTAACTAATTGAAATGCTACAGACGGCAATTCGCTGCAAAAAAGAATAACATAAATAAATAAGCAATTACATAGAAAATAATTTATCTGCGAGCATAATTTGTACGCCCATCATGAACACAACTACCACAGCAGTAAACTAAGCATAGTTGCCAATGAGACTTGTATAAAAGTTGGGTCAGTATGGAGACTTATATGTAACTATCTGTCACCACCTAGACTAGCAGAACCCCGACCTTCAATGAAGACAAATATATACCAACTACAAACAGATGATGAATGGTGTTGCTCTAGATATCCTATTACCGAACACGAAATTATCCACACCAGCTCAATTTTAAACTGAACATATGAGATGCTCCATCACATGCCTATGTGTGCGTGCAGTGGAGAAAACAAAGCCACCCAACCTGCTACTCAAAAGCAATGGACCAACCCCTAGGTATGCACAAATTATGTGCCCATGTGGCACTAAACTGCACACAACTTGATTCCACAACCCAATAATTACTTCTCCATAATAATCAGATCCATGCAGACATGGGCAACAGCTAATCTGCATTAGAATACAGATGCAGCCCATAATGCACTAGTTATATAGACCCTAGGGAAAAAAAGAATCACAGGGGCAGTGGAGTTTTTTTTCCCAACCATTGCATCGGCTCTGGAAGATTATAGCAGAGGAAAAGAACAAGCAGCCTGGCAGGCATGGAGAAGACAGCACAGAGAACATCAGGACAAGAAGCAAGGCAGCTAACTATGCAAGGCTTCCATGGTCCAATTCCAACTCTGAAATGAAATGTGGTACTGAGCATCTGTCTTTTGGCTGTCCTCATCACACCATGGTGTCCAGATCCCTCAATCATACAAATATCCTGGTCCTCCATGCCGGTTTGGCATCCGAAAAAGCCAGGAAAATGACCTTATCCTCAGCATCACCACACACATGGAGATTCTACTTGTTACCACCGCGAATCCGCGGTAGTGTCAACTCATAGTAGTACCTGGTTATATGTGACTGGACTGGAGAGGGACATAGACCAGGAATCAAATTGACCATTCAGTCAATCCTTAGTGCTTAAGGCACTACTAGAATCTTTGCTCCATGCAGAAAGAACAAACTTTGTGTTAGTTGTTCACATCAGCCAAAGAAAACACCCTTTAAACACTTTCTTTTCCAAACATATTCCGTGCCTGATGGTAGCAATCCTTGATGATCTGGAGTCCCAAATCACCCCCACAAAGTGTCTCTACTTACGGGCACGCATCGAATAATCGCATAACCGCGGCGAAGATCCTTCTTCTGTGTTGTCAAGCAATTCCATGGACGAACCAATTAAAACTAAAAAAGACTGCTTTTGGAGAAAGTTGTGTTGATGGAATCGGATGGGCGGCTGCTAATTAGTTGTTTTTCTCACCTAGCTGGTTTTGCCTCAAATCAGGGAGAAGCAAAAAGGTTGCAGGATTAACAATTTTGCTCAAAGGTCGGGCATGACTTGCTAAGCAAAAGGGGGGCTGATGGTAAAGGGGGCAAGCAAGGTTCCTCTCGAGATCCACATGGTGCCACCAAGTAGCAGTAAACTGGAATATCCTCCCTAAACAGTGTGAGAAAACTCAAACTGAATCAATAATCCGAGCAGAACCCAAAGCAAATTGCAGAAATAAGCAGAGAACATTAGTAGCAGGAAAAATCGCCAAATTTCCTCCACACACAAAAAAGGAACATTTGTGGCAGGAAAAATCCCCAAATTTCCTGATTGGCACTGGGGAATTGCCGAGAATCACATCACATGGAAATAGTGTGCGAGGCAAGGAAGGAAGTGAATCTTGGGAGGGAGGGAGAAGGGGAGGGGGGGCGGACCTGAATCGGGGAGAGGTTGCGGCCGTAGAACATGACGGGGGGCTCGGTGACGAGCATGCCGGTGTTGGGGTCGCGGGCGGGGCGGCGCATGGAGGCGCAGGCGCGGCCGTCGCGGAGGCACGCGCTGATGGTGGCCCAGTACTCCGGGTCGGCGACGCGGTTGCGGAGCCATCCGTTGTAGTCGGAGAGCTGGTACTCGAGGAAGCGGCGGTTCATGACCACCTGGCCCTCCCCGCGGTCGGTGACGGCGAAGGCGAAGACGATGAAGAAGAGCAGCGCGACGACGATGAAGAACATGGCGAAGAGGTAGATGCGGAGCAGCCAGGTCTGGCGGTAGCAGGCGCCGGCGAAGCCCATGAGGGAGACGACCATGACGGCGAGGCCGATGATGATGATGGGCCACTGCAGGAAGCGGATGCAGTCCGTGGAGTTGGCCCGCGACGCCAGCCAGATGCCGCCCCCCAGCACCGGGATCGACGCCAGGAAGGTGATGAAGTTCACCACCCCCAGCATCTTCGACCCGCCGCCGTGCATCCTCTCGCTCTCCTTCTTCCTCCTCCTCCGACTCTCTCCCTGGTTTCTTGCTCTGATTCTTGGAGGTCTCTGCTCCTCGGAGGTCCCCTGCTGCTTCTTGTCCTCTCTCTGCTGCCGTTTGGTGCGGGCGTGGGGGAGAGAGGAGGGGGGAGGGGATTGGGCTGGCTTTTAGCGAGCTGAGGGGCAGCAGCGGCGGCAACGGCAGCAGAAGAAGCGGAAGCAGAGTGTGGGTCACGTGTACGCGGCGGTGTCCATATTATCCGTAGCAGTAGTAGTATTTGGGCGGTAGCTTTCGTCCGTATATACGGCTTCGGGACTCCTTTCTACTGTCTACGTCTACGTAGTAGCAATCCACTGATCAGTTTTGGGATTTTTGGGGGCCGAGGAGAAGCATGGCCACATGATGATTTGAGACCTTGAGAGTGTTACTATCGGGTAACGATATATTATTAATTTTGGAAGAGCTAGGTTTGGTGTGGGTTTTTTTTTCCTTCCTTTCAGCAGTGTGGTGGTTGCACGGCTCTATGATTGCGCCACCCGGGCATCATCTTGTGTTTGAAAACTGGTGAGAAAATGTATTGATTTTTCCCGTGGCGAAATGCTACAAGTTTCGGGCGTGTCAAGAAGAACCCTGGTCGGTGATAAGGATGGGATGAGGAAGACATGTCGGTTGCACAACAATCTCACAAAATGTTTTCTTTTAAACAGTGGACATCACTGGATGTCAAAATCGGAGCTCAAAACCAGTTACACAACAAGCCGATGGCGGTTCCTATAATGAAAATCTGCGAGGAGGTGTTTTTTTTTATAAATGAAAATAGACATGACAATCTAACAAAAAATGTTTTTTGAAACGGTGGAAATCATCGGTTATCAATAATCGAAGTTCAGATTTGGTTCCCAGTATGCGCCCTGGCCCACCTAGCCAACTCTGGTCGCAAGGGAAATGCAAATATTTTCAAAATATCATGTTGATTATTTTTCAATCAGTTGAATTCAGTTTGTCAAGTGCGGGCGCGAGGGAGGGAGGGAGGAGGGGGGCAAAGGACGCCCTGAGCGGCGAGGCAGCGGTAGCTGGGGAGCATGCAAGACGACCATGGCGGCAACAGACGGTGAGATGGTGTGGACTGGATCTGAAATTTTTTGAGTCGGCTTAAGACAAACATCCTCAAAATGTTTTCTTTAAAAGAATGATAAAAATGTTGTATGCATTCTTTTATGCAGACAGGATGGTTCGGCCTTAAATATCAAGTGGAACAAATGCAGCCACACTGAACGATCTCAGCTGCGAAATTGGGCGGAGGCAGCCTCCTTTTATCAGAAAACGGATTCGCGCTAAATTGGAAATAACGTGCAGATGAGAGTTGGATTCCCGTGGAGTGAATGCCGGTTTGCTTTCTTCCATTGCATCTGAACTAAACTTGGACTCCACATGCCGAAGGATGCCCGGAATAGGCGCACGCATGTGCACTCCATGACTC
The DNA here is from genome assembly GCF_002162155.2 of Triticum dicoccoides. NCBI lineage: Eukaryota > Viridiplantae > Streptophyta > Magnoliopsida > Poales > Poaceae > Triticum > Triticum dicoccoides. Next base: position 53,493,891 of record NC_041380.1, on the reverse strand, counting down.
GTTGATTGGCAGGAAACGCTGCGGGTTGGATTGCTGCCTTGGTTTACCTGGAAATGATGAGGTAGATCAGATCATGTGCAATGGCTCGCCTATGCGGATTCGATTTATTTTGGCGCTCTCTTGAGTTCGAAAATGAAGACGGAGGGTACTAGTTTCACAAGCCTGTCAGAAAAGCTCGAGATTAGAGCAACTTCAACCGGCCGACCTAAACGGACGTACGGTTTGACCATTTTTTGTCCGATTGAGTTGGCCTTGCCCGTTTCTTCATTTGGGTCGGCATGTGCATCCAACGTTGGCCCAACCCATATTTTTAAACTCGGACTTTAAAAAACAGCAATCACGTTCAAAGTTAAAACATAATTAAATATTAAAATTCGGTCAACCGCCGGCCAAAATCCACATAAACATTAAATGTTAATTAAACATAAAAAAGTCCGCGCCACTAGGCATCCTTGTCATCCTATCCCAGGGCCGGTGAGGTCGACCAGCTCCGGCCGCCGGGCCAGCCCAGTGAAATGCCGCCTCCTAGGCTCGGGCCACATCGCCCCTACTGTGTCGGCTGCACAGCCGGCTGGGCTACTCCACTGCGGGCACAATGCTCCTCCTCCTCGGGCTCGATCCGCATAAGTTGCTCGCCCTCGGAGTGCTCGTCCGCCCGCACACGTTACCTCGCCTTGGGTGTCG
>NC_041380.1:53488648-53492894 GCF_002162155.2 Triticum dicoccoides | reverse complement strand
TAGTCGCCGGCCGCAGAGAGGGCGAGGGCCTCCGCCAGCCTCGCCTGGTAGTCCGACACCTCCTCCGCCTTGCGCCGCTCCTCCTCGATGGAGGTCTGCATGGCCGCCACCAGTGCGCCCTGGTAGGCAGCCGCCTCCTCCTCCTCCTCCGGCTTGATCACTTGAGGCGGAGGAGGGTTGATGTGGTGCTATTGGACGGCGCGGCGGCGTTGCTCCTCATGCTCGAGGGCAAACCGACGTTGCTTCGACTTTAGGAGCTCCCACCGCTTGCGTACCTCCTTGGAGTGCGCCGCTGCAATCGTAGCACCACCGGCACCGGGATCCGCTACGGATGCAGATGTCAGTCGTGCGGCAGGGTGACGTCTTGGTACGGCAGCGGCTACATGTACTGCCAGTGCCACCGTGCCTGGTGCATCGGAATGCGCAGCCGCTGCCTGACAGAGCGGGCAGCTGCCGGCGGTGGCGGAGGAGGAAGCGCACGGGACAAGCTGGCACCGGGGGTGAGTTTCCCCTTGCTCTTGTCGGAGCCGCTGAAGAAACTCATGGCTAGGGTTTGCTTGTCACCGGCGAGGGAGCACGCGGGGAGTAGATGTGGACGGGCAGCGGACGTGAAAGTGAATGAGCCCCCCCCCCCCGCACGTTGAACTAAAAAAGGACGGCCTTCCATAGTTTCCACTCGCTAACGCATGGGCCCGCGATAAATGGCCGTGATAAATACACCCGCGTGTGGTGGTTCACCGACCGACATGTGGGGCCACGATGAACAACGAGAGTATACGCGGCGCGTTCGCTTCGTGTCCACGCCAACGCATTTTAGGCCCAGCCATTGGTCATGGTTTTGTAGCTCTAAGAGCAACTCCGACTGGCCGACCCATTTTGTTTGCCATATTCATTTGGGTGGCAGCGGACAAAAACACCGGCCCAACTCCAAATTCAAAACGCGTCTGCTTCCTGTCCAGACCGACACATTTTGAACTCAAATAAATATGAGCGGATAAAATGGGTCGGCCGGTTGAAGTTGCTCCTAGAGCTACAAAGCCATGACCAATGGCAAAAAGAATGGTTACCTAACTTGTCATCTTTATTTCATTTTTGAGAATGACTCGTCAGATTGAGTGGACATAAACATGGGCACACGACACAAAGCCGGCGCATGTGGCAGGGTGCATCCATCCGTATGGCGATGAACAGACATCGTGGGCCCATGAATTGATCGTGGTCGTGAAATTTTTGTTGTCGCTTTTCTGATGAAAAATATCCACCCGCCTGATCTTTACAAGTTTTGGACATGTGGTGACTCACCCTGGTGAGAAAGGCAGCGGCTTTTGGATTCAATCAAGCGGGACGAACAAAAACAAATAAGGGTTTTGGGCTTTTGATCGACCGGCACTGACTAATTAAGGGCGCACAAAGGGAGGCCGATGACGAAACAGAACAGTAGGTGCGATCCTCAAGCCTCACTGTCACGCAGATCTTTGGTACTCCAGTAGACAGAAAAGAAAGATAAATTAGCAACTTATCTAGGCGAGTGATCCTCCTTGCTTCAACGTTCTCGTACCAGTTCTAAAAAAAAAACGTTTTCGTACCCTGACAAGAAGTTGTACATGTACGAACTGATACCTACTTAAACTAATACTCATCGTCAACATGCAGTGAAGGAGCATCAAGTACTCTTCTTTTGTTTTGTTTCGCATAATGTAAAAATACTTCCTCTCATCCAAATTAACTGGATTAATCAGAGGGTACTCTCTTTTAAAAAAGGTGTGGCTAGGTCACAGTCAAATTATATACAATATATATATATAAAAAAGAAAAACTGAAAAGAAATTGTTTGCACAAATCTTCATGCAAATCACAAGAAGATAGTATCGGCTGAGGCATAACGAAGTCTCGATCGACTGAGACTTAGAAAAACTGTTTTTGAAAAAAATGGTACTCATTTTAAACATCAACTAATCAAGTACTCATGTATATCATAACAGTAACATTCACTGTGATACTATAAACCAGCAGTACTACTACTCCTACACGACCTCTTTTGATCGGGAAAAGTACTCTAGTAAATTACTGCTACGTAGCAGTAAATCGCTTGATCACGTAAATGTTGCTGTCAGCATAGTCAGTAGTCAGCGGCAGTGGAGCTACTACTCCAGTAGAATTATCTGTCAGCCGTACGTGCCGTCGACATGGAACACCAATGGACGCGCGTGACCTGTCTGTCGTCCTTGCATCCGGCCTCACCCGCTACGTGTCTCGGCCTGGGCGTGCCACGGCTGCGCCGACCGAGGTTGACCGGGGAGCAACCACGACAGGTTTTTCCTGACGGTACCACGTTCCATCAGCACTTATATTTCGTTTTGCGGATCATGAAGCACCTATATGGCAATACCCACTTCCCACCCGTGTGCTAGCACGTATAAATCGACGTCCAAAGAAGAATGCATACGCAGATTTCAGTTCGACTACTCTTTCTCGGTGCTTGTTTTACATGGGAATTTCATATCTCTCGGTGATATAATTATCGATTTTGTACGGTGACATACACGCTTCCTGTGTGGGTGGGTGAGTGTTAAGGAAATGCACGCTCATTATATCCCTGAAAGAAGACTCGTTTTAAATGGTTTTGTCATTTCTCAGGGTCATCGGTAAGAACCATTCAATCTACACACGAGATAACATATCAGCACAAAAATGATGTAATACGATCTCTTGATCAAACGACTATTAACGCTGGCGTTCTACAGAAAAAAACTATCAGTGCTGGCAGAGAAATAATTATGTCTAAACTAGTTAAGCTACACCTGATCTGCGGATGTTGCATTGCATTGCATGCGTTCTCTGTTTATGCAAATTAAGTTAGTCGGCCTCAAATATCACATAGAGCAAATCCAGAAACATGCACAACCTCAGATGAACATGTAGTATTCGGTACGAGTGGGAAGCAGTCTTTAATTTTAGAGAAAAGTATACTTTTCGTCCCTCAATTCTTTGCAGAGTCTAGATTTGGTCCTTCAACTTCAAAACCGGACAATTTGCATCCTTAACTTATGAAACCGGACAAGATTCATCCCTGGTCACGGTTTTGACCAGTTTTGGTCCTGTCCCACGCCGGTTTTGACCGTTCCGATTCAAATTTGCCTACCTTTCCTAGGTCCACGTAATGTTTTCAAATTCGGTTACTTTTTCCAAATACATGAACCTTTTTAAAATTTGTGTACTTTTTTTAAATCTGTGTACTTTTCCCAAGTTCATGTACTTTTTCAAATATGCGTATTTTTTAAAAGTTCATTTGGTTTTTTGAAGTTCATTTAATTTTTAAAAATTTATGTACCTTTTCATATTAGAATACATTTTTTTGAAAGAGTTCATAAATTTTGAAAATTTTATGCGAACTTGAAAAAAGTACGTGGATATGGACTTCTTTTACACAAAAAATATGTGGATTTCAAAAATTATTTCAACTTGAAACAAGTACGTGAATTTCAAACAAAGTTCATGGATTATAAAAGGAACATGGATTTGAAAAAATGCGGACTTCGAAAAGCATGTGGATTTGAAATAAGTATGCGAATTTCAAAAACAGTTCATGGCTTTGAAAAATACTTGGATTTGATAAAATTACGCAAAATTGGGAGAAATACGGGGTTTTGGAAAAAGTACGTAAATGTTAACAAATCAAGGATTTGAAAAAAGTACACGAATTTTAGAATAGTTCGCTGATTTGAAAAAATTATGTTTATTTTTGAAGAAGTTCACTGATATAAAAAAATTACAGGAATATGAGTGAGCACCGGTCAAAACCGGTGTGAGTCAACACCAAAACCGGTCAAAACTAAGTCCAGGGACGAACCTTGTCCGGTTTCTGTAGTGGGGGGTGCAAGTTGTCCCGTTTTTAAGTTAAGGGACCAAATCTAGACTTCACCAAAAATTAAGGAACGAAAAGTATACTTTCCTCTTAATTTTATCAGAAAACGACGTATGCTAAATTGGAAAAAAAAACTGCAACTGATTGCGAGGCCTGCTTGCTCAGAGTGGATGTTTCGTAGAGTGAATGCCGGTTTGCTTCTATTACATACGGACCATTTCAAGTCCATGCTAAGAGGTTTCCATGATAGCCGCACGCATGTGCATCTCATGATCCCTTGTTTTGGTAAGAAATGACCATACACTTTGACTATTCAGTTGGCTCACCTGGCTGGAAATGTTGATGAGGTGGAGTGGAGATGCATGTGCAGTATGGAGTGCC
>NC_041380.1:53451046-53487938 GCF_002162155.2 Triticum dicoccoides | reverse complement strand
CGATAATAGCACTTTTTTTGTTTGCTTTAACTAGTTCGGTGAGCAAAAAAAAAATGATACAGAGGGACTAATTGATTCGTGCATTCTTAGATATTATGAGAACGACATGGGATAAAAGGCTGGCATGTGTGAATTGTGATGAAGTAAGAGAAATGTGGAACAGTTGGTGGTCCTGATTCGTAGTTTTATTTTATTTTGTTGTCTTATTATGAAAAGAAAAATCCATCCGTGTCATCTTTTTAGAAGTTCATAACACGTGAATCACACAAATGAGAAGGACAAGCCCTTTGGATTGAAAAAACACGTTGAACCTGATGACATAGCAATATGGGCACATCCTCTAACTTAAAAATAGTCAAGCCTCGCTATCATGTTGATTTTCATATAAGACTGCAAATTTCCTACAAATTTCAGTGGCATGGCGCTTGAGCCCAGTGGGAAATGCATTACAGATTTCTCAGCGTAAGACGTGAGGAGTGGGACCATTTGGCTTCTCACGTTTTCCTTCTACGCGGAAAAAGAGGGAATCAATGTAAAGGTTTCAAGAAAGAAAGATGTAGCTATCATATCAATATTTTCTTAAGCTGATAAGGGCATCTTCAATAGATTGTATGTTAGTTTTGTTGGTAAAATGTCCATGTCATCTCATACAACTATTCCAATGGGTTGTATCTAAGGTATCCAATAGATGATGAGAAAATAAATGTGATTGCTCTCTATTTCACCTTGGAGCTTGTGCAAAGGTTGTTGGTTATTCTACATACAATTTTGTTCTCTCTCCATATTTAGTACATGCCACATCATCACTATGTCCTAGATGGCAAATCTAACAACACCTATCTTACAACGGTTGGAGATGCCCTAAGAAGGATATGCATTGGGGCTCATTTGTCTCCTCTTCAATCCAAGTTGAGTGTGGGTCATGTGTACGCGGCAGTGTCCATATTATCCGTAGCAGTAGTATTTGGGCGGTTGCTTTCGTCCGTATATACGGCTTCGGGTTTACTGTCTACGTCTACGTAGTAGCAATCCATTGATCAGTTTTGGGATTTTTTGGGCCAAAGGGAAGCATGACCACATGATGATTTGAGAGTTTTTCTGAGAGTTGAGAGTGTTACTATCGGGTAATGATATTTTAATTTGGAAGAGCTAGGATGGGTGTGTGCGTGTGTGCACGCGTCTTTTTTCTTTTAGCAGTGTGGTGGTTGCAAGGCTCTATGATTGCTCTGGGCATCATCTTCTGTTTGAAAATTGGTGGCAAAATTTGTTGATTTTTCCCGTGGCGAAATGCTACAATTTCAGGCATGTCGAGAAGAACCCCGGTGGTTGATAAGGACGGGATTAGGAAGACATGTCGGTTACACAACAATCTGACAAAATGTTTTTTTTTGTTAAACAGTGGACATCACCAGATGTCAAAATCGGAGCTTAGAACCAGTTACACCACAATCTGATGGCGGTTTCTATAATGAAAATAGGTGAGGATGCTCTTTTTATATAAAAAAGACATAACAATCTAACAAAAAATGTTTTTTGAAAAGGTGGAAATCATAAGTTATTAGCAAATTGAAGTCCAGATTTGGTACCCACTATGCGCCCTGGCCCACCTGGCCAACTCTGGTCCCAATGGAAACATGGGTATTTTCAAAATATCATGTTGATTATTTTTCATTCAGTTGAATTCAGTTTTTCGGGTGCGGGCGCAAGGGAGGGGGTGGAGGTGGGCAAAGGATGCACTGGGCGGCAAGGCAGAGTAGCCGCGGAGCAGGCAGGATGACCTCGAGTCCTCGACAGCAAATGCGGGCGGTGAGATGACGTTGATTGAACCTGAATTTTTTTCGAGTCCCCTGAAAGTAAACACTCTCAAAATGTATTTCTCCAGGAATAGCAAAAATGTCCCGGGCGGTGTCCATATCCGTAGCAGTAGTATTTGGGTGGTTGCTTTCGTCCGTATATACAGAACTCCGGTCTACTGTCTACATCTACGTATTTTGGGAATTTTTGGGGGCCAAAGAGAAGCATGGCCACATGATGATTTGAGACTTTGAGAGTGTTACTATCGGGTAATGATATTATATTAATTTGGAAGAGCTAAGCTGGGTGTGGTTTTCTTTTTTCTTTTGAGCAGTGTGGTGGTTGCACGGCTCTATGATTGCTCCCCGGGCATCATCTTGTGTTTGAAAATTGGTAGCAAAATTTGTTGATTTTTCCTGTGGCGAAATGCTACAAGTTTTGGGCGCGTCGAGAAGAACCTCGATGGTTGATAAGGACAGGATGAGGGAGACATGTCGGTTACACAACAATCTAACAAAAAATGTTTTTTAAAACGGTGGACATCATCGGAATGTCAAAATCGAAGCTCATAACCGGTTACACAACAATTTGATTACGGTTTTCATAATGAAAATCGGCAAGGAGGTTTTTTTAATAAAAAAAGACATAAAAAACTAACGAAAAAAATGTTTTTTGAAACGGTGGAAATCATTGGTTATCAGAAATCGAAGTTTAGATTCGGTTCCCAGTATGCGCCCTGGCCCATCTGGCCAACTCTGGTCGCAAGGGAAACATGGATATTTTCAAAATATCATGTTGATTATTTTTCAATCAACTGAATTCAGTTTGCAGGGTGCGGGCGCGGGAAAGGGAGGGGGGGGGGGGCAAAGGATGCCCTGGGCGGCGAGGCAGTGGTAGCCGGGCAGCACGCGGGACGGCCGTGACGGGCATTGGACGGTGAAATGATGTGGATTGAAACTGAAATTTTTCGAACCGGCTAAAGACAAACACCCTCAAAATGTAAAAAATTTTAAGAATGGTAAAAATGTTGCATGCATTCTTTTATGCAGGCAGGACGGTTCAGCCTTAAATATCAGGTGGAACAAATCCAGTCACACTGTGCAACATCTCAGCTACGAAATTGGGTGGAGGCACCTTGGCAGGCTGGCGGCCTCCTTCTATCAGAAAAACGGATACGTGATAAACTGGAAATAGCGTGCAACCATGACGAGAGCCCGTCGCAGCTTGCTCCCAGATTTCGTTTCCAAAACGAATCCACCGGCCGAGAGTGGGATTTCCTTCCGTTGCATCTGAACGAATTTCGAGTCCACATGCCCGAAGGATGCCCGGAATAGCCGCACGCATGTGCACCCATCCCATGACTGGTTGATTGGCAGGAAACGACGCGGCATGGATTGCTCCGTTGGTTTTACCTGGAAATGATGATTGATGCGGTAGATCAGATCATGTGCTATGGTTCGCCCATGCGGATTTGATTTCTTTTGGCGCTCTCTTCGGTTCGAAAATGAAGACGAAGAGTACTAGCTTAACAAGTTTTGGTCTGAAATGATTGAGATTAGAGTCCCTCCAAAACCGTGGCCAATGGGCAAGAAAACTGGTTACCTAACAGCAACTTCAATGAAGCGACCCATTTTATCCGTTTGGATCATCTGGACATAAAAGTTGGCCCAACAGGGTGACCCAAACGGACATCTGTGTCCACCCGTTGTTCGTCCCTGACCCAAACTTGACCCAAATCTGGGAACAAATGGGTACGAACCGGACGCTCTCGTCGCTAGCTACCGCCCTCTCGTGTCCGCCCTGATCCTACCTACCAGTGACCGCACACATCTCTGTCTCTCTCGTACAACTCTCTCTCGATCCCCTCTGCTATCGCCGCTACGTCGGTCGATTCCGGCTGGAACGAAGAGGCCCGGCGCTGCTCGGGGGCGGAGGAGGATGGGGCGGCGGGGGCGCGCAGGTCAGCGCCGCCGAGGTCAGCCTGCCGCCTCCAACAACCACCACGCCGCACACCCCGCAGCTCTCCGCGGCCGCTCGCCTAGCTCCGCCCGCCACGCGCCTGCTCGCCCAGCTCCGCCCGCCGCGCGCCTTGCAGCTCGCCGCGGTCGCTCGCCCCGCACGCCCGCCACGCCACTCGCCCCGCCCGCGCGCGTCGCCGCTGACCGCGCGCCTGCTAGCCCAGCTCGCTGTCGAAGATTGCACCCTCATGCCCACTCTTAAAGAGCCGCCTCGAGTCCTCCACCGTGCGTGTCCGTTTTTTGCATCTTGTGCGTTGGTTTCATCGCGTGTCCGTCTCATGTCCGGCAGGCAAACGGACGATCCAAACGGACAAAATTCGGACAAAATCTGTGTCCGTTTGGGTCTCTCCGTTGGAGTTGCTCTAACTTGTCATTTTTATTTTATTTTTGAGAAGGACTTGTCAGGTTGAGTGGACACTAGTAAATGTGCACGTGCAATGCACGTGCAATGCACGTCTCGGCCAATGTTACAATAAGACATGAAATTTCACATGCAGACAAAATCTATAGCTGCAATGGATGACATTTTATTGGGATAACTTAGGGCTTGTCCGGTTAATTTGTTGTGCTAGACCCAAGCAGATACTGTTTATGTCCGGACGCTGCACAATACTGTTTATTGTAGTTCTTTTTGGACGAAAGAACATGCTTACATTAATCATACAGGCTGTTCAGGTCAGCAACTCCAAAATATTCACAAGACCTGGTATTCATAGAACTGTAAAAAGCCCTTGCTATGATTCTTGGCAATACACGGCACCATTTGATGTGTTCTTAAACAAAGTAGCTAACCTGGAAATATCAAATGTGTTTGGAGATCCTCAAGCATATGATATTCAACTACCTCTGCATTCTTCTTGCGCCGCCAATTCTCATTACTTGTATCCACAGATACCTGGCCTAAACATCAGTACACCCATAGAAAATGGCAGGAATTATATATATGGAAACAAAACCTAAAAAGCTACTCCCTCTGTCTACTATACCAATCTTGAGCTAAATAGTAAAAAATAAATGAAATGTCATTAAAATACATGCCTGAGTTAAATCTTTACCTGAGATCTGAAAGATCACGACGGCACAACATCAGACATCAAGAAACCTATACCTGTTCTGCAAAAATTTGAACACATCAACCCCCAATGGGAAAACCCAACTTAATATGGACCTCTAACGGACTAAATATGCACTCTATGACTGTAGTAGGTGCACATACTACACCAACTCCCTTCCCAATATAGACCTGAACAGTATCAAATCCTGCAGCAAACACAAGCAATTGAAGCAACCAAAACCAAGGAGGGTGCATGACAATTCGCTACAGATTTGCAAACTAAACAATATGGAAAACACAAAAACCTGGAGGCCGCAGGGAAGCCAAGGATGTTCCAAAGCCGGTTCGGATAATTCCTAGAAAAAGAATGCTCCAAAAACAAGTATCTGCTCCCAAAATGCAGGGCCAACAAATCAAAGAAAAGCTCACTTATTTCACCACAGCTGAGTGCTCGGAAGCAATCAAGCCTCAATACTCTCACTGGCGAGGCCGACAGTGTCAAATAGCATGCTATGGAAATCAATGTCAAAATTTTTAGCAAAATCAATGTCCAACAGCATGCTATGAAAATCAATGGAATAGAAAAATTCAGATAATAATAGCGATGTGCTTACTGTAGGTATGGTTGGTTTGCGAGGCCGACGGTGTCAAACGACATGCTATGAAAATCAATGTCAAAGAATTAGCAACAACAATCTCAAACAACATGTTATGGAAATCAATAGAACACAAAAAAATTCAGCTCATAATTATGATGTGTTTGCTGTAGGTATGGTTGGTTCGAGCCTAATTTGAAGCAACAAAGCAGTGATTCATCTTTGGACGCAAGAAGTAAGCATCATTCATTTGTTGAAGAATATCTACTAAAAAACTTGACCTTCGCCTCAGTTTGTAAATGAAGTTGATTTAACGGCTTGATCAAGGCCCATATGCACCTATGACATGTCCACCTGAATCCAAAGAAATAAATAAATTAGAGTTTACCTTGAAACCACTTTTGATAGTAATTCCACTTTGGACGCTCATCAGCTAGAACTCAATGGAGGCATAAGGCACGAACAAAAAACTAACCTGGACAATGAAAAAAAACTTAATCTGGTGGCAAAGCTTGGACGCGAACTTCTGGGTCTTGAGAAGCTTGGCATGCTTGTTGTATGAACCGGTGTCATCCAAAAGCTTGCCTAGAAGTAGTATTTACATCAAGCCGAGAGCATGTTTGATCAATTCTTCTTGTGTGCCATTAATCCTTTTCCTGCATTACAGGCACACACGACAAGCTTTGAATTTGCCATGAAAACAATCTGGGTTTAAAAGATCAGGATTCAAGTGGAATCTGATCAATGTCTATGGAGCTGCTCATGTGAGGAATAAGGAGGAGTTCCTGATGGAGCTAGTGCAAGCTTTGGGGTACAATAAATTGCCTTGTGTTTTTGGGGGCGATTTTAACTTAATTAGGAGAATTAACGAGAGAAACAAAATTAAAAAACTTCCAAAATGGTCTTTTTATTTTAATTCTATTATTGAGCATTGGGGCTTAAAAGAATTAGATTTGTTGGGGAGGAGCTATACTTGGTCGAATAATCAGGAGGATCCGCTTTTTGCTAAGTTGGACAGAATTTTAGTGAGCTCTCTTTGGGAGCAGCAATTTCCTTTAGTAACTGTCAGAACCTTGGTGAGAGGGGTTGCTGACCATGCAACGCTTCTATTACATACAGGGATTAAGTCTACTATTAATTGCAAGCCTTTTAAATTTGAGCTATGCTGGCTGTCTAGAGAAGAGCTCCCTGATATTGTTAATAAAGTCTAGAGTTCCACTGTTCGTAGAGGTAGTAGTCTTGATTGGTGGCAGGATTTCATGCGGAAATTAAGGAGAACCCTTAAAGGGTGGAACCTTAATGTAGAGGGTAGATATAGGAGAGATAGAGATGAGATTGCCAATAAGCTTGACTTTTTGGATAAGAAAAGTGAGCTCTCTGGAGTTTCAGAAGCTGACTATGTTTTGAGAAATAAGTTGCAGAATGATTTGAATAAGATCCTTAGGGAAGAGGAGATTAAGTGGTACCAGAGGTCTAAAGAAAAAGATATTAAGGAGGGTGATGGTAATACGAAATACTTCATGATTAAGGCTAGCGGTAGGAAGCGTAGGAGTAAAATTTTCACATTCATCCAGGATGAGGGGATCATCCAAGGGGATGAGCAGCTCCTTAAATATGCGACTGATTTTTATAAGAAGCTCTTTGGGCCTGTTGAATTACTTCCCGTCTCCTTAAACATTCCTCTAACTGATATGCTTTCCGATGTGGACAAAAGTAAGTTGGCTAGTAAATTTACTTTGGATGAGATAAAAACGGTTGTTTTTTCTATGAGGCATAATAGAGCAGCCGGTCCCGATGGTATGCCTATTGAATTCTTCCAAACCTTTTGGCACCTCATTTGCAATGATTTGTTGAGTCTCTTTCAAGATTTTTATGATGATATGATTGATATTTCTAGGCTAAACTATGGGGTAGTTACATTGTTAGCTAAGGGTCAAGGGGCGGATAGGATTCAAATGTATAGACCTATATGCATGCTCAATGTCCCGTTTAAAATCTTTACCAAAGTCTTAAACAATAGAGCTATGGCTACTGCTCACAAGACGATTTCTAAGGTACAATCTGCATTTATCAAAGGGTGTTATATTTTAGATAATGTCACTGTTCTCCATGAGACGCTTCACTCACTACATAAGTCTAAATGCGATGCTGTTATTTTTAAAGTTGATTTTGAGAAAGCTTATGATAAAATTGATTGGGACTTTATGCTTAGTATGCTGAAAATGAAGGGGTTTCCTGATAAATTTATTCGTTGGACAAAAGCAGTTATTCATAATGGTAAAGTAGCTATTACTTTAAATGACTTGATTGGCCCCTATTTTGTTACTAGGAAAGGATTGAGGCAGGGGGACCCGTTCTCCCCCCTATTGTTTAACCTTGCTGCTGATGTTCTTGCTACCCTGGTTCAAAGGGCGCAAGAACAAGGATTTATTAAAGGAGTTCTGCCTAGATTGTACGAGGGTGGTCTTACTGTCTTACAATACGCTGATGATACGATTTTCTGCTTTGAAGATGACTTAGAAGGGGCTAGAAACCTTAGAGTCATTCTATGCGTGTTTGAGCACTTGACGGGTTTGAAAATCAATTTCTTAAAAAGTGAAATCCATTGCTTTGGTGCCGCTTTATTGAAACAAGAAGAATATGCTCAGATTTTCACTTGTGCGGTCGGGGACTTCCCCTTTACTTATTTAGGCCTTCCTTTACGTTTTAAAAAGTTGCATAATGCGCATTGGAAACCAGCTGAAGAGAAAATTGAGAAGAAGGCAGCAACCTGGCAAGGGGGTTTGCTTTCAATGGGTGATAGGATTACCCTCGCTGAGACTTGTATGAGTAATGTTCCTAGCCATTTGCTTTTTTTTTTAAACTACCTAAAGGTGTAGGCAAGAGAATGGACTTTGTTCGTGCTCGTATGGTTTGGCAAGAAAGGGATGGAGTGAGAAAGTATCACTTAGTCAAGTGGGTGGACGTATGCCAACCTAGAGACCAGGGGGGTCTGGGGATTACTAATTTGGAGATTAAAAACATCAGCCTCTTATGTAAGTGGTTATGGAGATTAGAGAATGAGGAGGGGGATTGGAGGAAATGATTAGAGCCAAATATTTAAGTAGGAAAACTCTGGTTCAATGTGAAGCATCTTGGGGTAATTCCCATTTTTGGAATGGGTTGTTGAGTATAAAGGATATCTTCTATTCTTGCTGTCAAAGGGTGGTGGGTGATGGTTGTAAGACGAGATTTTGGGAGGACACATGGCTGGGGAGAAAGCCACTTTGTCAACTTTTCCCTCGCTTGTATAATTTAATTTTCTGTCAACATGTTACTGTTGCTAAAGTCTTTAACCAGGATTTTGATTGTATTAGATTTAGGAGATGTCTTTATGGAGAAACTCTTACAATGTGGAATGAATTACTTGATATGTGTAGTCAGGTTACTCTGTCGGAGGAGCCTGACAGAGTTAAATGGCTTTTAACTAAATCTGGATCCTTCTCGGTTAAGTCGCTTTATCATTACCTTATAGCTAGAGTTGTTGCTTTTCCTTTTAAACTTCTTTGGAGGTTGAGAATACCTCTAAAAGTAAAAGCGTTTATATGGTTAGTGATCAAAGGGAGGATCCTAACCAAGGATAACTTATCTAGACGAGGGTGGAAAGGACCAAATTTCTGCGAGTTTTGTGGCGTTTCTGAGAGCATTGCTCATCTATTCTTTTCGTGCTCTTATGCTAGGTTTTTATGGAATGTGATATGCGGTACACTAGGTAACCCGAAATTACCTTTATCTTTCTTTGATCTTTGTCAAAACTGGATACCATCCTATTCTGGAAAGGATAGGGCTGTTGTTTCTATTGGTGCTGCTACTTTGATATGGACAATTTGGAAAACAAGGAACAAATCCTGTTTTCAACGTGTTTTCCTTTCAAATCCTATCAATGTAATATTTACCCTGTGTTCTTTGTTGGATTCATGGATGATTCTACAGAGAAAAGGTGTGCAAAAAATGCTTAGGAAGGTTTCCAAGAGGCTATCTCGGGTAGCAAATGAAGTCTACAGAAGAACATATGGGTGGAATCCTTCTGCTCTAAGACTGGGTTTTGTGTCTACCTGAAATTGGGCGATTCTGTAGTATGTTTTGCCTATTGTTTTGGCTGATGTGCAAATAATAAAAGATGTTTAAAAGTCTGTTCTCTCTCCGATAGTGGGTGATTTGGCATCCTATAGATATGGTTATATGTCTAGGATGTAGGTTGCTTATCAGTTGATGAGGTGATGCATCAGGTCTGATGGAAAAAAGTGGTGTGGTGGTTGTATCTAGACTTCTATTTTCTTAATGAAAATGGGGGCCATGTGGCCCTTTTATCAAAAAAAACAATCTGGGTTGAGGTGCTGGGTGTTAATTATAGTGGATTGGACGTCTGCACTCACCAAGCCCCACCTTGGGTGCTACCAGTTCCACGTCGGCGGACCTTGCCATCTCGAGAGAGAGTCAAATAGATAGGAAACGTGGTGGAGATGGGAGGGGGGCAATACCTGCAGAGTTTGAAGGGCCGTGACCGCCGCTTGTTGGATCTCCGTGCCCCATCAGCGATCCGAAGTTTCAGCCACCACCGCCTCCTCTTGGTGTGTCGTTGGGGGAATCTGTTGGTGGTGAAGAGGAGGGAGGGGAGGAGCTGGGTGCCTGGGTTACCGTGGGGCGGCCGTCGGAGGGAGTGCAATGGAGGTTCCCCATGCGCCTCGGCGTTCTCTGCGTGGAAGCGCTCTGGTGAAGATGCGTTGGGCGCAGCGGAGTCGGGGTTGGAGGTGCAGGACGGGAGGAGCGCCGCTGGAGGTCAGCATGGCGGGGGCATAGGAGCACCAGCTGAGGTCGGCACAGGAGGTGGCGACGGAGATCGGGCGTGCAAGGTGGGGAAGGAGATCAATTGGCGGATGGAGACAAGGAGAAATCGATTCCTGCCTTATGTGCGGAGGTGTTTTCCTCCGCGGTGAAGTGCGGTCAGTCATGTTAAATTACTAAGTGCACACCAGAGATCAGATTAGATTAAGGACAGCTGTTAGATTGAGATTGATGGGTCTAATCTTATGATGGTAATGAGTTCGTGTACGCTTATGGGGTGCACGTAAAAAAGTTTTTATTGGATTGTTTAATAGTAGTGGAGATAATAAACATGGGGCACAAAACATGCGACACAAAGCTGGCACATGTGGCAGGGTAACATCCATCCATCCTTATGACGATGAACAGGCAGAGCGGGCCCATTAGTTGATCACGGTCGTGCAATTTTTGTTATCACTTTTCTCACGAGCCCGCCTGTTCTTTACAAGTTTTGGACATAATATGGTGACTCACCCAGGGCGAGAAAGGCAGCGGCTTTTGGATTCAATCAAACTGTCACGCAGATCTTTGGTACTCCAGTAGACAGAAAATAAAGATTAATTAGCAACTTATCTAGGCGAGTGATCGTCCCTGCTTCAACGTTTTCGTACCTTGACAAGAGGATGTACATGTACGAGCTGATACCTACTTAAATTAATACTCATCGTCCTATGTTGCTGTTTTTTTTCTCGAGAAACTTTCAATCTATTTATCAGCTGTCAAGGTATTACAAAGAACATCAGAAATAAGAATTACATTCAGGTCCGTAAACCACATAGCGACGACTACAAGCACTGGAGCGAGCCGAAGGCGCGCCGCCGTCATCGCCCCTCCTTCATCGGAGTCGGGCAAACATTGTTGTAGTAGATAGTTAGGAAATCGTCGTTCTAAGGCCCCATAAGTCCAATGCACCAGAACAGCAACCACCCCGATGAAGAGACGTCTGGATCGGAAGGACCCAACCTGCAGACACATAGACTAACGAAGACCGGATCCAAACGGATCCATCGAAGACAAACGCTGACCGGATCCCACAAGATCTGCAGGAGGCATACCTCCACACACACACCCTCCAACAACGCTAGAAACATCGCCAGGACGGTGGCTAGGCGGATAGGACTTTATTCCATTTTCAAGAAGTCGCATCCGCCTCGTCTTTCTAAGCATGACACAAATCTTGACAAAACTCTGAAAAACATTAAAAAGCAAAGCCCTCCCACCGGCAAGGGTCGGAGGACCATAGAAGACGAGGCGGACCGACGGCGACGCCCGCGAGAGGCAGGAAAACCTAACTCGGAGGTTGCACTAGAGGCGGGAAAACCTAACTCGGAGATTGCAGGAGGCAGGAGCAGCGAAGGGGTGTCATATAGACTTGATTGAAAAGTATATTGAAACTGCTTCGATATGTGTTTTATACATCAACTAATCAAGTAGTAGGAGTACTCCTGTATAGCATAATACTACCAGTACTACTACAGTAACATTTACGGTGACACGTACAGTGGAGTAGTAGTGCACGACACGACCTCTTTTGATCGGGAAAAGTACTCTAGTAAATTACTGCTACGTAGCAGTAAATCGCTTGATCACGTTAATGTTGCTGTCAGCAGTCAGTAGTCAGCGGCAGTGGAGCTACTACTCCAGTAGAATTATCTGTCAGCCGTACGTGCCGTCGACATGGAACACCAATGGACGCGCGTGACCTGTCTGTCGTCCTTGCATCCGGCCTCACCCGCTGCGTGTCTCGGCCTGGGCGTGCCACGGCTGCGCCGACCGAGCCTGACCTGGGAGCAACCACGACTAGGTTTTACCTGACGGTACCACGTCCCACCAGTACGGGCTGTGGCCCTGAGCACCTATATTTTTTTTTGACGAAATGCAGGCAGGTCGCTGCTTTCATTCATTAAGAAGGGGAGTGCCTCAAGATAAGGCAAAAAGTGCTAGTTACAGAGTTACTGTGCGAGGTGAAAGAAAGGAAAGAGAAAAAGGAAATTACATTGCCAGAAACAAAACTCTCTTAACCATGATCTCCCAGCCACTGTGCACCCTTGAGGCCGGCAGTCCACCAAGTGCGCAGCTCGAGTACAATTCAATCACAAATATTTAGAAAGGGGAAAATTTTATGATTGAAGATGCGATCATTTCGTTCTTTTCAAATGCCCCACCAAATAGCCATCACCAGCGAGGAGAAGGCCTGCTTCCTCTGGTTAGGGATTTTTTCCAGAGACAACAGCCACCAGTCAAACAAGGAAGGAGCGCTGACATTCGGTCTGGCATCAAATGGAAACTGAAATTTTATCAGGCAGAAACCCCAAACACCAGCTGTGAATGGGCAATCAGCAAAGAGGTGGTGAGCGGATTCGAGGCCAATTCTGCAGAGGGGGCAGACCGGGTCATGGGGCCATTTTCTCCTTGCAAGGTTGTCAGCCGTAAGACACTTTCCTTGCACAGCCAGCCAAGCAAACATCTTTATTTTTTGGGGGATTTTGATCTGCCAAATGATGTTCAAGAAAGGAGAGCTGACTCTGCCATAAAACTGTAAGTGGTATGCAGATTGTGCGCAATAAGTTCCATTCGCAGTCCATTTCCAACAAATTTCATCTTCCAATTTAGAGATGTTGAAGCTTTGTAATCTGTGCCATAAGTCAACAAATTCTCTTAGAACAGCCTCATCAGGGTTGCGCTTGATGAGCCGAATCCAGAGATTATCCGTGAGACCTTCAGAGACAGTGATCTGGCGCCTATTACAATGCTTGTAAAGTAACGGGAAGGAAACCGAGGGGATCTCACCATGCAGCCAATGGTCATGCCAAAAACTAAAGGACTTTCCATTCCCAATCTTGATTGAAGTACTAGCCATAAAAATGGCCTTAACCTCCTTGTCCATTGGCAGTGTTAACCCATGCCAAGATTTATCACCGTCAGTGGTGTTCTGCCAGAGCCACCTAACTTTCAGTGCCCTTCCTTGACAAATCAGATCAGGTATACCTAGCCCACCAAGCTCAAGAGGAGCGCAAACTTGAGACCATTTGATCAAGCATTTTCCACCACTAACTGCATCTGACCCGTCCCAAAGAAAGGCCCTTCTCATCTTGTCGATTTGTTTAATAAACCATTTTGGCTGCTCAACGGCAATAAGTTGAAAAATAGGCATTGCAGAGAGCACGAATCTGACCAGAACAGTACGACCAGCCAAAGTAATCCATCGAGCTTTCCATGCGGCTAACTTCTTGGCAATCTTATCAAGCAAACCTTGGAAGAAAATTCTCTTGAGCCTCTTGTCCGAAAGTGGCATACCCAAGTAGGTGCAGGGGAAAGAATCAATTTGGCATCCAAGGGAGTTTTGAATGATGGTAAGGTCAACACCTTCGCACCTAATAGGCAAAATTTTACTTTTGGCCATGTTGGTGCCCAAACCAGAGGCCCTACCAAATAAGTCCAGAACACTAGCAATAGAAGAAATGTCTTGGTTGTCAGGCTTGGAGAAAATGACAACATCATCAGCGTAAATGGAAGCTCTGTGCTTGATGATCTGGTTACCAATAGGCGACAAAATGTCGTGCTCTTGTGCTTGATCCATTAGTCTGCCAAGACAATCCATGACAAGCACAAACAGGAGGGGGGGATAAAGGGTCACCCTGCCTGAGGCCACAACAGTGCATGATTTTTTCCGTGGTGTAAGAGTTCACCAAGATCCTGGTGGATGACGAGAGAAAAAGGCAAGAAATCCAGTCCCTCCATTTTTGACTAAAACCCATAAATCTCATAAGGTTGAGCAGGAACTCCCAAGAAACAGAGTCAAAAGCTTTTGATATGTCCAACTTTAACATCACAACAGGAATCTTCTTCTGTCGAAGTGTTTTAGCCAAAGCCTGAACATATACAAAATTGTCATGTATGCTTCGACCTTTGATGAAGGCATTCTGACATTGAGATGTCAGCCTATTCATAAGTGGTTGCAGTCTAGCTGCAAGAATCTTAGCCACCAACTTGGCAAAACAGTGAATAAGACTAATAGGTCGAAAATCCTGCGGCTTGTTAGCACCTTGGTGCTTGGGCAAAAGAGCCATGATAGCACTATTGAGAAGGTATAGGTTCTGAGAATTGGACTTTTGGAAGTGCAGCAAAGCTGCCATCAGATCAAGTTTTATGATATTCCAACATTTGCGAAAGAATAGGCCGGTGAAATCGTCAGGCCCCGGAGCCTTTTCCGGGTGCATATCGAAAATGGCACGCTTGACCTCTTCCTCCGTGAATTCATCATCCAATTTGAGTAGATCGCAAGGTTGAAAACCAAGGGCAGTAAAATTTAAGGAGGAGGTCCTTGGTTGGTAGGTACCCAACAGTGTGTTGAAATGTTTCCATATACAATCCTCTTTGCCCTTCTGATCAACAATCTCGGAGCCATCCACGAACAGAGACGGAATGCAATTTTTTCTTCTCCTAGCAGAAGCCTTCATGTGGAAGAAGCGAGAGTTGCAATCATCTGCTTTCAGACATAAGAACCGAGACTTCTGCCGCCAGATGCATCGTCTCTCCGTTCCGATGAAAAAAGAGTTAATTGCACAAAACCATCACATTTTAGACCTTACTTACGAAAAACCCGCGTATTTGGTAAACTTTTTGCAGAAAGCACTGATCGCTTAATTTGCTGTGTTTGATCACTTTCTGTCAAGTAGGGTCCGCTTGTAAGCAGCTAATTAGGCAAAGAAATTGCATACACACCCTTGTATCAAAAAAAAAGAAAAAGCAATCAGCCCATCCCCCCTTGTGTGGACAACTACCTCATGCCGCCTCGTCGTACTTGCCGGCGCAGATCCTCATCAGGACCGCCGACACCTGTTGCGTGCGCCCGTCGCTTCCCGGCTCTGGTGTGCCCGAGGCGGCCCAGGTGGTGTTGGCGAGCACGGAGACGGTGCCGGAGGCGTGGCGGCCACCACGGAGACGGCGATGGTGCAAAGGCCGCGGAGGTCAGCGGTGGAGCTGGCGGGTCCGCGACGAGGGCGGCCAGGCGGAGATTGTAGTAGATGGTGGCATTGCAACTGGACTGCATCAGGGCACGCACCGCCGGTCCCGGTGGCACTGCCTCCCTCCTCCCGCGAGCACGCGCCCCAACTAAGAGAAGTACCGCCTGACGGCTCCGGTGAGGCGGCCGCCCTTCTCCCGCGCGAGCACGCGCCCCGGCGAGGCGTCCTCCCTCCTCCCGCGCGAGCACGCGTCCCTGGCTTCCGGCGAGGCGACATCCCTCCTCCCCGCGAGCACGCACCCTGAGCTCCGGTGAGCACGCGCCCCTGACCTCGCGCATGAGCAAGCCCTTCAACACGTCGTGGTACAGCATGTGCATGGGGGGTTGATTGTGTTTTTTAATTCAAGGGCGGGTATGCAAATTGTTTCGCCAAGTCAGCCGGGCCCTACTTGTCAGAAACGCCCTCAAACGCTCCAAAGCAAGTGATCGGTGGTTCTTGCAAAAAGATTACCAGACACGCGATGACTTTTGCAAAAAATTAAGGACCAGGTAGTTTTCGGGCAAACGGAGCCTCAAATGTGGTGGTTTTCTGCTTTTAACTCATGAAAAATACATTTAATTTTTTACTAGGACAAATTACTGAGTGGAGTAAAAAATGCATTGAAAAAATGCAAGTCATTATCCATCTCCTCTTTAATTATACACCCTAAAAGACCATGTGTAGAATGTTATTGGTCTTGATTGTCTTGTGATGAGAGAGAAACATTTTTTCTACTTTAATTGCATTATAAAGATAGAAGTACACCCTTTTGTGGACAAATTTTAAAGCGAAATGTACACTCTTCACCAAACCGAGAGAGTACTCACCTGTATGCTAGCACGTATAAATCGGCGTCCACAGAAGAATGCAGACACAGATTTCAATTTCATCACTTTTCTCGATGCATGTTTTACATGGGAATTTCATATCTCGCGGTGCCAGAATTATCGATTTTCTACGGTGAAATACACGCTTCATGTGTGTGTGAGTGTTAAGGAAATACACGCTCATTATATTATATGCCTGAAAGATGACTTGTTTTAGATGGTTTTGTCATTTCTCAGGGTCATCGGTAAGAACCATTCAATCTACACACGAGATACATATCAGCACAAAAATGATGTACATACTGATCGAACGACTATTAGTGCCGGCAGAGAAATAATCATGTCTAAACTGGTTAAGCTACACATGTGGACGTTGCATTGCATGCATTCTCTGTTTATACAAATGAAACTAGTCGGCCTCAAATATCACGTAGAGCAAATCCAGAAACATGCACGGTTTCAGATATAGTATTGGGTACGAGTGGGAAGCAGGCTTTATCTTTATCAGAAAACGACGTATGCTAAACTGGAAAAAAAATGTCCAACTGATCGTGAGGCCTGCTTGCTCAAAGTGGGTGTTTCGTTGATTGAATGCCGGTTTGCTTCTATTGCATACGGACCATTTCACGTCCATGCTAAGAGATTTCCCGTGATAGCCGCACACATGTGCATCTCGTGATCCCTTGTTTGGTAGGAAATGACCATATTTATTGGATTATTCAGTTGATTCATCTGGAAATGCCACTGGTAGAAAAAGAGACTTCCGTCCAGCCCCATTAGTCGCGAAACTGTAGGAACCGCGACTAATGAAGTCTTTAGTCGCGGTTCGGCAGACGAACCGCGACCAAAGGCCTGGGCCCAGGGCGCTCGGTGGCCAGCTGGTGCACGTGAGGGGCTTTAGTCGCGGTTGGCCAGGCCAACCGCGACTAAAGGTGCGCAAAGGCCTTTAGTCGCGGTTGGCCAGGCCAACCGCGACTAAAGCTCCTCCCCTATATATACCAGTTCAGCACGCTCACTTAGCCATTTGGTGCCACTTCTCTTCACAAGCTTCACAAGGGGGTGTAGGTTTGCTTTTGGTTCCTCTTATGCACACAAGGTGTTTGATGAAATGCCCTAAGAGGGTGAAACAAACATGATATGAAGTGTTGGAGCCACACTTGAGGTTCCTCATTTATTTTTTCCTCCTCGATCGCGGTTAGCAACTTGAACCTTTCATGCATGTGTGTCATTGATAAAATATGCATGTGTGCAGTTCATTGTTTAATTTATATTGTTTGTAGCTAGTTAGTTTAACAAATGCATGATGGTTAATTATATATTTTATATTATAATAATGCAGATGCATCGGCAATGGATGTACGGTAACCGACTCTCCGGCGAGTTCACTACGGGTTTGAAAGATTTCCTCGTAGTGGCTAATGCGAACAAGCAGGGGGGTTTTGTTATCTGTCCATGTGTTATCTGTAAGAATCAGAAGGGTTACTCTTCCTCAAGAGATGTTCACATGCATCTGCTTCGGCACGGTTTCATGCCAAGCTATAATTGTTGGACCAAGCATGGAGAAAGAGGGGTTATAATGGAAGAAGATGAAGAAGGGGATGATTTCATCGATGAAAGCTATCTTGCTCATTTCGGTGATACTTTCATGGAGGATGCTGAAGGTGAAGGGGAAGGTGAAGAAGAGGCACGTGATGATCCCGTTGATGATCTTGGTCGGACCATTGCTGATGCACGGAGACGCTGCGAAACTGAAAAGGAGAGGGAGAATTTGGATCGCATGTTAGAGGATCACAGAAAGGCGTTGTACCCCGGATGCGATGATGGTCTGAAAAAGCTGGGCTGCACACTGGATTTGCTGAAATGGAAGGCAGAGGCAGGTGTAGCTGACTCGGCATTTGAAAACTTGCTGAAAATGTTGAAGAATATGTTTCCAAAGGATAACAAGTTGCCCGCCAGTACGTACGAAGCAAAGAAGGTTGTCTGCCCTCTAGGTTTAGAGGTTCTGAAGATACATGCATGCATCAACGACTGCATCCTCTACCGCGGTGAATACGAGAATTTGAATGAATGCCCGGTATGCACTGCATTGCGTTATAAGATCAGAGGCGATGACCCTGGAGACGATGTTGAGGGCCAGAAACCCAGGAAGAGGGTTCCCGCCAAGGTGATGTGGTATGCTCCTATAATACCACGGTTGAAACGTCTGTTCAGGAACAAAGAGCATGCCAAGTTGTTGCGATGGCACAAAGAGGACCGTAAGTCGGACGGGGAGTTGAGACACACCGCAGATGGAACACAATGGAGAAAGATCGACAGATGGTTCAAAGATTTTGCAGCTGACGCAAGGAACATAAGATTTGCTCTAAGTACGGATGGCATGAATCCTTTTGGCGAGCAGAGCTCCAGCCATAGCACCTGGCCCGTGACTCTATGCATCTACAACCTTCCTCCTTGGTTGTGCATGAAGCGGAAGTTCATTATGATGCCAGTGCTCATCCAAGGTCCGAAGCAACCCGGCAACGACACCGATGTGTACCTAAGGCCATTAGTTGATGAACTTTTACAGCTGTGGGGTGGTGTCCGTGTGTGGGATGAGCACAAACAAGAGGAATTTGACCTACGAGCGTTGCTTTTCGTAACCATCAACGATTGGCCTGCTCTTAGTAACCTTTCGGGACTGTCAAATAAGGGATACAATGCATGCACGCACTACTTACATGAGACTGAAAGTGTACATTTGCCAAATTGTAAGAAGAACGTGTACCTTGGGCATCGTCGATTTCTTCCGAAAATTCATCCAGTAAGAAAGAAAGGCAAGCATTACAACGGCAAGGCAGATCACCGGCCGAAGCCTGCGGAACGCACTGGTGCTGAGGTATTTGATATGGTCAAGGATTTGAAAGTCATCTTTGGAAAGGGTCCTGGCGGACAATCAGTTCCGAAGGGAGCTGACGGGCACGCAGCCATGTGGAAGAAGAAATCTATATTCTGGGAGCTAGAATATTGGAAAGTCCTAGATGTCCGCTCTGCAATCGACGTGATGCACGTTACGAAGAATATTTGCGTGAACCTCCTAAGCTTCTTGGGCGTGTATGGGAAGACAAATGATACAAAGGAAGCACGGCAGGACCATCAACGTTTGAAAGACCCTGATGACCGGCATCCGGAATGGTTTCAAGGTCGTGCCAGCTACGCTCTGACCAAAGAAGAGAAGGTCATCTTTTTTGAATGCCTGAGCAGTATGAAGGTCCCGTCTGGATTCTCGTCCAATATAAAGGGAATAATAAACATGGCGGAGAAAAAGTTCCAAAACCTGAAGTCTCACGACTGCCACGTGATTATGACGCAATTGCTTCCGATTGCTTTGAGGGGGCTCCTGCCGGAAAATGTTCGAGTAGCCATTGTGAAGCTATGTGCATTCCTCAATGCAATCTCTCAGAAGGTAATCAATCCAGAAGTTCTACCACGGTTACAGAACGATGTGATCCAATGTCTTGTCAGTTTCGAGTTGGTGTTCCCGCCATCCTTCTTCAATATTATGACGCACCTCCTGGTTCACCTAGTCGAAGAGATTTTCGTTCTCGGTCCTGTATTTCTACACAATATGTTCCCCTTCAAGAGGTTCATGGGAGTATTAAAGAAATATGTTCGTAATCGTGCTAGGCCAGAAGGAAGCATCGCCAAGGGCTATGGAAATGAGGAGGTAATTGAGTTTTGTGTTGACTTTGTTCCTGACCTTAAGCCGATTGGTCTTCCTCGATCGCGGCACGAGGGGAGACTAAGTGGAAAAGGCACGATCGGAAGGAAATCAACGATATGTATGGACGGCCATTCTCTGACTGAAGCACACCACACTGTACTGACCAATTCCAGCTTGGTGGCTCCGTACTTTGAGAAACACAAGAATATTTTACGCTCGGACAACCCGGGGAAGCCTGAATCCTGGATTAGGAAGGCCCACATGGAGACTTTCGGCAGTTGGTTGAGAAAACATTTAATGAATGACAATGATGTTGTAGATCAGCTGTACATGTTGGCCAAGACACCATCTTCGACTATAACGACTTTCCAAGGGTACGAGATAAATGGGAATACATTTTACACGATCGTCCAAGATAAAAAGAGCACCAACCAAAACAGTGGTGTCCGCTTTGATGCAGCAACCGAGAATGGGCAAAAGGTCACATATTATGGTTACATAGAGGAGATATGGGAACTTGACTATGGACCCTCCTTTAAGGTCCCTTTGTTCCGGTGCAAATGGTTCAAACTAACAGGAGGTGGGGTAAAGGTGGACGAGCAATACGGAATGACAATGGTGGATTTCAACAATCTTGGTTACCTTGACGAACCATTCGTCCTTGCCAAAGATGTCGCTCAGGTTTTTTATTTGAAGGACATGAGTAGCAAACCGAGGAAACGGAAAGATAAGAAAACGATCAGTACATCATGCGATGATCCAAAGCGCCACATTGTTCTTTCAGGGAAAAGAAACATCGTGGGAGTGGAGGACAAGACAGACATGTCAGAAGATTATAATATGTTTGGTGAAATTCCGCCCTTCAAAGTGAACATTGACCCAAGCATTAAGTTAAATGATGAGGATGCTCCATGGATACGGCACAATCGTAAGCAAGCAGGGACACAAGGGAAGAATTGATGTGTAATAATTTATTGTACCAAATTTTGTATTTGGTCGATGAACTGAATGATGTATCAAACCTTTTGTCAAACCTTCAAGGGGTTTTAAAATGAATTAGTTTTATTTTTCTGATTTTTTTGATATATAATTGTATTTTTAAGATTTTAAAATGAATTAGTTTTATTTTTCTGATTTTAAAAGGAAAAAGGAAGAAGAAGAAAGAAGGAAAAAGGAAGAAAAAAACAGAAGAAAAAAACAGAAGAAAAAAGGAAAAACAGAAGAAAAAAACAAACAGAAGAAAAACATAAAAAAAACAGAAGAAAAAAACAGAAGAAAAAAGAAAAAAGGAAAAAAGGAAGAAAAAAAGAAAATATGCCACCTACTGGGCCACCACGGCCTGAATACGACTAGAAACCCATTAAAGGGCCAGGATTCAGGCCCGCAGAAGGCCCAGTAGGCCCACAGGCACATCGTGACAGAATAGGCCCGTAAGCCTGCATTTGAGAGGAGCTCGAAGTGGTGAGCGCAGCCGCGCTTATAAACCACTGTCGAAGCCTCTCGGCTAGCGAGGTGGGACTAAACATCCCACCGCACCGCGCCAGTTGTAGCACAGACCTTTAGTCGCGGTTGGGGAGGCGGACCGCGACTAAAGGGTACCCTTTAGTCGCGGTCCGCCTTTCCAACCGCGACTAAAGGGTCTTTCTGCGCGGGAACGGAGGCGGCGCCAAAACCCTTTAGTCGCGGTTGGGGAGGCGGACCGCGATATGTATGGACGGCCTTGATGAGGCGCCAGTGAAGGAGGTAGTAATTACATATGTCAAGAATGGGCCTCTCGTCGAGCCTGCGCAGGAAAAGGATCTACCTCCACAAATGAAAGGTCTGCTGAAATGGTACAAGGGTTACATAAAAAATAAAAACGCCAAAGAATATATTTATGCGGAAGTTAGACATGAGCATCACTTCAAACATTACTATGTACAAATTGAACTGAGTGAATTGTTCCAGCTTTTCAATCTGCGCGAGCTCGATAAATCTATCATCAGTTGCTACGTTCTGTAAGTGATTTATTAATTTCTACCCCATCTCGTTCATATTGCCTGCACTATATATATGTCCTAACTATATTGTTGTGTCCGCTATTATACATGCAGAATGAAGATTAAGGAATGCAGAGTAAGGAACATCCATGATGTTGGGTTCATTGACCCACACATCGTTAATGGACATGTGTTGGAGCGTTACCCCGCCGACGTGGAGGCAGACCTGTGGCAGTTTCTTACAAAGCAGGAACTCAAAAGTGATATTCTATTTCCTTACCATTTTGAGTGAGTGTTTCTATCTTGAGCACATTCTCTTTTGTTTACTCCATGCATGGTATGTGGCCGGCTAATCGATGAGTTATGCATGACGTACTGTGCATGTATCGTGTCCGCAGGTTCCACTGGATTCTGCTAGTAATTAAAGTTAACACCTCAGAATGTCTCGTCCACGACTCTGTGAATATGGATCCAAAGCTTTGGGGCGGCATGAGAAGAATGCTGCAGAAGTAATTATTTTCATTCATTTGCGCTCTATATCGATCGGCCTATTTTGTTCATTTCCTAATATCAAGTAACTAATTAATAACTCTCTTGTTCATTTAATTTTCTTTGCCTCGTAGGGTTTGGAGACGGTTCGTAGATACAAAGGTCGGTGAATTCAAAAAAGAGCTAGAATTCAAAATGTTAAAGGCTAAGAATGCTGGGGATATTCAGCCACCGGAGACCAATCTATGTGGATACTATGTCTGTGAGATGATCCGGAGATACACCTCTGAGCGGGTTCCGAGTGATACCAATGCTCAGAGGAATAACCTCCGGTGGATGCTTAGTCCAGAAGCTCGCTTCCGACCACTTCAAGAGGAACTAGCTGGATGGTTCAGCAGGGAAGTCCTCCATCCTAAAGGAGAACACTATTACGAGGACGTATAACTTTATATGCATTAAATCATGTATGGAAACTTGTTCAAAATTGTATATGGTCATCCGATGATATTGAATATATATTGTATATTCCTCTTGAATTCTTTTTGGTTCTAATTTCAAATTTATTTGAAATTGTACATTCATATGCATGTATGTAGTACCGTAGAATATATGAAACTCCTTCAAAATTAAAATAAAGCACAAAAGAAATAAAACAATACAAATTAAACAGAAAACAGGTTTAAGGGGGGGGGGGGGCTAAAACCCTAAACCTGCGGCGGCCTTTAGTCGCGGTTGGCCAGAAGAACCGCGACTAAAGGTCCTCCGCCCCGACGGCCACCTGGCGCCCACGTGGACGTGCCTTTAGTCGCGGTTCTTAAGCAACCGCGACTAAAGGGGGGGGCCTTTAGTCGCGCCCGTTCGGTCGCGGTTGCGCAACCGCGACTAATGGCAGTTGCGAACCGCGACCAAAGGCCCTTTTTCCACCAGTGTGCTGATGAGATGGAGTGAAGATATATGCATGTGCAGTATGGAGTGTCTCCCGAGACAAAAAGAGTTTGATATTAATGACACTTTTTTTCTTTGCTATAGCTAGTTCGGCAAGCAAAAAAAATTCCAGGCTTGAAAGTAATTGACTCATACGTTCTTAGATATTATGAGAACGACACGGGATAAAAGGCTGGCATGTGTAATGTTCACCCATATGAAGAACAAGAAATGTGGACCGCTTGGTGGTCCTGATTCGATGTTTTATTAAGGAAAATGGCACAGCTGGGGCTGGCATGATTTTACGTGATCATGAAGGTGATGTCATCTTTGCCGCGATACGGGTCCTTTTTAACTGTGGTGATCCCTTGAAAGCCGAGATGGCGGCGCTGGATGAAGGACTACAACTTGCTCTCCATTGGACTAACCTGCCGCTGCTTGTTGAAACGGATTGTGGCGAGCTGTTAAAGATGGTGCAGTCGAAAGATGAAGACCGGTCGAGGTATGCGTACCGGGTTAATGAGATCAGAAGAGTTCTGGCTCAAGAAAGGAACATTAGTCTAGCTAAGATCAGCAGGCACGCAAATTTGGCGATCCACACCCTAGCTTGTATGGGTCGCTCGCAACAGCGCACGGCATGCTGGCTCCGGAATTCCCCTAGGGAGATAGCTAGCATTGTCGAATCTGAATGTAATCATCATAGTTGATCAATGAAAAGTTCCTTTCCCGCAAAAAAAATGATTCGAACTTTTATCTCATTTTCTGTCTTTTTAGAACCTCATAACACGTGAATCGCATAAATGAGAAGGACTAGCCCGTTGGACGAAAAGAAAAGGTTGGACCGCGGAGCAATGCTTTCATTGCTTTCTGCTTTCTCTAATATAATACTCCCTTCGTAAAGAAATAAAAATGAGTGATCTAAACGCTCTTATATTTCTTTACAGAAAGAACACCAATAGTCAAGCCTCACTATCATGTGGATTTTCAGATAAGACTGTGAATTTCCTAGAAATTTCAGTGGCATAGCAGTTGAGCCCAGGGGAAAACTCATGACAGATTTCGTAAGGCGTGAAGAGTGGGATCCATTGACTTCTCACGTTTTCCTTCTATGCAAGAAAGGAGGGAATTAATGAAAATATTCCACGAAAGAAAGATGTAGCTATTAAATCAATATTTTCTTAAGTTAATAAGAAGGATATGCATTGGGGCTTATTTGTCTCTTAACTAGGAGTACATAATTATTCTAACTTGATATAAAGGAAACAGTAATGTTCTAGGCAACGTGAACCCTTTTTCAGGTTGGAAGATAGGAGGAGGCGGCCCACTTCTACCCTCAACCCACCGGCGTTGCTCGGGTTCCCCTGCCCCCTGCTGGCCTCTACAGCGGCACGAGGGCAAGGGAACCTCGGATCTATGTGTCTGGTCTGTGCCCCGCAGGGTTTGGGAGTTCTTGTTAACGGTGAAATTGGGGCAGTGACGGTAATGAGAATAATTGTTCCTTGACTTTCCCCGTGTCTATGGCCTTCCTTGGAGGGGGGCTTCGACGCGTCGGGAGATCATGTCAACTGCCGGACATTTGGTCTGGTGTAATTAGCGTCTGTCCACAACGGTGATTTCCTGTGAAGGGGATGGTGTGGCAGCATGTTTTTGTTCTCTGGTTCCCAATCAGATACGACTTCATCGGAGAACTTGTGAGGTTTGTGTCACCTTCTCTGTTTGGCCAGAGTGGGATTATCCTCTAGCCTTTCTCGGCACCAGTTGTACAGATCACAGTCGTCGTTGCCTGTTGGTCTATATCGATGTCTTATCAGCCACCTACAATCTCATGGGTTTCAACAAGGTTGCTTAAGTAAGACGGAGACCCACAAACAGCAGCGAGCTTTGCTCGCCGTGCCACCAAGGAACTCATAGGGAATATGGTGCTATATTTTGCTTGCATTTTTTATTCTTGTAAGGATTAGTCATATATACTACTACTCCCTCTGTAAACTAATATAAGAGTGTTTAGATCACTAAAATAGTGATGTAAACGCTCTTATATTAGTTTACAGAGGGAGTACTATATTTTGCCTTGTGCCTTTATTATTTAGTGAAAATAAAAAGTAGTTTCAACAATGGTCCAGTAACTTGAGTTTTGATTATGAATAGTCTATGTGACTACGATTTGTTTCTTTGCAAAATATGGAACATATTTACTATATCTGGTTTCGAAATTTCATCGTTAGTTTCTTGCAACTATGTTTTTTTTATCTGCAAATATGTTATTGACACTTATGTGATTGAAGGATTTTTTTTTCTGAATACACATGTTAGTAGTATTATTTAGCTGTCGATTACTCGAGACGTGTCCTGCAAAAGCTAATCTAATCTATGGGAGTTGGTAAGCAGCGAAGCGGAGATGATCACATTGACCAGTGATGAGGTTAATTTTTTGCTCGACGGCGCGTCACAGTCATTAGCCTGCCAGCCATATCAGCCGTACGTGCCGACAGGAAACAACAACGGACGGACGTGCGAGATTTGCCGTCCTTACGTGTCGCGAGATGATGGTTCCACGGATGCCCACCGAGACCGTTGCATGATCATCACGGTTGATTAGGGCACCAGGTGGGCCGGTACGTACCGCACGAAGCTGCGCCTATCAAGTTCGTGCTCGTGTGCCATGTCGGCGCCCAAAGCAGAAGTCAGCTTTCTTGGCCATGTCGAACAGAACTCAGCTTGGTTGTCTGTTCTGCGTTCCGTAGGTATCCTATCCCGATGGAGTGCATGACGCCTGATTTCGTACCAAGATCTTCATACTACTACATTGACATTTTGAAAAGCCTGGTAACAACAAAAGTGAGAAAAACTGCCCAAGATTGGTGTACACGTAATGGATGAATGGTGGAGGACGCAAAGTAGCAATCTGAAACGGACGGAGTTGACAAGAAGTGTCGAGTCGAAGGTAGTAGTAACAGTGACAGAGTTGAGCTTCGATCGACCAAAGAAAGAAGCAACGTACTCGCAGCAGTAGCACGCGACCTCACCTCACGGCATGCATGCATCGCTGTTTTAATTCCAAGGAACCCACCGACCAGCCCCGCCGGTCGCGAGTAGGTGCAGTCATCACAAAGTTGTAGTTAGGCATAATTCCTTCCTCCATTCGAGATTTCTTCTTCTCTTCTTCGCAAATCGCAAGTGGCAAAAGTGGTATATGCAGCAGGATGCGACGCTGGGCAACTTCGCCAGGATATTCATTCACCTCTGCGTGCCTGCGTGGTACTGACGCGGAGACGCTGCGGTGGTGGAGAAAAATCGCATGCGTGCATCCGGACGAAGATGGAATTGCTTACCTTGATCCGCCACAGCTTCACTTCAATCCCAGTGCTTTCCTGATAACGATTCTGCACTCTACTTTACTTTCCGCGTCATGTCCAAGCAGGCATGCGCACCTCGATTCGGTCGATGTAAAATCCAGCGTCCACAACGCATGAAAAGAACACGAGATGGAGTGGAAACACTCTTTCAGAAACAGAGACAACTGAAGAAGTCACTGCTGCAGCATCGTTCAGTAAGCAGTCTTCAGTCTTCACTAGGAGTGCTAATCTGAATTTGTTCCAGATGTCACATAGAGAAAATCCGGAAACATGCACGGTTTCAGATATATGCATTGGGTACGAGGGGGAGGCCGGTTTTGTTTTTATCAGAAAATGACGTCTGCTACTCCTGCTAAATTGTGGACAAACAATGTGCAACTGATCGTCAGGCCTGCTTGCTCAAAGTTGATGCTTCGTGGCCTGAATGCCGGCTTGCTTCGATTGCGTACGAACCGTTTTCAAGTCCATGCGAAGAGGTTTTGCCATGATTCCTTGTTTGGTAGGAAATGACGACGCACTTGGATTATTCAGTTCTTGTTTTTTGGAAATGATGACGAGGTGCAGTGGAGACGCATGTGCAGTGGAGTGGCTCCCTAGGCTACACAAAAAGGTGACATGGACACGCCAACAAAAAATAGCTTGAAAACAGAGGACGATATCCAAAATGCTTCCAATGATACTCTTTTTGGATCTTTGATTTTGTGTTTTTCGCCTAGACCTCCATGAGTGTCATTTCATCATGAAACTAGTACCCAGGTGAAGAATTCATCAATGTTTATCACAAAAAAAAAAACGTTTGTTGAATCTTTTTTTATATATTTTTGATTTACTGTTTGCCGTGGAGCATGTGTGCTCGGGATAAAAAACTCTGTGTCCAAGAGAAGAGGGTAATAGCCAGGAAATGGTGTCTCAATATGTTTTGTTTTGTGTGACCTGAATTGACGCCTGCTTTGTATTCACAGTCATAGATGGAAAGGTAGAATACTATTCGATAAATGCGTTGTTGCACCTGTTTCACTTCCTAGATCACGCTTGAAATTTTGAATTCTGAAGAAAAAAATCTAGGATTTTTTTTAAATATATAGTTCAGAGAATATCTCAGGATTTCCAGAGTTGCCAAAGCCATTATCTCTTTGCTTGTAGCAAGTAGGCCCTAAAAGTCGGCGAGGATTATTAATTTCAGAACAGCAAGTAACATCTTGTGTTTCATCGGCCGTTGTTTCCTTCGATCGATGGTTTAAACCCTAAATTTGTGTGGTTGACATTTGCACAGCCAGTTGTGGTGAATCAACAAAAGTACCAATTCACAAATTTCGCAGGGCAAGTTTGATCCTGTGACACCATTTCTTTGATACCAGTAGTTTGGTAGGCTAGTAAAAATATTTTTATGCTTGATATATAATGGACCTGCACGTGCTTACTTACGACTCATGAGGCACGGGTTGATATTATACTCCCTTTTTTTTTCTTTTTCACTTTGCATATAAGATTTATTTGAAATAAAGTTTCACCATGTTTACTTGAAAAATATCAACATTCACAAAAACCAAGTCAACATCATTACATGCATTGTGAACTTAATTATCATATTCCATAATTTTAGTATTGTATATTGATGTTTTTAAATATAAATTTGGTCAAACTTTACAAAGTTTGACTTTAGACAAATGTTACGTGCGAAGTAAAAAGAAAGGAAAGGAGTACAAAATTGTGCATGAGCACAACATGGGATAAGAGCCGGCATGTGCGATGAATTAAAGTTAGGCATTGGACAAATGAGTGTGGGCCAATTGATGGTCCTCATTTGTAGTTTTTAATTCATTTTCCCTTTGTTATAAAAAAGCATATCCATTTACATGACCTTTATAGAAGTTTATAACACGTGAATCACACGGATGAGAAGGACAAGCCCTTTGAAGTTACAGGTTGAGGCTAATGACACATCAATAGGTGCATATCCTCTAACATAATAATGGCCAGCCCTCACTGTCATGCAGATAGGCAACGGGTGATTTGAGATAAGACTCTGAAATTCTTGAAAATTTAACTGGCATGCCACTTGAGCCCAAAGGGAAATGCACTGCAGATTTCTTAACGTTAGACTTGAGATGATTGGATCAGTTGGCTTCCATCCTTTTCAGTCTTTTCCTTTTACACTGAAAAAGAGGGAATCCATGAAAAAAATTCTAGACGGAAATATGTAGCTATCATTCCAATATTTTCTTAAGTTGATAAAAATGATATGCATTGGGGCTTCTCTGTCTCCTCTTCACTTCAAGATGACAAGGAGTACATACTCTTCTTCCAGCTTAATGGAAGGAGATAGGACATAATTTTAGACAATGGTTCAGTAAACTTGAGTTTTGATTACCAATAATATATCTCACTACAACTCTTTTCTATGGCCTCCCTCACCATGCTCATCTCTTGGACCCTTTGAAATGAGAGAAACGCCCATATGTGTTTCGTCAGAAGAGTGCGCCGCCGCCTATTCTACTTCAAAATATCATGCTCGAAGCCAACCTATGGGTTACAGTGGGTGCTAAGAAACTAGGGTGTATTGTTGTACGAGAGTATTTGCCATGCCGTTTTGTACTTGTAAATTTTCAAACTCTATTATCCTTTTATTTAATGGATGAGTCAAAGCTTTTGCCTCCATTAAAAAAATCTTTTCTATGCAAAATATGGTAAATATGTCATCGATCCTTTCTTTATTGCAAATCAAATATGACATCGGTACTTACATACCCGCAAGAAAGTATTTCTAGGTACGAATAGAATGGTATGAAAAATGCGAGCAAAAAATAGTTCACATATTGTTGTATTATTAGCTAGCTGTTGATTACTCCAAATGCGTGCTCGAAAAGTAAGCAAGCTAAATCTAATGTGAGCTGGTAACCCCGATTACTTACTAGAAAGCAGTAAAGTGAGACTTTTTTCTAACATAAAGTGTAGATGATTACACTGGCCACGGAATCAGCATCCGTAAATCACCGTGATCGTGTTAAGTTTTGCTTGACACGCCGACATGGAACACCAGTGGAGGGACGTGCATGACTCGCCACCCTTACGTCTCGCCGTGTCGCGGGTTGGTCGTGCCGACCGAGGGTGTTGCATCATCGCGCTTGACTAGGGAGGAGTATAGTGCACCGGGTTGGCGAGGACGTGGCACACGATCGAAGCTGCACCATTTCTTGGTCGTGCAGCATGTCAAATAAAATAAAATAATAATCAACAGCGACAGAATAATCACTAATCAGGCTTTCCAACTTGTATCTCTGTCACATGTCCGTTAAAACGATAGCCGGATGGGGAGTAGTTTTCTGACAAGCAAGTCTAGTAATCTGAAACGGACGGAGTAGCAGAGTTGACAAACAAATGCAGTAACAGACTAACAGTTACAGAATTAACTTATGTACCGATCGACTTGTAAATAAAGAAGGACAGTGGTATTCCTAACCCACCAGGATTCAAATCCTGATACTCGCATTATTTCTGGATTTATTTCAGAATTTCCGGCGATGCGCTTTCAGTGGGAGGAGACGTTCCCGTCGACGACGAGGTGTGTACGGTTGCTTCGTAAATCTCAAGATGATATGCCGGCTCAGTCTCTTGGAGTTGCTCATAAGGATAGGGTATGTGTATGTGCGTTTATAAAGGTGAATGTATGCACGTATATACAAACGCCTGTGTCTGTACTGATGTAAAAAAAAGAAACGTACGAGCACCACCCAACGCAGTAGTAGTACTCGAGCTCACGGCATGCTTTGGCTTAATTCCGGAGAACCCACCGGCCGACCAGCCCGCGAGTCGCGAGACCGGTCAACCTGCCCCGCACCGGCCAAGCAGCACCAAGACTAGCTATAGCACGGATACTCGCGGGATTTTTTGCACATCTATAGCAATGTACGAATGCATATATTAATTAATTGTAATTAATAAGTATTATAAAGGTACATGAAGCCGTATGCTTTTTTGCACATCTAGAAGTGCACGTTACTTTATGTTCCCTTCCTCCCGGTTTTCCTCTCAAACAACCTTGCTTGGGCTCTTCTTGTTCGGAGCTTGGTCTGGAGCATAAATCTGTCCGTTCGAGCTTACTGTAAACTTCCCCTTCTTGTTCGGAGCCTAGGCCCAAAAATCCTTTGTATTACGGGTACATATACAAGTTTTTTTAGGAACACGTGCAGGCGAGGGAGGAGGGGTTTGGGTGGGCCAGGGCGGCCAGAAACGGCGTAGCAGCGGTACGGACTCCCGCAAAGCCCACCACGTTTGTCTTCGGTTTGCAGGAGAAAACATGTCTGGACCACGCCGCAGACCGTTACAGGACCGTGTTGAATGATGTCCGCGGTCCGGACGTATGCAGGCGGTTTACCTGCCGACGTTGAAGATGCTACAAGAGCAAGTATAATAAGGTGACATAAATGGACTGTAAGATTTTATATATTATATCTTTGATGAATTGGATGAAAGAGAAGAGAAGCGGACCGTAGATCTACAACCGGCTGCAGCACGGGCTCCAAAAAGTTATGTGAGAGTGTATGATGGGTCATGTGATAGAATAGTACTTTCTTGTAGCCCATTACTATACACGTTGATTATTACATTGGCTATAGATGACATGGCAACATGTTAGTCATCAGTTGGCTATATTATGAACCATGCTTCAAGAGCAAATACAATAGAGTGATGTAATTAAGCAGACTATAAAAATTTAAATATTATATTCTTACTTAGTTGGAAAAGGAAAAAGAGAAGAGAGAAGAGAAGCGGACTGTAAACTAGTACTCCCTCTGTAAATGAATATAAGATGTTTTGTATCACTAAAGTAATGATCTAAAACGTCTTATATTTTTTTACAGAGGAAGTACTAGCCAACTGTAGCAGGCGCTACAAGAAGTATTCTGAGACAAAAAGATGGGTCATATAGTGATAAAGTAGTAAAATATTATAGCCAACTATTATATAAGTTGGTTTTTAGGTTGGTTATTGATGACATAGCTATTACGTATAACCAACAGTTGGCTCTACTATTAACCATGCTCTAATTAGAGCCTGGAATATGACTTTTTTTACTTAAAGTGAAGACGATTTTCTTGTCAAAAGTGTTACACTGGCCGTGGAATGAGCAGCCGTAAATCACCGTGATCGGGTTAAACTTTGGTTGACCACGCCTCGCTGTCAGTAGCCTATTATTCCTAGCTACGAGCTGTACGTGCCGACATGTGTTGAAAGGTTCAAACGATGCAAATACTCGTATACAAACTAGGGGTTGGGGCGCCACCTTGTGACGCCTCTTTGAGAGAAAGCTTTGGCGGTGCCAGGTTGGCAGCCGCCCATTCTAGTTGCTTTTCTGCAGTCTTGGTAGCACATGAACATGGCATGTTAATAAAAAGTTGCACCACAAATTTCAAAAAAGCTAAATAAATGACTCGTATACAAGGACATTAGGGCATCTCCAATGTGGATCACCAAACAGATACCACCAACACGTTCACGAACATCCGTCGAGCGTTGTCATTCAACACAATTTACCAAACTGGATGCAAAAAGTGAGACACCGAGCATTATAAAAACCAAATAAAAAAGTTCACTAATTCCGTTCGAATCAAGGTCGATGACCCAGCCACCGACGTGACACTTTTGCATCGCCGTCGTGCTGCTTCTGTGCCTTGTCATCCTCAGCTTCAATCTCCTTAAAGAGCCACTCACGTTGTGCGGAGATAAGTCGGCCGCTGCATGTGACGAAGATGGTGCAGGGATGGAGGCGGCGCGGGGCACAGCCATCGCAATCCTCTTCTGCCACTTCGCGGATGCAAGGGAGAACTGATTTACGACTTTTGACAACCTACCAGCCAAGAAAAACAATTTGATTTCTCAGTATGGCGAAGGACTGAGCAGTTCGTAGCATCGGTCTGCTTTATTCAAATCAATGTTGCTTAAGTGCATCAGCCCTCCATATGGAAGTAGAACAGATAAACCGTAGAGCAACTGAATGTTTGATGACTATCTCAATGGTTGGGCACGTTGCAGAAGTACACGTATTTTTGCAAATGATTTACAGAGTTCTGTTATGGGTATTGTTCTTGATAATCTAGCTCAGGATTCAACTCTCTGATCTAAATCACTTATTTTATGAAGTATGAACAATAAACACATCCAGTGACAATCCGGTTTTATGTCTCAAAAGCCTAATCACATTTCAGGGGAGTTTGACCAAATAGATACATACCTTCATACGATGAGACTGCCAGTTCTTTAATGCCTCAGGAACATCCTAAAAAAAACTCCTTGCAATTTTTTCCTTTCAAATCCAGTCCTCCATATATGACCATGGAATTACATTAGAACAAAACTCCATCAGATGAAAAGATATATGTTTCTAGCATTGGAGTGGAATATGAAAGGCACAAGCACCTCCGTCGCTGATCCGTGGGGAAGAGGGGACCCTCGACGAGCTCCTCTCGCGGAAGCACGATGAGGATCTGCGACGCGTCCTGGTCAACGCCGTCACCTCGCCTCTAACTCGCGCAGGTCGCGCACCACCACCGGCCACCAATTATGCAGACCGCACCCGGCCGCCGCGCCCGGTCTCGCTCTGCTCTGCCCTTGACGGCCTTCGCATCCGCCCCGGTGATGTGTCTTGCAGCAACTTCCATGTGTGTTTGAAAAACAAGATGAACATTGACGATGTGAAGTTATAATCGATGACACCGTCTAACGAATAACTCTGCAAGAAAGCAAAGACAAAAGGTATGCAAAGTGGACTGTAGAACACACCGAGTATTTGCATTCGACAACAACATTTCATGAAATTATGATTCAGTAGTGAGAGGCATCCCAGCATGGTAACATTCATCATTCCTCACCGTAAAAGCTCATAGTGATATTTAGTTAGTTTTCAGCAATTGAGAGATCCTTATGGTGAACGGACTACTGCCAACGTCTTACTACAAGACAACGGCTGATTCACCAACCCGACCTCGGAAGGGAATGTTTTAGCAACAAAGAACCACAAATACATTTATAGTCCTGAATTATCAACATGCTAGTACGATTATTTCTGGATGTTACCTCTCTGCTTGGAAGGCCAGCAAGAGTAAGCATCACAGGTTGCTGAGAAAGCTCCCACTTTGCAATGGAATCAGGTGCAGACCGATCAACTGGATGGTGAAACTTGCATCATTCAGAAAATTTACACAATCCTGTAAAATGAGAAAACAGTCCAACTTTTAGGTGAGACGTTCCTCTGAGTTCATAGGCCGTCTACGCACATTAAAGTTCCTGCTTTGATCAAATATCCACCTAACCATCAGGTAGGTATTAACACTAACCAATATAAACACTGGACAACAGTTCAATATGAGGGTCTGTTAAAAATAGAAGCCACACTTTATATTGGTCTAATCATACTATAGGAGATCATGAATAACAATATGACAATCCATAAGAATAATACTCAGTTCTTAAGTGTACATTTTTTTCATATGCTGGCTACAGAAAACAAATATAACCTATTTAGCAGCAGACTTTCTTGTTTTCGATAATTGAGACACCCTGCCCAGCCTTCGCAACCCAAAATTTTCAGATTCAAAAAATTTTTACACAATCATTTTGAGAGCTAAAAAATCTCAATTTGCACATCAGTAGGCCAACTGGAAAGCAGAAAGTCCAGCTTCACAAGATATGATACACTGGCCTGGCAATGCTCATGATACTCATAAGTGGTAGGCACAAATATGGAGAAGGAAGAGTACATACTTGTTGAATTCACCATGCACATAAGATCTACTATTAGAAATCTCTAGAGCACCTGACCAAAGAGCATGAGTACTTTAGGAGAACACCTGTCCATTCTGGGGTACTCTGCGCACTAATCCTGCTGATGCACTTGTGAACGTGTATGCAATCCAAATAAACATCAATTGTTGAAAAAAAGAATATATAGAAACTGCAGCAGGAGAGCATTCGCTCATAAAGCAGAGCAAGCAAAGCAAGGTCATAGGTCTATATTAATAGAGAGGCGGCAGTCTTACAAGGTGGATCACAAAACACAGAATATATGTTCCTATAGGTTTCTTCACTTATTGAACCAAAGCAAAAATGGCCACAATGCATCTGACTGGTCTATTAATTTAGGAAGACACTACACGAGCAGCCAAAAGCCAAAATTTGACGACACATACAGTGTTGCATCGGAAGACCATTGAGCGAAAGTGCCCATTCTTGAAAATCCATAGCCTTCTGGTGCCTTTTTCTGTAAGCATAATAGGGGTGCAGAAACATCCTCTTCAGGACCTAAAATAAATAATTCACAAAAAGGAATAATGAATCAGATATTCTTCAAGGAGCAAGGGACTGGACAATTGGAAATGAGAAATTATTCTAGTTAAAGATAATGACTATTCAAAGCTAATACTCGCTTTCAAAATAAATGAGAGTTATAAATACAGTCCTCGTGTACTAACAGTGAAAAAAAATAAATGATGCTCCAAGCAACAAACATTTATAAAAATCAGTAAAAAAAGAGAACATACATAAGTAAATAGCATGATCTGACCTAGATATATGATTCTCTAAGAAAATAAACTTCAGAGAAAATGTGAAACATTTACTTGAGTGTCTAAAGGGTAACCAATATGGAAGAGCATATGAGAAGAATGAAGAGTTAACTTAGACAAAAAAAATTTATCATATACACTGAAACTAAAGAATGGAAAAATAGTAGTGTGAAAACAGAGGAATAGGGTGCACATCTTAGAAAAAACGCCAGGATACCTACCTCTTAAAAGTAGCCGATGGGAAGACAAAATAATATGATTTCAGGTAGTTTCGCTGCACCTTAATGTGAATCAGCACAATTCACTACAAAGAAAGATATTTGGACAAAAGTAGGTCAGAGCCCGCATGTTTGTGAATAATTTCCAGAACCAATAGCCCTTGATTGTTGTAGAACTTAGAAGTTAGAACACACAAAATTCAACCTGCACACCAGTCAGCTTTCAATTGCTATGGCGTAATATATATGTTGCACAAATGACTCAGGAAGACCAATAGTATGCATATTAACATGTTCCTTGCGTGTGATTTGCGTCATCCTTCAAATGAAACACTTGAATTTGAAAATGAGATTGAATCCTGGATCGATTGATAAGT
Organism: Triticum dicoccoides; assembly: GCF_002162155.2. Classification (NCBI taxonomy): domain Eukaryota; kingdom Viridiplantae; phylum Streptophyta; class Magnoliopsida; order Poales; family Poaceae; genus Triticum; species Triticum dicoccoides. Next base: position 53,452,176 of record NC_041380.1, on the reverse strand, counting down.
GATAACTAACAATAATACCAGACCATATTGTTCAATATACTGTGTTAGCCTCCTTTGCACCTGACCAACTTAAAATCGGGGTTGGTAGCAAAAAAAATGATGGCATTAGATCCAAAAGAGAGCACACAACCTCTACTTAATAGCAAAAGAAAAAAGAAAATTGTGGCATCACATCAAAGAGACTACATAGCATCCTTTGTTCTTTCCCTACCCATCTCCCTTTCTGCCTCCTCTTCCTTCCTGCTCTCATCACTGGTTGGAACACTATAGATAGACAGCGGCTAAGCATCACTATGGGAAGGCACAGGGAGATGATCGCTGACACGAGAAAGATGGCCTGGCGCTCCTTAAAATAAACTCATTAGTCTATACAAAATGATTGTTAGCATGTTTTATTTGAGTACTACAGAAAATTGATTATACACTAACCAGCGAACCAAACGAATTTGTGGAACAATTCCTCTGTACTGGCCGATTACTTGTGTGAAGTCATCTAATCCTGAGATGGTCCTCGCTATAATAGTGTGCTCATTTGGATTAGGAGTATCCCATATTAAGTGCAAGCTCCCATTGCTGAAGGACAGTTTGCCTAATTAAGAAACAACAAAATGCAAAATAAAGAGTTAAATTTTCTAGATGATTTCAACATTGAACAAACCTGCCCATTAATTGCTTTTGGTGAAATCAATCCAAATATCAGATTTAAGGGAAACAAGCGTGTGAAAGAGCATTAGTCACCTAGATTAAGAAGGGACAAGATTCCATGATACTTTAGACAAAATAAATCTAACAACCCGAGGTAGTAAAAGATGTGTCATGACATATGTGCTAAACAGGAACATATCAAAATCGACAGAAAAGTAGCTCTACACAAAGGGCATTAGAAGTGAAATCTTTACTATAAGAGTACATTAGACAATGGCATGAGGTGATAATACCCTGCAATGACCAGAACTTCCAATTTGAAGATTATTAGTGTGATAGGTATCTGCCGCACATCCCTGCTATTTGTAACCTGAAGTGCCCGACCAAAGAAACCACTAGCGGCTCTCTCAACAAAACTTGGGTCCAAAATCAATGAACGTGAGGTCCAGATCTCATATTTCATACATCCATTTTTTTGCAAGAAA
>NC_041380.1:53446517-53450536 GCF_002162155.2 Triticum dicoccoides | reverse complement strand
GGAGGATGGAGGAGGAGGAGGAGGAGGAGGAGGCTAGGGTTCGTGAGGGACAAGAGGAGGAGGAGGAGCATGGAGGCGGCTAGGGTTCGTGCGGGACGAGAGGATTGGGCGCACAGGGCGTGGGAGGAGTCCTCTCTCTCACACACACCCAATCGCTACCGCGTTTTTTTGTCGTACCTGGAATGACGTGTCTAGCGCGAGGGATCCCCCTTGATGCATACCTTATTATTTCTAATACCCGAATGGGAGTGCTAGTAATCTGAAACGGCCGGGATAGCAGAGTTGACAAACAAGTGTAGTAACAGTAACGGAATTGACTTACGTACCGATCGACTTACATAAAGAAAGAAGGAACGTATGAGTACCACCCGGTAGTAGTACTCGAGCTCACGGCATGCATTCGCTTGTTAATTCCAGAGAACCCACCGGCTGACCAGCCCGCGAGTCGCGAGACCGACCTGCACGCACTGGGATCAGGTGACATGCGCTACGGTGACATACAGAATGACATGCGGATCAAATTCAAATTTAAACATTACGAAAAAATCTGAAATTAATCATGCATATTCACAGCACATATTAAGATAACTTCTGAAAATTTCAAATCAAAATTCGTAACAAACGAAAAAGAAAAACTCAGATGTGAATAGTCTACAGAGAACCATTCGGAAACTATTTATGACAGATTTTTCTTTTTCGTTTCTCGATGTATGTTCCGAATTTTGATCTGAAATTTTTAGGAATTATTTTAATATGTGCTGTGAACATGCATGAGCTTGATTTGTTATTACGAATGGGACAGAGAAGAAATTGCCTGTTCGGTAAGCAGTCTCCGTTAGGAGTGCCAATCTGAATTTGTTATTACGAATGCCTAATCGTGCTGACGCGTGATCATGCCAGATTCTCAACCAAGCTCGACAGATGTCCACCGAGCAAAGCATGCATGAACATGAAGTGTGCGCGAGGTGTCGCGGCACGGGAGCTCGGCGCCGCCACGTCCGCCCCCGTCCAATTCTTCTAGGTTCTAGCCGGTCGAGCTGATCAGCTCTAGCGCCGCACCTCCCTAGCCCTGCTCTGCTTGCTCACTCTCACGGCAAGCTAGCTAGCACCATCGACCACATCGTCTCATCGGAGAAGAAAGCTCTGCGAGAAGAGGAATTTGATTGCGATGGGCTCGGAGACGTTCGTGGAGATCCTGCTGGCCATACTGCTGCCGCCGGTCGGCGTCTTCCTCCGCTACGGCATCGGCGTAAGCTCCCAGACCTTCCTCTGTTACTAGTAGCTAGCTAATCCATCTCAGTCTCGAGCTGCCATGTCGATCAGTGATTCGCTATCCGTGTGCAGGTGGAGTTCTGGATATGCCTGCTGCTCACCGTGCTGGGCTACATCCCGGGCATCATCTACGCCATCTTCGTCCTCGTCGCTTAGTTTCAGTTTCAGTAATTAACCAGTTCGGACTCGTCCAAATATATCGATCCCAGGCATCTCTGTTCCAGTTGCTCTAGCTGTTCATGGATGAGCTGCTGGCGCATCGGTGCAAGCAGGATCTCTGCGCCATGAATAACCACCATGCATGCCGGTTCAGTTACTAGACCAGCTACTACTGTTGTGCTGAGCGCTATGTACTGCCGTTCTGTGCATATGATTATGCGTACCACTTCTCCAAATTAACCTGTATGCACGTATGTACCTTGCATTTGTCATTTGTGCTACTTCGCTCTGTTGTGTGTGTTCTCCGTGCCGTCTCAGTGCGTGTGTATCACTTTTTCAGTGCTGAAACTTGCATGCATGGCCCTTTTTGCGTGTGTATTTCGGAACCAAAGCAATCGGCCGACCGAACAGATAGTCGAATTAATGATGGCACTGCGGTGCGCTTCTAAAACAAACATAAGAGGTCATATCATCATATCAATGGACAGTAACTCCTAATCCTGTCCTAGTAGCTCAGCTATTGAGTGGTGAGCCAACTGCTAGTGCCGTTTCTACCTACACTTTTTTTTCCTTTCAAAGGGAGGCTTAAGATTTACCTCATCAATACGAAGAAGAGAACAGAGTTTGTTACAAATGTCTCTCAAATACCACGTGCGAGATTACTCTTGCACTACAATTGATCCTAGTTTCTTCGCACCCGCGGATCACCGCGGGTTCGCCTGGTCATGATGATGTTGCGCAAATGGTCCAGGACTCAAGTATGTTTAGTGAAGCCATAGCTTTTCGATGAGGTCTGCACACGCCGGTTCTCCGCTCTTGCAAAAGGCGCAAAGACCACAATTTATCCACTCTGCTCAGCCAACCTATCCGCGATCCAAATACTATCTTGGATTGCTAACCAAGCAAAGAAGTTTAACTTTGAGCGACACCATTTCTCCCCTCTTGCAAAAGGAGCAAAGACCACAATTTATCCACTCCGCTCAGCCAACCTATCCGCGATCCAAATACTATCTTGGATTGCTAACCAAGCAAAGAAGTTTAACTTTGAGCGACACCCATTCTCCCCTCTTGCAAAAGGGGCAAATACCACAATTTATCCACTGTGCTCAACCAACCTATCCGCGATCCAAATACTATCTTGGATTGCTAACCAAGCAAAGAAGTTTAACTTTGAGCGACACCCGTTCTCCCTTCTTGCAAAAGGGGCAAAAACCACAATTTATCCACTCCGCTCAGCCAACCTATCCGCGATCCAAATACTATGTTCGATTGCTAACCAAGCAAAGAAGTTTAACTTTGAGCGACACCCAAACCTTCCAAATCATTTGAGAGAGTTAAGCCTAGGAATTGCTTACATACTCAAGTACTCAATGCTGATCGGTGGCCTGTTCCCTGCGCAAATCCTATCTACCGCTCATTGCGGCAGATTGTCAGCCCCACACACAGTGCAAGTGAGGCGAGTGATTTGGCGGGCCAACCCATTTTAGCGCAGCCTAATGCACAACTTTTACCAGTTTTTGGGAACCTTACCAGATTTCTTTTTTATGTTGTTTCTATTTAACAGGCTTTCTGGTTTTTTAATTTTCATTTTTCTACTTATTTTATATTTTCTTAATTTTTTAAAAATGTTCAGAAATTTTCCAAATTGTTTGTGTTTTTCATAAAGTGTTCGAAAATTTCAAATTTTGTACGTGTTTTCTTCAAAATAGTTTGCATTTTCAAGAACCTATAATTTTTTTAAAATTGTCACATTTTCCGAAAGAGCTAAAAATGTTTTGAAGTTCAATAAATTCAGAAGTGCTCACATTTTGCAAAAAATATTCGTTGTAGAGTGTTTGTGTTTTTCGAAAAAATTGGGAAGTGTCCATATTTTCAAATATTGTTCAGGTTTTTTGCAAACATGTTCAGAATTCTGAACTTGTTCATGTTTTTAAATAATTGTCCGGATCTCAATTTTTGTTTCATGTTTTCAAAAAAATGTTCACTCATTCCACTGCACCGAGAGGCTCGAGTACAATTGATCCTAGTTTCTTTGCACCCGCGGATCACGCCTGGTCATGATGATGCTGCACAAATGGTCCAGGACACAAGTATGTTTAGCGAAGCCATGGCTTTTTTATGAGGTCTGCCCACGTCGGTTCTACTTCTCCACCAATTCTTGAAGGAGCCATCGGAAGGCAAGGAAGATGTGTCCATGTTCTCAAGGTCAAGCTTATCAATGTCCAAGTTACGAAAAAGGGTTTCCACCCGCTTTATATTATAAAGCAACGAGTATAGAGTACAATCAAGTCATAAAGTCGCGCTGGAGACACAGCAAGACAAGCCCCAAACAAAGCTAAAAAAGAAGCTAATCCGGCTCAGGAGGTGGTGGTGGAGGAGGAGCAAATGCCGATGCCGAAGAACGAAGACCAGCTATGATGTTGTCGATGGCGTCCCGATCTCGCCGCTTGCTAACCGGTCTCCAAAGCTATAAGAAGCCACACATTTTGTAGATCACCTCAGTCACACGGCATGGAATCACGCGCTCTATAACTAGTTTATTACGGTTACACCAAAGGATCCATGCTAGGGTGCCCAAAGCCACCCAC
>NC_041380.1:53428086-53446214 GCF_002162155.2 Triticum dicoccoides | reverse complement strand
CTAGACAACCTAAGAACCTCCCCAAATAAGTCCAGGATGTTATCGTGGCACCAGTTGCCACCAACCACCTCCCGGAAGCAGCTCCATAAAACCGCGCTGCAGGGCACCGGAAGAATATGTGGCTGTAGTCTTCCGGTATTTCAAAGCCTAAGGGAGTATTGACATTTGAAGAAAAGATGTGTCCCGCATTATTCTTCCCCCTTGCAGAAGGGGCAAAGATCACAGGCGGAGGAGCCGGTAGGGTGAGGTCGGCGGCCGCCCTACCTTGATTTTGTACGGTACAACTAGTATAGGTATGCGGCAGAAATCATATATTTGACCTTAGGGCGAAATCAAATCACAAAATGACCTGCTCTCGAAAAAATTTCACTCTGCTGACCCTTTCGTGTGGCGCCCGATAGCTAGGCGCCATACACCACTATGCAGCGCATCTGCCTTAGGCGTCGCACCTCCTGCCAGCGTGGCAGTCCTGGTTGGGTTGCGGCCCCACAGACAGCAGTGCAGCGCCGAAGGGATAGGCGCCACACTGTGTAATGTGCAGCGCCTATGGCTTGGGCGCTGCACATTCACTTAAGCCGCATCGGGCCAGCCCCTCCCAGCAGTTCTTCCCCCTCTAAGCAGTTGCTCTGTTTACAGAGAGCGGCGGCAGCGGCGCTCCCTTCGGATCCCCCCACACCCCTCTCAGATCTGAAGTTTTGAGGCCCGGATTCGATCTCCAATCCCTCCTACTAGGTAAACTCCTCCGTTCCCTTTCTTTTCCTCCGTAAATGCGTTGCAATTTTAGGGATTTGCCGAAGATTAGGTGGAACCTTTGATTTGCTTGGTTTGGATCTTTGTTTGCCCAAGATTAGGTGGAACCTTTGACCCCCCCACACTATATGATTCTTGTTAGTGAAACCTAGATTGTAATTTTTTTAGATATATATGAGATGCCTAGTTTTGTAGATAATTATGAGATGTTGAGTGTTGTAGCTATATGTGAGATGTTGAATTTTTTTAGATATATATTAGATGTTGAGTTTATTTGAAATATGAGATGTTGATTTACTTGAACACATATGACATACTAGATATATATGAGAATTTACAATCATTTATTCATTGTGTGAGAAGGAGATGTTGAGATTCTTGTAGATGAATACATATGAGATGTTTAGATGAACACATATGAAATGTTGAGTGTTTACTGATATTTGAGATGAACTCATATATGTTTATCGTTTGAAATTTGTAAGGATGGTTTGGCTTCTCGACGATGTCTACGACACGAAACACCGGGCCTACATGATGCGCGAGAAGGAGATGGTAATAACGAGTAATATAAATATTTTGCCTTAAGTTGAAATTTACATGCCCTAAGATTTGTCATTACTTGTTTTTTGCAGAAGCTTGAACCTTTGAAGATTCGGTATCACGGGGTCTCTGGTCCTGCCATGCCTTACGATGAGCGGTACACACCGTACATCAAGCAGGCAGGACTACTCCCGTGGATTCAGTTGGTTAGCCGGTCCACGCCGAATCTGAACGCTCCACTGGTGTCCGCTCTTGCTGATCGGTGGAGGCCTGAGATGCATAGTTTCCATCTTCGGACTGGGGAGATGACCGTGACGCTCGAGGATGTCTCGTTGATCACCGGTCTTGCTATCGACGGGATGCCTCTCTGTATGAGCACCGATTCTGATGGGTGGCGCGAGCAGATGATTGCTCTTATCGGTATGGCTCCTACCGAGGCTGAGGCTGATGTAGAGGAGGGAGAAGAGAAGAAGAAGAAGGAAAGGAAAGCAGCTGGAGCTGCTTTCACGTGGATTCAAACTCACTTTGCGACGTGCCCTCTGGATGCCACTGATGATGTGATCCAGACACATGCTCGTGTCTACATGTGGTATGTTGTGTCGAGGACTTTGTTTCCTGACTCCACTGGCAAGAACGCTCCATGGATGTGGCTGAAGGCGTTGACCGTCTTCGATAGCAAATGGAGCCGGGGTTCAGCGACTCTTGCCTACTTGTACCGACAGGTAGTTGGTCTGTTTTGTGATCAACTCATTTCTTCATTAGCAATGCAAGCTTGCTGTCAAGTTAACATTGTTTTTCTTTCATATGCAGCTGGACGATGTGTGTTGCAGGATCACAGATAGTGCAGGCATTGGTGGTAATATGCTTCTACTTTCTGTATGGAGCTGGGAGCGTCTGCCTGTTGGACGCCCGAAGAGCGTCAGGTTTAATCCTTGGTATGAAGATGAAGATGACAAATTACGGCGCCCCACTTGGGCTTACAAGTGGGATGTGGTTTCCGAGATGACGAACGATGTCAATCTCATGTACCAGAAGTATGTTGCCGAGTTGGACATGATTACGCCTGAGTAGGTAACGAGGTCATTACTTCAGTCATTTCTCATGTTTGCCTGGAAAAAATTCACCAATTTTACATTGTTGCCCTATTTCATAGGTGGAATGGCAGCCATATGGCGCCGATGACAGACTTGGGTACACCCGGAGTTTACCATCAACCCGATGTGCTTGCGGGATAGGGATCTCTGGCGTATGCGGTGCCCACTGATATGCAACTGGGCTGTTGAGTTTCATTTACCACATCGCGTGTGTCGTCAGTTTGGTCTGTTCCAGCCTCACCCGCCGAAATGGGTGGATACGGACAAAGCACTTCATAGGTAAGATAGCATGAACCGTATTGACTATGCATCGTCACTCCTTGATTTTGCTAATGTTTGGTTTTGTACCATGCAGATTGGACAGGAGAAGGCAGCGGAAGATAAAGGACTGGGACAAGCATCATGCTTCGTATATTACCCGCTTCCAGCTTTGTGTGGAGGAAGCTCGTAGCAGTGCACGCGCCAAGCTTCGTGAGCATAGTCCACTTGCTTTTGATAACTACATACGATGGCTTCTTGAAAATACTCGAGTTGAGATATGCCCGCCGGCATATAATGAGGATATTCTTGAAGAACCCGTAAACTTTGAGGATCTATCAAAGGGGAAGTACAACAGAGATGTCAGGGTAGGGCACGGAGTCCCTGTTGTTCCGGTGATTAACTATGTGGTAAAGTGTTTCTTCTTTACTTTCCCGTTGGCCGTATTACACATGTTTGAATGGCTAATGTGTTCATTCTTTCTCATCTGCACACCGAGATCAAGAAAGCAGCTGATGAGAGCCAGTCTATTCTAGAGGAAACACCGGTTGGAAAAGGCAATGATGATGGTCCACTACGAGCATTCCTCAAGGTACAAATCGCATTCACTATGAGAGGTAGTCTATGTTGCGGAGTTTCATATCTTCCACACTTGTTCATGTTACAGCGTCAGGCCAGGAAGTTAAGGCGGTTATCGAATCTTCTCGGTTGCCGTGATCCCGAAATTGATGAACCATCTGCCTCTAGGTCTGGTACACCATCAGACCCCTCATCTCACCATCAGAGGGACGATGTGAGTTCCTCATATGCTTATCAGGATGATGAGGGTGCGGTCACCCAAGAGGTATGACTAATCCTTTATATGTGATTCTCACTTGATTACGACGTCGGTCTTCACCATATTGTTTGATTGTGTGATAGGGCGATGAGCTTGATGATGACATGACTTTGGCGGACGCTCAACTTCGGTCCCCATATGTGTTCAAGCCTAGGCAGCCCAGACGCTGGTACACGCCCAACGACTTTGACAACAGAGGCAACCCAAAGGTGGTCGTAGGGACCTCGCGGATGGCTAGCTTGGATCATGAGGCGGAGGCGGATGCGGAGGAGGAAGTGCAAGAAGAGGAGGCTCGTCCATCCATTAAGAAGAAGATTGCCTGCAGGCGTGGCACCAGGAACACGCGCGGAAGGCATTAGTGTTTGTTACTATGGAAGTGCTTTCTTGTAGCCGTTTCGTTAGGTTGATGAACTTGTTGGGTTATGCTATATGTTGGTGAACTCTTACTATTGTGGTATTTGTGTTGTCCTAAATGATGTGATGTTCAAATTATTAGTTGTCTTTGTTCAGTATTTGTCCTAAATGATGTTGTCTTTGTTCAGTTGAATTGTTCAGTATTTGTATTTGCCAAAATGGAATCTGTTTCTGCAGTTTGGCAGTTAACAGCACTGCAGCGCCTCACAGTCAGGCGCTGCACTGTACTATGCAGCGCCCAAAGCCTAGGCGCTGCACCTCACAGTGCAGCGTCCGTCCCATAGGCGCTGCTTCACTGGCCATGGCTGCCCATAGGGCCACAGAAGGCTTTGAGCACTGATGATCCACGAAAATTACCAAGTCATAATGCAGCGCCCCAGAGCAAGGCGCTGCACTTTACAGTGTGACGCCCGTCCGTTCGACGCTGCATAGAACAGTGCAGCGCCTTTGTTCTGGGCGCTGCACGGTTGTTTACTGCAAAAACAGAGTTGACAGCACATTCATTTCACCGGAACATCATAATACATACAATGATTGCATCATCACAACAATTTGAACAAACAAAAAGTTTATGCCGACGAGTTCATAACTTAAGACAATTCAAACTACGACATGGTTCACGACACATTCATTACAAATGACAAATGGCAGCTTGCCCTAGAAAATAGTTCACCAACATCTTACATGCCCTCACAAGTTCACGACGAGTGCACCGAACCGAAGTCCCTACTGAGTAGAGCGAGGCCATTTCCCCTTCTTGTCACGGGCCGAGTCCTCCTCTTGCGCCTCGCGAGCCTTTGCAAGCTTTCTTGCCCTCTCCTCCTCACGAGCAAGTTTCGCTTGGCGTGCCCTCTCCTCGTCTCGTTTCTTCCGCTCCATCCTCTCCTTCTGACGACGCTCTTCCTCCAAGCCTCTTCAAAACGATTCTTCGAACCGCCGTTGCCGCCTAAGACAATCTTGGTATTGGTCCTTTTTGACATCTTCTGGCACTTCAAGATCTATCCACGTGAAGTACTTGCATAGAGGAGGCGGTGACTGCATACAAAATTTTTGTTAGTGTTGACACACATTTGATAGTAACATTTTACTTCTTGAGCTTACCGGTGGTTGGTCATAGGCGTTAGTTGGAAGTGCACAATTATAAGCATAGTTCGGGCATACAAAATATCTCCGCCCTTCCGTCCATGATTTATTTCGGTCGGTGGATACCTTCACCTTGCAAACATCTCCACACCAACATGGCGGGATGTTGGCATCTTTCTCCTTCACCTTGTCCAAAGATGCGTCCTCCCACTTGTTCAGCATGTCTTCTTGGTTAGCACACGGTGGCCTCGTCATGGAACCGGATGAAGCCATGCCTACAAACCGATAATTCTTGGTTAACCCTAACCCCCACTTAACAATAACCACAACCCTAACCATAGCATAACCCTAACACCAACATCAAACACACATAACTCTAACCCTAGCATACTATGAAAGCCTAACCAACCCAAATTAGCAAAGAAACATAACATGATTCAATACAAATTTGCAAATCCAAGCCAAAACTAGGGTTTCCCCAAAGTAGCAAGATTTGAGCAAATGTGACAATTCCTATGGATGAAAACGAGGGGATCGAAGGAGATTACCTTAAGGGAGGGGTTGGCTTCGAAATCCACGGTCAAATACTTTGGATTTGCAAGATTTAAGAAGGATTTGAGAGGGGGAGAGGGGAAGAGAGGAGGGGCGCAAGGCTAAGGGTTTGTGTGGGGTGGGGTGTGTGGGGTGGGGGTGGGATGGCAGAGAGGGTGGGGCCAGCCTAAGTGGAACACAGACTGTGCAGCGTTCAAGAGCTAGGCGCTGCATATTACAAGTGTGGCGCCTAAGCCTGAGGCGCTGCAGTGCTGTCTGTGGGGCCGTAACTGGACCAGGGCTGCCACGCTGGTACGAGGTGCGACGCCCAAAAGAGAGTACCTGCATAGTAGGGTGTGGCGTCCAGCTGTCGGGCGTCACACGAAAGGGTCAGCAGAGTGAAATTTTTTCAGAACAAGGTCAGTTTGTGATTTGATTTAGACCTCAGGTCAAATATGTGATTTCTGCCTAGGTATGCATCCCTCGATTGCTGGCTGGCTACTTCCTAGTTGCCTCGCCTTGGAAAAGAAAAGGAGAAAGGGGGATCTGTTAGGAATAAATCACAACTCACCACGATGATTAGTGTGTGCGTCGTGATGGTGTGCAGCAGTAGCAAACAGGCCGTGCATGTGGGCGTCACAAGCATGGCCGTGCATGCGCTGAGCATAGCGTGCATGAAGGTAGAGATTAGTTAGTGCATGCGTGAGTTAGTTAGCTGGCTAGCCGGGTTGTACAAATCCTGCAGTTATTCTAGGAGTGAGAAAGAGGGCTATCTGTGCGTGTGTGTGTGTTAGTCTGGGTATAACCCCCCCCCCCCCTCCTGTGTATTGATTGTAGCGCCGGTGAGTTGCATGCCGAGCCGTGTATGAGCTCGGGAAAATTGATTGTTTGAAGGGCATTCGTGAATTTGGCTAGCCATGACTTGTGTTTGTATGGTCTGAAGGAGAACCTTACCTTTTCTTGGGAACTGTCGATAATGTATTTAGCATGTAAGATATTGAAAATCCTTGGTCGTGACATTGACAGAAAAGACATACCTTTCAAAATTGTATTCATCTCTGATTTAAGCTTCGAGCTCTGGCATCTTTGCAAATCTTTGTTTCCCTATGTGAAGAGCATATATATGTACTCCAAGTTATCCCTACTATGTACTTCTATATATACCCCATACGAGGGTCAAATCAATAAAACACGAAACAATACAACACAATATTTAGCATCCTACAATTTCTACAGGCATACAGATCATAGTTTAGTTCCAGTAGCACGCTCACCTGCATGCATAGTATTTTTTTAGGCATAGATCATAGACTGCTTCCAGTAGTATTGCTCGCACGCATGCATACTTATGTTTCTTTTCCGAAGCACCGATCATATATCAGTTCTAGTAGCACGCGCGCATGCACGCTTACTTTTTTTTGGTAGATTGAATTGTACTCCCTCCGTCCCAAACTTACTTTTTTTGGTAGATTGAATTATACTAAGCTCAATACATTTATTTTGGGACGAAGGGAGTAGCAGGCTTCGTGTGCGTGTGCATACTGATGCATTTTTTGGTTGAGTAAGGTTTGATATGGGGCGCAGCAACCCTACGTCTCCCAGGAAGCTAGACGCTCAAGAAAAGAGCAGCTCCAATTCCGAGCTCAAGATCCACATCCCGGCCATGCTGGAATCTTCACTGGCGTCAGGAACCAAGAGAGGTCGTCGGTCTGGTCACGACAGCGGGCGCACTGATGTGTCATCCAAGGATTCGTCTCCCCTGTCATCGCCTGCGTCCGGCAGCGAGAAGCTTAAAATGACGGCGCACCGCCGATCACCTCACTGCCGCTGCGTAGTCGGGTTAAGCTCAGCCGGCCCCCACGGGTTGCCGAAGTTACTCCATTGCAGGTGATAGAGCCAAATGGCAAGATGAATCGTGGTGTGGGCCTATGTGAAAGGGCACCACAAGGTTCACTCCACCTGAGCGGCGCGAACTTTGTGGTGACCTTTCACCTAGGCCCACGCCACGCTTCATTTGACCATTTGGAACCCATGGGGGCCGGCCGATCTTAACCCGACTTCACAACGGTGCTGACGATGACCAGTGGTGCACCATCCTCCTGGGTTACTCGCCGCCGGACACGTGCCATGACAGGGGAGATGAGTCCCTAGATGATCCGTCGCCGCGTCCGCTGTCGCGACCAGCCCGAGGCCACTCCCGCTTCTGGACGCTCGAGAAGGCCCGTCACTGCTAAGATGGGAAACTTGAACTTGGGGTGCTCTTGTCCTCAGCGCCTGACTTTTTCGGAGCTGTGGGATTGCTGCGGCCCATTGTCAAGCTCTCGATCTACCAAAAAGTTGTACATATTAGAAATACATCAGTATGCACGCACATGAAGCCTGCTACAAATCCAATCTACTCTTAACAAAAAGTGCGTATACATGCGAGCGTGCTGCTGGAAGGGATCTACGATATGTGCTAAAATTAAAATACATCTAGATATATCCATACCTGCAACAAGTAATTTGGAAAACAGAGGGAGTAGCTCGTATTTCTTCTCTTAAACACACATTGCATGGATGCGAATCATGCCATCAGAAGCGGCCTTATTATCTACCCATCAAAGAGAAATAGACATGAGTATGCACACATCTACTTTCTTCGTTTCAAAATAGATGACCCAACTTTGTACTACTACAAAGTTGGATCATTTATTTTGGAACGGAGAGAGTAGTTTGTTGCGACTGGATCTATAAAGAAAAAGAGTAAAATCACATTAACAGTATACATGCATGCGAGCATGCTAGCATGCGGAAGCAATCGATGATGTATATGCACGCATGCGAGCGTCCTACTGGAAGGGATCTACGATACGTTCTTGCACGCGATCTCTGCTTAAAAGAAAAATATACTTCCTCCATCCCAAAACCGATCTATGTGGAAAAGACCAAGGAGTTGATGAAGAAGAGGGAGCTTGATTGTCATCATGTTGGACGTTTACATAATAGGACTGCAAATCATTTAGCTTGTATGTCGAGAGTGGAGCACGACATCGGTTTGTGGCTGCACAAACGTCCAGCTACTCCGAGTAGCTTGCCGGCAAGCGATTGTATAACTATTACCTAATTAATAAAGCTCCCTTTTGAGTTGCAGAAAAGAAGAAACATGTACCAAGGTAACTACAGGTATGTTTTTGACATTTTCGTAATTGTTGCAATATTGAATTTGTGATGTTTGCATTGAAGGTAATATGCCCTAGAGGCAATAATAAAGTTATTATTTATTTTCTTACTTCATGGTAAATATTTATTATTTATATTAGAATTGTAGCGGAAACATAATAAATATGTGAATACATAGACAAACATAGTGTCACTAGTATGCCTCTACTTAACTAGCTCGTTAATCAAAGATGGTTAAGGTTCCCAACCACAGACATGAGTTGTCATTTGATTAAACACCCATTCCGTTAGCTTAGCACTTGATCGTTTAGTTTTTTGTTATTGCTTTCTTCATGACTTATACATGTTCCTATGACTATGAGATATGCAACTCCCTTTTATCGGAGGAACACTTTGTGTGCTACCAAACGTCACAATGTAACTGGGTGATTATAAAGATGCTCTACAGGTGTCTCCGAAGGTACTTGTTAGGTTGGCGTATTTCGAGATTAGGATTTGTCACTCCGATTGTCAGAAAGGTATCTCTGGGCCCACTCGGTAATACACATCACTTAAGCCTTGCAAGCATTGCAACTAATGAGTTAGTTGCGGGATGATGTATTACGGAACGAGTAAAGAACCTTGCCGGTAACGAGATTGAACTAGATATTGAGATACCGACGATCGAATCTCGGGCAAGTAACATACCGATGACAAAGGGAACAACGTATGTTGTTATGCAGTTTGACCGATAAAGATCTTCGTAGAATATGTATGAGCCAATATGAGCATCTAGGTTCCGCTATTGGTTATTGACCGGAGACGTGTCTTGGTCATGTCTACATAGTTCTCGAACTCGTAGGGTCTGCACGCTTAAAGTTCGATGACGGTTATATTATGAGTTTATGTGTTTTGATGTACCGAAGATAGTTCGGAGTCCCGGATATGATCACGGACATGACGAGGAGTCTCGAAATGGTCGAGACATGAAGATTGATATATTGAACGACTATATTCAGACACCGGAATGGTTTCGGGGTTATCAGATATATACCAGAGTACCGGGGGGTTACCGGAACCCCCCGAGGGTTATTGGGCCTCATGGGCCCAAAGTGGTGGAAGAGGAGAGGCAGCAGGAGGTGGCGCGCAGCCCCCCTTGCCCCAATCCGAATTGGGAAAGGGAAGGGGGCGGCGGCCCTCCTTCTCCTTCCTTCTCTCCACCTCCTCATTCCCCTTTCTCCTAGTTGGAATAGGAAAGGGGGGCAAAACCTACTTGGAGTAGGATTGCCCCCACCCCCCCGGGCGCGCCTCCTCCTCTTGGCCGGCCCCCTCCTCCTCCTCTCCCCCTTTATATATGGAGGAGGGGGGCACCCCATAGACACAACAATTGATCTTTTGATCTCTTAGCCGTGTGCGGTGCCCCCCTCCACCATAATTCACCTCGGTCATATCGTAGCGGTGCTTAAGCGAAGCCCTGCATCGGTAGAATATCATCATCGTCATCACGCCGTCGTGCTGACGAAACTCTCCCTCAAAGCTCGGCTGGATCGGAGTTCGAGGGACGTCATCGAGTTGAACGTGTGCAGAACTCGGAGGTGTCGTATATTCGGTGTTTGATCGGTCGGATCGTGAATACGTACGACTATATCAACCGTGTTGTGCTAACGCTTCCGCTTTCGGTCTATGAGAGTACGTGGACACACTCTCCCCTCTCGTTGCTATGCATCATCATGATCTTGCGTGTGCGTAGATTTTTTTTAAATTACTACATTCGCCAACATGCATTACATTTAAATTTCGAGCTGTGCGTTAAAAAATAAATAAGTGCCACCCTCTGTAGTGTAATTCTAGATCCGACACTACTTGGATGTCATGGAGATTCACATAGATGGAAATTTCATAACACACTATTTCAAAATAGAATCACATTCCACATTCATTTACGATCTATACTCGTGAGTACGCATTGATAGCACCGCCCGACGCTGAGTCAATGACCGTGCACACACTTGTGCACTACACATGACAGAGTACACAATGCTTATACATACACTATAATTTATAAACTGCGACGCTTTTGGCCGATCGGTCGGCTCAGGTTAAAACATCCGCCGCAACGACGCATTAGCTTGTCGATGAACTCATCAAAGCTCCGCTGCGATGACCCGCCGTGTGCCGTGGCGGCCTCGAGCGTCGCCCTCACCTTTTTTTTTAATTGAAGATAGATTATGTTCTACCTTATATATTTCAAAACAGACAAAAAGCCCGGCGGACAAAAGTCAATTACATGAAAGGTAATGCAGAAACTGCACAGAGTGTGCAGGCGGCCACTACCAAACCGGGGAGTGGTGAAGAGAAAACAGTAAAGGAACTAGTGCTTTTACATCTGGCAAACTATGCGAGAGCAATAGCCCACTGGCGCAACAACTGCTTAATTTCATGCTTCCTAGATCGATGGCACCAGAGCAGTAGTAACTGAGACGCTGTATGAGCAATAAACCTGTCCGGCCAAATCTTTTTGTCGAAAATTCGTGCGTTTCTGGCGCTCCATAGAGTCACCGCAGCAGCAGCGAAAATAATTGGCCAGAGCCTTCCAAACCTGGTAGCGGGTGCGCCCATCTGAATGAACTCGCGGATGCTTGAAGCCGCGCCTGCGGTGTCGGCCAAACCAAACTTGCCCCAAATGGCAGTTGCAGTCCAGCAGTGTAGGATGATGTGTGTGTTAGACTGTACGTGCAGGACACGTCCAGCCGGCCGAATCAAGGAGGATTCGTATATTAGTCTGTTTCGTTTATTTCCAAATATTGTAGCCTCCTTGTACTATATAATCCCATCACGGAATCAAGAGGGTGCTTGGATCCAAGAGACTATTTTTAATTTGACTAAAAATAGTCTCTTTTAGAGGCTAAAGTTTCAAGCACCCTTGACTAAAGAGAGGCTAGGACTAGTCTTGAGGCTAAAAACTTTTAGTCATATGAAACCTACTAAAATATGTATTAGCCCTCTCTCTCCTCATTTAATTTCTCTTCTTTAATACATGCGAGTTCTGGATTGGAGGGTTTGGAGGATAATAAATGCTCAATAACTTAATTTTAGTCTCTTTAGTATTTGGATCCAAGTATGGGTGAGGCTAGCAAGTTTTATCCCACTACTTTTAGTCATGGGACTAAAACGTATCCAAGCACCCTCCAAATCAATCCAAGTGCAATAATTATAATTGCCTTCGTGGTATCAGATTAGAGTTTTCGATCCTCTCTCTCACGTATGTACGTAACCTGTACGCATGGCGCCGACGCCCCAAGAGATCGCGGCCCAGGAGAAGGCCGCCGCAGCCGCCGCCGCCCTCGCCGAGGCTAACGCCAAGGCTGCTCTCTGGGCCCTCGCCGCCACACTTCCAAGCATCCATGCCGTCGTTCCGGTCACCCTTGAGGTCTCCACCTCCAACTATCTCCAATGGTGCGGCATGTTCTCCGACGCTGTCCAGAAGTAAGCCTTGGAGGACCATCTACTCGAGGCAGAATACCCCACCCATCCGACGCCGCAGTGGGGTCGAAACGACGCCATCGTCTGTTCATGGATCAACAGCGTTGTCGCGCCTGAACTTCTCGCCATGATCGTTGACACCACACGCCACTCCTTGCCCACTCGTTGTGGACGCGGCTCTCCAACATCTACCACGACAACTCCCAGACTCGCTCCTCCTACCTCGAGCAAGAGTTCCATGGTCTCCAGCAAGGCACCATGACCGTGGCTGCCTATTGTCGTAAGCAGAAGGTCCTCTCTGACGAGCTCAACGCGCTGGGCACGACCATCACCGACAAGCGTCTCGTTCAGAACACGCTCCGCGGCCTCGGATCACGGCTTGCCTACATGCGCACGTTGACCCTCAAGCAGCGCCCACTCCCATCCTTTCTGGATGTGCGCTCGTCCCTTCTACTCGAGGAGCTCACGCTGCAGCAGTCAGAGTCCTCCTCCTCGACTCCGACCGCCTTCGTCGCCCGAGGTGTCTCTGCGCCTTCCCCATCGCGCGGACTTGCAGCTACCATGCCGCCTCCGCGTCGCCCCGACACATGTCATAACTTCCAACGTGGGACTTGCCGATTTGGCGTGCGATGCCGCCATCTCCACTCCGGACCTTCCCAACAGCAAGGCGGCAACACAAACCCACCGGCGAAGGGCTCGCCGGCACCATGGCCATCCATGCAAAACCCTTGGGCAGGGGTCCATCCAGATGTGGCCAGGTCAGCCTCAGTGACCGTCCCTTCTTGGTCCGGCACAGGCACATCATGCCATGATAACCCACCCGCCTCCCTGGCCCTATGGTGCCGCCTCGCCAATGCCCTGGTCAGCAGGAACGCCTATGCCACCCATATCTTGGCCGACCGGAGCGCCGCCACCCGCTCCATCATTTGGACCGACATATGCTAATCCGCGTCCGTCCTTCGACCAAGGATCACTCATGCAGGCTTTCAACACAATGTCCTTGACACCATCATCTTCAAACGAATGGTACATGGACTCAGGCGCTTCCGCTCACATGACCGGCAATCAGGGTAAACTTTCACACCTCCTCCCTTCTAACTCCTCTTACCCTCATGTCATCGTTGGCAATGGTCAAGCCCTTCCCATCACGTGCACCGGTCACACCACCCTCTCTACTCCTAATCATTCATTCTCTCTTAACAATGTTCTAGTTACACCTGACATTATCAAAAATCTTATTTCTGTACGTAAGCTCACCACTGATAATCTTGTTTCTGTTGAGTTTGATCCTTTTGGTCTCTCTGTGAAGGACTTCCGCACCAAGAACGAGATCGTCAGGTGCAATAGTTTCCGGCGAACTCTACCCTTTCTGGTGGCCATCTTCCACTCCGCAAGCTCTCTCCGCCACCACGTCATCCTCAACATTGTGGCATCGTCGCCTAGGCCATCTCAGTAGTCAAGCTTTGTCGCACCTAGCATGTGCCTTTTCTTTTCCTTGTCACAAAAACAATAACGATGACCATTTATGTCATGCTTGTCAATTAGGAAAACATGTTCGCCTACCTTTTGATACATCTACTACTCAGACTACTTGTCCGTTTCAACTCATCCATTGTGATTTGTGGACTTCGCCTCTTCCTATTGTGTCTGGCTACAAATACTACCTAGTTGTGTTAGATGATTTCACACATTACCTTTGGACTTTTCCTTTGCGATTAAAATATGAGACTTTCTCTACACTCAAACACTTTTTTGCCTATGTCTCAACTCAGTTTAAAGCAACCATCCAATCTGTACAGTGTGACAATAGACGCGAATTCGATAATACCAGTGCTCACAAGTTTCTCCTATCCCTTGGTGCCACCCTTCGCATGTCTTGTCCATACACCTCTCCACAGAACGGCAAAGCTGAACGTGTCATCTGCTCCACTAATAACATGGTGCGTTCCCTTCTTTTCCAAGCCAGCTTACCACCGGCCTATTGGGTTGAAGCTCTTCACACTGCCACTTTCCTTTTCAACCTACACCCAACCAAAACATTGCAACAGCGTACACCTTATGAGGCTCTTCGCGGCCTACCTCTCCCCCTAGAGCACTTGCGTGTTTTCGGTTGTCTGTGCTATCCTAACCTATCCGCTATAGCACCACACAAACTAGCTCCACGCACGACCGCATGCGTTTTCCTCGGGTACCCCTCTAACCATCGTGGATATCGCTGTCTTGACCTCACTACACATAAAATCATCATCTCTAGACATGTTGTCTTTGATGGGAACACCTTCCCTTTCGCTAAACAATCCACACCACCCCCTACTGCCATTGATCTGTCCTTTTTAGATGATCATCCTATCATTCCTCCCTCACAAATCAACCAACCTCCAGCACCGATGCCGGCCACACCACATCCACCTGAGCCACCCATGCCTTCTACACCTGAGCCGCCCACCCCTCCCACTCCTCCAGTTACACCTCCAACTCTACCTATAGTTTTGGCTCCTGTTGGACCTCCCCTTGCCGACAATTCTCACTCGATGTTTACTCGTGGAAACCGTGGCCTATCTTTGCCTGTTGATCGTCTTAATCTTCTTGTTGATGTCCCTAGTCCTCTACCTAAGAGCTACCGAAGTGCTCTTAAAGATACCCACTGGCACTCTGCTATGGTGGACGAATTTAGTGCCCTTCAAAACAATCAAACTTGGGATCTTGTTCCCCGTCCGCCCGGTGCCAATGTCGTTTCTGGTAAATGGATATTTCGGCACAAGCTTAAGCAAGATGGGTCCCTGGATCGCTACAAAGCACGTTGGGTCCTCCGCGGCTTCACCCAGTGTGCCGGCGTCGATTACGGCGAGACTTTTAGCCCCGTTGTCAAGCCAGCAACAGTTCGAACCGTCCTCTCTCTTACTGTTGCACAAGACTGGCCGGTTCACCAGCTCGACATCAACAATGCTTTTCTACATGGTACACTCAATGAGACAGTCTACTGTGTGCAGCCGTCGGGATTCGTCGATGTCGCCAAACCGGACCATGTGTGCCGCCTCAATAAGTCTCTCTATGGGCTTAAACAGCCGCCGCGAGCATGGTACAGCCGTTTCGCCGATCATCTTCTTCGCCTCGGTTTCGTCAGTTCCCGTGCAGACCCCTCGCTCTTCATCTACAGCCGCAACAGTGAGATTGTCTACCTCCTGCTATACGTTGATGATATAGTCCTGACAGCTTCATCTGAGCGACTTCTTCAGCAAACCATTATGGCTCTCGAGCGGGAGTTCTCTCTCAAAGACCTTGGAGCCCTGCACTACTTCCTCGGTCCTTGCTTCCTTTCCAGAGATAGAAATATGATGTACTTGCTTCCTTTCCAGAGATAGAACTTGCCCTTGGGTCCTGGCCATTATGGCACAACTGAAAATCCCGTTGCCGCGCTAGCAGTCTCTGTAGTTCCTTGTTTGCCGTGACAGAAAGGTTTGGAAGTAACTCTACCCGCCAACCCCCGGAGGTGTGCTGAGTAGCAACAGTGCAGAATTTATGTTTTGCAAAGGAGAACAGCATGGGGCAGGAGTGGAGAAGTTGCCCATGACCAGTCCAGTTGTCGTGCCAGAAAGAAACTTTGAAACCTGCACCCACTTTGCACTTCGTGCTCTGTAGTACGAGCGGAATGACGGCCTTTAGACATCTCCATATGGTCGTGTCACTGCTTGAGACTTTCAATGGGATGGATGTTTTGCAATACTCCTCTCGGAACCAAACCATTGATAGCAAGGGACGTCACTGTCCTGAAGGACCTTTGTCATGAATTTGCAAAGCATGGCAATATTATGTGCGTGAAGATCCCTTATTCCCAGACCTCTTATGCTTTTATTTAGGAGACAGTATCCCAAGCTACCAAGCAGTGTCCTCCCTTAGCCGAGTGAGAGCCATGCCATAAAAAACCTCTCAAAATCCTTTCTAGCTGATCCAGTGTTTCCTTAGGCCAAATGAAACAAGACATGAAGTAATTGGGGATTGCTGCTAAGACTGAGTTTAGTAGAGTGAGCTTGCCTCCCCAGGAGAGTAGCGTGACTATCCAACCAGAGAGTCTCTTGTCCACGCGATGAATGACTGGAGCGAGCATGGAGTGAGAAACTTTATGGGTAGAGAGAGGCAAACCCAGGTATGTGCAAGGGAAGTCTGAGATAGTGCAATCAAGGAGCTCAGCAATTTCCTGGCAAACAGCTCTATCCATGGAGACTGGGATGAAGGTGCTTTTGTGGAAATTGATCTGCAGCCCTGTAAAGTCCGAGAAGGTACGCAAAACCCTCTTGATGACCCTGGCCCGTTCTATGTCACCCTTAATGAGCAGCCGTGTATCATCGGCGTATTGCAGCACTGGGAGGAAAGAATCAACGTTCAGAGGGTGGGTGAGGTTTCCCTGCTCATATTCAGCACAACACAACCTTTGCAGAAGATCAGCCACCAAAATAAACAAATATGGTGATAAAGAATCCCCCTGACGTAATCCACTCTTTGATTGGATTGGGTCTCCCAATGAACCATTGACTAAAACCCTTGAGGCGCTACTGTGCAACAACTCTTTGATCCAGCTGATCCACCTCTGTCCAAAACCTCTGGCTGTCAAAATGGCAAACAAACCCTCCCAACTTACACTGCCAAATGCTTTCCTGAAGTCCAACTTAAGAACAATCATGGGCAGTTTCCTTTTATGTGCAAACTGGACAGTTCAGCTGCTAAAGCAAAGTTCTCGACGATGCATCTGCCGGCCAGGAATCCGGATTGCAGGGGATGGACCATTCCAGGAATCCTCTTCTGTAGGCGATTAGTGAGGACCTTAGTGCTTAATTTGGGAGGCATTTATTGCTAAGGAAGTGCTGAAGAGAAAACAATTAAAATTCATTGTAATGTCAACTCGAAAACAATGTTAGTTCAATTTCCTAAAAGTGCAAGGTGGGTCAATGGCAGAATAGAAACTGAATCCATACATTAACAACAACAATATGTGCCAGGTTATCTCATAACTTGAAATTACATTTGCATAACCAGTGGTTGAATGAAAACACAAATGCTTTAAGAAATACTAAATTTAAATTATCGCCGAATCTCTAAATTTACTTTAACAAACAAAATAAGTAAATGAACCCAATGAGCTACATGATGCCAAGCAAGAGGAGAATGTGATTAATAATTGGGGGCGTGGCTGGGCCATTTTTTGGCAAAAAGCGTCGTCTGAGCCTAAAACCGAGCCTAAAAAGGTGTACTGGGGGCGCTGGCAGAAGTTTCGGCAAATCGTGTCTCTCCACATGTCCTTTTTCTTGGCCCACTTAATCATTTCCCTCACAAACTTTTGGTTGAGATGGGGTGTGGCTGGGAAGATGCCCTCCCCATGCACTTCTATTTCGCCGGATAAAGCATTTGGCACCAACTTTTTTGGTTCGGTGGTATTTTTGGGGGCTCCAACGGCTGGAGATGCTCTAAGACGAAAGGAACAACACCGAGAAGATGGGCTTTGAACCCAACAACAATTCTCTCTGTCTTGGAACCAATGGACTTTCAAAATAAGTGACGTCGAGATGATGCCTAACTAATGGGGACACCTAATCCGCGGCTGGAACGCTTGTCCTGGCATGGAACACTTTTACTGGCATCGGCAAAACCAGGCCACCAATAGCATCTCCTCCAAGCTTTGGTCATCGATGCACAAGCAACCCAATTTGGTACATCATCTCCCCTTGCAAGATTTGGTCATACACGAATAGGGAACTCAGATTTGGGGTAGCAACCTCGATTTCTTTTTCCCCTTTCTAAGACGATGAAGGAAAAAAGTGAATGTGTTTCCCTTTCGCAAGAC
Organism: Triticum dicoccoides; assembly: GCF_002162155.2. NCBI lineage: Eukaryota > Viridiplantae > Streptophyta > Magnoliopsida > Poales > Poaceae > Triticum > Triticum dicoccoides. Next base: position 53,428,243 of record NC_041380.1, on the reverse strand, counting down.
CATTTCTCCATTGCACGAATTCGTCTGAGAAATCAGTGAACTGGTGGCCCTTCCGTGAACTCCCTCACGGGACCTCCTATTCCGAGCATTCAGCACCGCCAAAACCGAACTGGCACTCACTGCAACGCCCTGGTGGGCCCGCCCACAAACGTACAAC
>NC_041380.1:53414951-53427906 GCF_002162155.2 Triticum dicoccoides | reverse complement strand
GCATCGTTGAATTCCCGCGCGTGCTTGTCTAACCACCAGAACTACCTCGTAATAGTGATCCATAGTACCGCAAAATAGTTAAGAACAATTATAACCGCGCTGTTCCAAAATTTACAAGTTCACAGATCAAAAGAAAGGTCACGAACATTAAAAGAAAGTTTGCGAATTTGTTTCAAGAAGAAAAGGTCCACATACTCAAAAAAGTTCATGAAAATTGAAAAAAGTTCACTAATTTGAGAAAAAGTTCATTCATTTGAAAAAGTTCATAGATTTGAAAAGTTTATGATTTTTTTACAAATTTAAGAAAAGTTCACAAATTTTTAAAAAGTTCATAGTTTTTAATAAAAAATTGATTTTGTTTGAAAAAATTCATTGATTTTTAGAAAATCATCAAAATAAAAAAAGTTCATCGTTTTTTTAAATCATCAAATTTGAAAAAGGTTCATCAATTCTGGAAAAAGTTCACAAATTTAGAAAAAGTTCACTCAAATGTTTGAAAGAGTTAGAAAAATAGAAAAAGAAGTTTATCAACCTGGAAAAAAGTTCATAGATTTTGAAGAAAAAGTTCATCGACTAAAAATCACACATTAATTAAAAATAAGTAAATAGATAACAAAAAAAGAAAAATGGAAAAAATGCAAACTGGAGAAAGAATAAAAAACAGAAGAAGTTACTAAGCACAAGTGTGCGATGTCCCTAGTGATTAGCATGACGCGCTGTGAACTTACAGGTCTCGAGTTCGATCTGCCGCACACAAACTATTTTTTTTTGAAGGCCACTAATGGGTCGGCCAACCTTGTAGAAGTGGGTGTGCGCTTTAGACGCCAGTTTGCAAAATGACCTATAACAGACGCGTGAAGCGCCAAATAGGAGCCGTCCCGGGGCGTGGAGTTATTCAAGGCTCTTACGTGTATATAGATTTGTACATGGGCCCAGAGTTCAGCCCAGCCAGGCACCCAGCCCACTCCCGGAATGCCCTTCCAATCCCCGAGCAGCACACGAGCGCACTGCCCTAGCACGCACGCACCCACACGATCAGACGCAGCCGCCGCGCTGCCTTCCCGCGCGGACGCCCTCCGCCATTGCCGCGCTCACTCCTGGCCGTGCTCCCGGCCGGCCTCCCCCCATCCCCCGCGCTTCCGTCCCGCGCTGGCGCTGCCATCTCGTGCTGCCGCCAGTCCGCCGTCGTCCGCCGAGGCCGAGCTCCCGGCCTCCACCGTCCTGCGGGCGAGCGGCGAGCTCAACCTCAACTGCGCCCCGAGCGTCGTCCGCTCCGGGATGAGGCCTCCGTGCTCCTGCGGTTCTACCGGCTGCTGGGTAATTTTCTGACCGATACTGTCTGTGTAGTGCATATATACTGAATAACTGAAGGAGTATTTAACACTGAACTTTTTTTGGGATTGTATTTAACACTGAACTAGGACCGCATTGTGCGGAAATTCAATTGAAAAAACAAAAAACTGTGTGTTTGTGTAAGTTTTACATGTACTGTTGAACTGAAATTTAGTTGAAAAATGAAATTCTAGGTATTTATAAGTGCTAAAGTTTTTTTTTTTTTTGAAATTTACATGGTTATTTTGGGTAGTAAGTGTGAAAGATTTTCCATGTTGCCAAAGAAAATTGGCTCGGGGTCTTCTTAAATTATGGCTCCTCTAACCACCGGCGATGACGAGGGCGAGCAGTGCACCGCGTTCCCCCTTGTGGCCACGCGGCCAGACTCGATGAGATCAATTAGGATCGGATACCTGGAGAGTGCGTCCAGTCACTCACCCGGCCACCCGCGCCACCACCCAAGGAAGACAAATTAGTACTAGAAAAGAAGCAACAAGTAGGGCTGGGATTGCCTGGGAATTTGTTTCCTGATGGTCACCATCAACACCTTCCTTCGCTGGCAACAAATCTTAAGAAATGGCGTATGTAGATGAGGAGCCTGGTTGTTTTTACTTTAGAGAAAAGACACAGGTAGTTATCAAAACCAATTGGCCTGTGTAATCTTGATATGTCAGCTATGCAAACTGGTCAGATTTTCATATGGCTATGGACGTAAAACACGTACTAACCTACAAGCGAGAAAAAGATAGGTGACCAAAGGAAGGATGGCTGACCACACTGCAAAATGAAGGATGTCAAAATAAAACAACATATAACCAATGGACAAACATTAGCTACAGAGATGTTGAAGACACATAAAAAGAAGTCAAAAGGCAGATCAATGGCAAGTTAAATATTATTATTAACCTCATTTTCTAACAAAAATATAAATCATACAGTTGACAAATAAGTGAGAAAAAATAATAGTTGAGGGAATACATGTAAAACGTGGGGCAGCCCCAGTGCATGTAGCTCCCGCTTGCGCAGGGTCTGGGGAAGGGTCCGACCACTTTGGGTCTATTGTACGCAGCCTTTCCCTACATTTCTGCAAGAGGCTGTTTCCAGGACTTGAACCCGTGACCTCATGGTCACAAGGCAGCAGCTTTACCACTGCGCCAAGGCATGTAAAACGTGAAATAACTAAAATCACATGAAGTAAAATAATGTTATGAATATGTCATATATGTAATTATGTAGAATATACAATAAACCAAAAGGAAGTTCGAATGAATAAAAATTCAAAATGAATATAAATATATGGCAAGTCGAAAACCTATCATCCATATACTCTAAATAGAAGGATGAAGTGAGATATTTTTCATTCATTACAACGGTGACAACAAGAAACAAGTTCAAATGACTAAACCAAATTATCAGATGGCAAAGCATTCTGTGCAATGAATAAATCTATCAAAATCGAGCCGCATAAATGCACGGGCTAGCACAATTTAATATTTATTGAATGAGAAAATTTATATGTGTAAGAAATGTCATAAGGAATAAGTTATTATGATTTATAATTAAATATGCACATAAATATCATTTTTTTCGAATGGCATGTAAATAACATATTTATTTCTCATATTTAACATCACAGCTATTTAGAATAAATGAAATCAACAAAACTAGTGGGCGTTCGTTTTACTGATGTTTAACCAAATAATTATGTGACATCAGTTTGCAATAGCCAACAGTAGTATAGTTTTATTGAAGTTCTATTCATGTTTGTTTTCTTAGTCGTTCACTCTTCATCGTGTATATGTGTGTAGCGTGTATATGCACAGGCTTATGGTATCCATACCCTATTACTTATCTGTATGGAAATTACATATGTATTTTTGGGGCTCACATGTGCGGTGAAGAAAAAATAATAGTAGCGTACTGTTGCCTGCTATCCTGAGATCCATGTGCCCAATAAATAAAGAAATAAATAACAGGAACATGTTGTGTGCTATACTTTCTTCCCTCATCTCCCAAAAATGGACGTCCACATCCATGGCAAAGATTGATCCAGGAATCCGCTGCGGGGCTATGCCGACTTGCCGCTAGTTCCACTCCTCTGTGCCACCGCCGACGGCTCTCCCTCTCTCCACTCGCCGGTCCCCCAAAAGGAAATCCCTGATCCAACCGCTAGCCATACATTCTGTTCCCCCTTTTGATTGTACCTTCTAGTCCTTCAATTTGTCAGCACCAAATCTGACCTTGGTAGACAACCTGGAAGTGAGAGAGAAGCAACCACTATGGGATACATCATGTGTGGCTAAATCATTAGATTTTCTGTATGTATTATCTTAAGAATCGGAAACTTGCTTGGAGGGGATGTCTTATTTCCCTTTTGGGTCTGTATGTGGATGTGCAGTGAGGTGATGTAGGTGTTGTGTAGAGATGGTGGTAGAGGAGTCGTAAGGAGATTGTCAGAGCTGAATCGGTAGGTCATCCGCATCAGCTTATTCTGTGTGTTGTCCTCGATATAGTCGGCGGCTGCGCCACGTATTGTTTTTAAATTTTTATTTTGTTAAATTCGGAGGTAGAAGATTATTTGTACACTTCAGTTTTCGGACCTCCTAGTTTTCAATTTGCAGATACTAAGTAAACCAAAGGCACACATTTACTTTTTTAAATTCTGATTATGCAAATGCACAGACTACATATTGTTTTAGTGCTAGATCAAATTTTCAAACATAGCCATGTGTGTCTGCGGAAATATCTGATTCATCGGAAAACCATACGAAATTCCTGTTTAAGAACGTTACATAGAGTAAAATAAAAATATTCTAAGATCTCTTGCACTAAAGGATCTCCTTGTACACAATATTTTTTGCCGAATTATTTTCCTTAGATTCTTCATCTGAAATTAGAACTTTAAGTCCATCTCTACTTGTGACTCTTGATACGGCTACATAGAGTTGGCCATGAGTGAACACCTGCTTCGGTAAATATAGGCCCACATGTTTTAGCGACTGCCCTTGACTCTTATTTATCGTCATTGCAAAACAAACTGATATTGGGTACTGCCTCCTTTTCAACACAAACGGCCATTTTGAGTCACTTGGTGACATAATTATCCTTGGAATATATACCTTGTTTCCAATGTTTGTCCCTGTTATTATTTGAGCTTCTATGAACCATTTGCCTAGCTGTGTTATAGTTAGTCTCGTACCATTGCATAAGCCCTCGCTTTGGTTGATATTCCGTAGCAGCATAATTGGCAGGCCTACTTTCAGCCGTAGTATGTGGTCTGATATTCCAGGGCACTTCAAGCTATTCAGGAATTCTGTTGGGTACAAATGATCTACATCTTCCGAATTTGACATTGCTTTGCACACTGTATCTGAGCTTCGATATGTTACCTCTTCACCTTCTATTCTACCCATGATGTAAGAATTTACCTCATCAACCATGTCATTTCTTGGACATAAGATGGCTCTCTCTTGTAAGTATGTTCGGTTGGTGTAGTTCGTCCATAGGTTTGGATAGGTGTTGTTGATGATCGTTTCAAATTGGTTCTCTCCTTTTTGCAGAAGCAAGTCTTCAGGTATATGTACCCATGCTTCTTCTTCTTTATTTCCAACTAATCCATCTCCAATATTTAGAATCCAGCCTGCAAAATCTGTGGTCTTTTTTTGTTCTTCTGGAGTATCTGTTAGTGCAGAAACACGCATGTTCTGAGTGAGCTTGAATTCCTCAAAGTGTTTCCATAAGTAGGAACATTTTAAGGATGCATCAACAATGTGAGATCTTCGCCCTTTCGGTATTACCGGCAGGATTTGTCTGAAGTCACCTCCCATCACTACTGTCATCCCTCCAAATGGTTTATCTGTACTATTTTCGTTTGTGAACCTTAGAATGTCTCTCAAGCTCTTGTCCAATGCTTCGAAGCAATGTCTGTTCGCCATTGGTGCTTCGTCCCATATAATTAATGATGTTTTCTTTAGCAGGTCTGCAAGACAAGATCCTTGCTTGATGTCACATGTGGACTCATTAATGATGTTGAGTGGGATGCGAAATCTTGAATGTGCAGTTCTTCCCCCAGGTATAAGAAGCGCTGCTATTGCACTGGATGCCACTGCTAAAACTATTTTTCCTTCAGATCGTAGTGATGTCGTGATTGCCTTCCAAAGAAATGTTTTTCCTGTCCCACCATATCCATTGACAAATATCAATTTGCCTAGTTTGCTATTTACAGATTGTAGTGTTGCATCAAAAGCTTGTCTTTGTTCTGGATTCAACTTTCTAAGTAATGCCACTTTCTCTATTTGGAGAGAATCTCTGTCATAGTTAAGCTCTTCACTTACCAACCTATTTTCTAGACCTTGTAGTGAGTTGCTATCTGGTAATGGAATTTCTTCATAATCTTTTAATGACTTTCCACCTCTCCTTAGCAACATCTCTATCTCTATAAGTGTGAGGTTTTGCATTTGTTCAGGATGAAGCTGAAGTTCATCGAAGTTCAAGATTCTCCTCTGATGTCGTTGTACGTCATCCGAGAGTAATTCCCATGTAGATTTCCATAGTTTTCCTGGATATGTGACCTCGCCAAAAAGGAGTATTGTGCAGAAAAGTTGGCGCATTTGTTGTGCAGAAGCCCAAATTGATGCTTCCTTAATACAATCATCCCATTCTTTGTTATCATTGAGTAATCCAAGGGCGTAACATGCTGATCTGTAGGTCGGGTGTATAATACCATTTACTTTTCTGATGTCCTCAAATGATTTACAACCTTTGACAGAGTTTAGTAGTATTCTTAGGTAATATTTCTCACCACTTGCTGGATGGGCATAGTAGATCCTCCCAATAGATTGTTTCCTGCCTTTCCTTGGTTTCCATTTTTTCTTCTTTGCATGCCACGTCCACTTAGTGGGGAATTCTGCATATGTCAGATCACGGGCCTCCTCATACAATTGATTAGCGGTCATCCATTCAGTGAAAATTGTTTTTTCGATGCCAGTTCTATGTACGATTTGCTCAATATCAGTTGAGTCCGGGAACACAACCATTTGTTCATCTTGAAGGTGGAATTGCAGTCTCTGTACAGAAGGCTGCCGATGCTGAAGTTCAAATCCAAATATACGCCAAGATGCTTCACCTGCAGATAGGTATCGTGCATCAAGGTACATTTGTATCTCATCGTAGTTGTTTCCAGTTCCCAAAATTACAGTTGCTCTATCCTCTCCTTTGTGGGTGTACTTGAACGCATACTTTATGGATCTTGATTTATTACACCATTCCCCGTTTATGTGGGCCTGGTACTTGACTATCAGGTCCCTGTTGTATGGAACAATATACCTGCTATCTAGCTGTACTCCATTTTTTTCTACCGTCCTTCCATCATTTCTTCTTCTGTATATTGGGAATCCTTCTTCATCAATGCTTGTTTCCTCACAGAACATCTTAGGGAAATGTTTTGAGCACTTCCCATTGATCATGCACGATGACTTGTAGTGCGGTTGTCCACATGGCCCGTGCATCATGAAATTTTCAACTGCCATGTAACCTTCTGGGTCAGCGTCCTTGTCTGGTACCTCTGCTGATATGATCTGGTCAATATTTTGGGGGCTAGGATCCTTGTCGCCTAGATCTAGAAATAGTAGTATATGTGCATGAGGTAGGCCTCTTTTCTGGAACTCGATAGTGTGGACAACTACAACAAAGCATTATAATTTCATTAGTTACATTTTAAGTTTGGTAGTAATTTACAATGTGTTCTAATATTCAAACAATGAGGCAAAATATGAAGATAATGTCCATAATTAACTTAGTTGTGATGATAGGTAGGAATTGGCTGAAACTGGGTTTACTCACTTGCTATTGCTTTTCCAAACCGCTTATTTTTGTATATGTCTTCTATCAGTTCATTGAGCTTTATAAGGAACACTCTATTGATAATGTCTGGACGATCTTCTGGTTTTTGGCCTGGTATGAAGTCCAACATGGTCTGTATTTCTGGCCACTTTGGGTTGCATGTGAAAGTGATAAACAGATCTGGATATCCAGCCCACCGACATATCGCCATTGCGTCGTGGTAATACTGCTGTTTATTCCTAGGACTTCCATTATATGATGAAGGTAGTATAATTCTTTTACCTACTTGATCAGTTCTCGTATCACCATTATCAATTGCGTCTTGCAAACCGCTATATAGCTCTGTTCTAAGTGTCCCTTGATGCATCCTGTACCAATTCAGCCTCCATTGCTCAATGCATGTTGCTGCATCAACAATGAACTGAAGGAACAACTTGCCACTCGTTTGCAAGACTACTGACTGGTTCACTCGTTGCTGGATGCGATATGCATAATACTGCATCATGGTAACATGCTTTCTCTTTCCTTCGCCACCCTTTGTTTTTTCTAATTTTATTTCTGGTCTGAATCCGTCTTCTCCGTACGGGAATAATAATGGGTATTGCATAGACATAAAGCTTGGATGTAGTTCTGAAATTCTCTGGAGTTGTTTGTCTTTATTTTCTACTATTATATCCCGGCCAACATTTCTCCTGTTTGTTCCCCAACAATGAGTGCAGCTATTTCAGATGCAGTTGGTAGGTTGTATTGTCTTCCATCGCTGGACCTTTTACCAATTAATCGCAACCTAACATTTTCGAGATCTGACTCTTGGTATCTATCCCTTGCCATACGGAATGATTTCACTAACTTGTTGTTCTCATCAAGCATCTCCAATAATCTAGACACGATGCCTTCATCTAGTTGTGTTTTCCTTTCCTTTGAGGTTGAAGCCTGCATTCTGTTTTTGACCTCATTTTCTGTATCATAAATGTACAATTGAGCAAACTTTGGTGTGCAACCATTATCTCCACTATCTTTAGGTAGCAATGTGCCAATTTGATGATAGTTTTGGCCATTCAAGCGAAAAACATACGGTGCACCCCCTCTTTTGTTTATCTCGTAGTCGACCTGGCCAGCCATCGAAGTAAATGCAAATATTGAATTATAGTTCCTGATATTGTCTCTGTAATTTGAGGATTCTCCCTTTTCATTAGACATTAGTAGCTGCTGAAGGTATGCTGGAGGTTTTTTCAATGGTGGCAATTTGACTTTGCCTTCCTTGCAACAAAGTCCGAATGTTGGTCTTGATATGTTTGCGTTATTCTTGCTTCTCTCTTGATGCCACATTATAGCATTGCAGAATGGACATAAGCATGTTGGTTTTCCGAAATTTGAAACTTCACTTGGAGAGCTCTGAGATTTACCTCTTTTTTTAATCAATTGTAACTTCCTATTTGCTCGATTCAACCTACTTATTTCTTTTCTTCTAGTCAAATCGGTATCTGTTGAGCCTCTAGCAAAATTTGATGCTTCTAAAGCGTGTTCGTCAACTGTTGTACTCGAAGCAAACTCAATGTCACCATTTTGTTTTCTCTGAACCAACCTTGCACGCTTGTTGCTTTGATTTCCATGGACCATCTGTTTCTTCTTCATTGGTTTTTGTTTATTTGGACCCAATGAAATGCTACAACAAAATATATTTGGTAGTTGTTAGTCCATTATATCAGGCAGAGACTAACACCCATGATGATGTTGTTAAAGTGAGCACCTTTCTTGTTCTTTGATTATTGTAGTTGTAGCATGATCATTCGTTATTCCCTGAAAATAGAAGGAGTTAAAATTTATCTGCATAGCACACTGTTATGACCGGCCAGGTCTATGGCCGCAGGGGGCCCACTGGGCAGGCTTAGGCCACAAGTTATCTTAGTTTTATTTTCAGATTATGGTTATATATACAAGTTGTAAGACTATTTCGAGAATTAAGCAATAAGACTATTCTATTGCCCGGCTCCCAGAGGAGCCGGAACCCTAACCCTAGCCGCCTCCTTCTTGCGCCGCCGCCGCCCCAACCGCAAGGACGGCGCCTCGCCGCCGGCCGCCGCGCTCCAGCCCTCGCCCAACTCCCTCCTCCCCCTATAGCCTACGCCCGAGGCAACCCAAAACCCTTAGCTCCTAACACACACTAAAAGTAATTTGAAGATATCATAATTATGTGATTACCTTTTTCCTTGTTTGGCAAGCTACAACATCAGTGGATGTATATACGCATGTGAATGGCCTGTAATATATTTATTTCATGATCAATTATTTTTATAGGTACATGTAATGAGCTATTTTCCTGTTAATGAATACCGAATAATATACTAGAATGCAAGCCAGTACCTTCCATTCGATGGTGTAGATTGTCTTATTGGACATGAATATCCGACTGGTTACCTATCATGGTTAATAACTTTGGACGCTTCTATTTTTTTGTTTTGTTTGTAGATCAACTTCGCTTCGTCCTAGCTTGCCTGCATTTATTTTTTCATACATTATTTGCATTATAATGTAATGTATTTTCATTTATTAGTTAGACTGTAGATGTGCTAGAGGCAAATTGTGTCATAACATACCTGCTGTTGCCTTCTACTCTAATTTGCTAAAAATATGATTTGGATAATCAGGTTAATGTATTCAAGGGTGTGTGGAACATTGTTATAAGAATAGGATAGAAGTGTTGTAGTGAAGTTTGTACCCTGCTCTTGTCAGGTCATTTGTCTTCTTTGCCCAAGATGATACCCCTGCATGTGTTGTACTCTTATTATAAATAGTTAAAATATAAACTCAAATTGGTTTTGCTGCAAGGCACTATTAGAACCCTTTACTTCAAATATTAGATGAAAATAGCTGGTATGTTGCTAAAATCATATGTTGAACACCATTATTTGCAATAGCCTCATTGACCATTATCTATTTTACCTTTGGTTGTTTTCATTCCCCTTTTGTTGAACAGGTACGTGATTATTCAACATGGTGGCCGGGGCTAGTGCTTATGGGTTTGTCAATTTCAGATCGACCCTCTGAAACAGCAGATGACTTCGCACCTAATGAAGGTTTTAGCAATCGCCAACCGTCGCTCGACCGAGGGAAAACCTGTCGCGAGAGACACATACAGCAGCCTCTTTCTCTCCTACGATCCACCTCTGCTCTCTTCTCCTTCAGAAACCCTAGAGTTTCAGGGAGGAGCGGATCCATGAGCCCTGGAGAAGACGTTGCAGCAGGTGTGCTCAAAATCTGATCCGATGGTGCCTTACCCGCTGTCAATGGCAGCGTGCGGTGCGCAGTTCACGTACCAGTTCGTCAAGTGGCTCATTGCCAACCTACGAAGTGGTTATCGGCCTGAGCTATGGTGAGGGTGGTGCTGGCTGTGGCCTCCCGCACCTCTATGCATGGTCGTAGCCTCGTAGGAGTGGCTGGCATCTTGACTTCATCTACTGCCTGGCTCCTGCCCCCAGCTCCTCAGCAGCGCGTACAGTCGTACACTTCCGTCACCGCCCTCCAATTTTCCAATTTTTGGGGCAACTAATTTTACCCATAACCTACCAATGAGATTCTGTGCTGGCGGCCTTCAAGTCAAGATGCACGGTAATCAACCTACAAGCTTGCAGCCACATGCACAAGCCCTCCCAGCAACATTACCGAGTCAATTTTTCTTGTAACTATAGGATTCTATAACAAGCCCTCCAAGGAACATTACCGAGGTCAACTTTGCTAGTAACTACAGGATTCAATAACGAATCTTGGTGGAATGTGCATTCAGAGTGGCCATTGTTGCTGTAAAATTTGCAATATATCACCTTTTGAAGATTAATATTGATCTTGGCTATTTATAGTAACATGTATGAAATGATGCCGTCATATGTTTGATTTCAGTAAGATCTGCATGCATTGATGCTTTTGTCTAAAAGAATGTTATATAGTGTTGTTTGTGAAACTTAGGTCAAAGAAAAGTGATGGTAGTATTAGTTGGACTAGAACAAATCAGCGGTATGAAAGTAAAGTATTACAACTTCTTTTCAATTAAAATTGTACTTTGATATATAATTTCTAGCAATTTCATTTCTAGTTGAGCAAGTATGCTTTCAGGAAAGAAATTGACGCCAGTTGTTTATACTCTATAGTTCGTAGAATGATGAGGCCTATATGGAGGCCAACCGGCGCTTCGTCCGGCAGGAGAGGGCGGAGATCGACGAGCCAGAGCTGCCGCACACGCCCATCTACCTGCCACCCGACACGGAGATCGTTGACATCTCCGACGATGAGTAATTTAGATGTGTATGTAGTATGTAGATTTTCTAAATTTGCATGGCTAGTATGGATTTGAGGTACGAAATTTGAGGTTCATGGATGCAAAGGACATTTTTCATTGCTCATCCGCGGGCATTTGGGGAGCGGGTTTTGATGTTTGTGCCTGTAGATGCTCTAAGTCTATTAGGCCGACTTAATTTGATTGTCTAATTCACGCATCTAAATTTTTGTTTGTCTAATTGACGTGTCTAAGTTTTGATCACCATGGTAATTAGTTGATCACGAGCACAGATGCTCCTGCTTGAATAGTAAAAACTAAAAAAATAGTAAAAAGCTGAAATTTATACGCATCAAAGATGAATAAAATTTTTAAGTGCATGCAAAATTTCATGGTGATTGAGCTCGGGACAGAAACAAAATATCATTACTCCAAAAACGAATATTTTGAACCATTCTCACTACCCTGATGTTTTTTGTCCGGAGCTCCTGCGATGCCCAATTGCCATGAAATGTTGCGAGCCCTTAGAAAACTTCGATGCCCAATTCTCTTTTCTGCTATTTCCTATGATTTTATTGTTAATCCTAGGGAGTAGATGTTCCCAGGCACCAAAATGCCGTCCTCAACATATAAAACTTTGCGTGTATTGCATAGCTTGTACCTTTATATTCAACTTCTTAGTTTACTCCTCACGACAAATCCTACTCCAAAAGCTCCAAACGACTCAACAAAAATGATCAAGTTGTGCCTAAAACAGATAATTAACATAGAACTTACCTTGATCCATCTCACACACTTACGGCCGGGCTAATCGATCGGAGCAAATATAAATAGAAATAACACATAACATAGAACTTACCATGATCTATCTTTTCTTCAACATCACCAACTTCAAATTCAGCTTCGAAATTAGTACAAATCGTGGTCAAGCTAGCTGTTCTCTCTCTTTGCTCAGAAGTCAGAAGCTAACCAAAGAGAGCTGAGTGAGAGTGAGAACGAAGCTGATAGAGTGAGAGTGTGCTGCGTAGCCGGAGAGGGCGCACTTAAAGAATCACGAGTGAGAGTGTCGGCACAAAACGCTCAACAAGGTGCATGAGAATCAGCGTCGTATGGGAATCAATTCAGCTTTGCTACTGCTGCTGACGCGACGACAACATCCCCGTGGTGCTCGCCCGCATGGGAATAACTGGGAATCAACTCAGCTTTGCTACTGCTGCTGACGCGACGGCAACCGTCACCTGGTGCTTGCCCCCTTTGCCATTACGGTGGTTTTTTCAAAAAACTACTTCCTCTGTATCATAATATAAGAGTGTTTTTGTATATTATGGGACGGAGGGAGTAGAAGATGCCCCGCGCATTGCTGCGGAATGTTTGATGAGGTTTTAGAGATTGCATCAAGGTTGAATGAATTATAGTGTCACATCTGAATAGTTCATGGGCTTGAGCAATCAGAAAAACAAAGTATAGCTCCTCACTATCGAATACGTTTATTAGTTTACCTTTCTCAAAGAG
>NC_041380.1:53334576-53414784 GCF_002162155.2 Triticum dicoccoides | reverse complement strand
AGAGAGAGAGAGAGAGAGAGAGAGAGAGAGAGAGAGAGAGAGAGAATTGAGCAGGACAAATATAATGCGCAAGTTCGAAACAAATAGAACATAAAGTTATAAATTATGTTCACTTTCAGATTACAACATGAAGCGACACTATAGAAGAATGTAGTAGTGACACTCATCACACAACTACCTACAAATATTTGCATGAAGTGACTACGACACCATCAGAACAAATGCAGTATCAGTCTATTAGCTTCAGTGATATCCATGTGTGAATCCCACAATCAAAACTGGAGATGCTAGGAATTTGCAAGTCGCATTACTCAAAGACAGTGGGCAAAGCGAATATCCATTCTGAGCCCAGGCTCATCCGTACCCGCGTTGAAAAAATAATCAAAACAAATACTAAAAGATTCAAAAATTCCATTTTTTGCACGGTAGATAATTTGATGCGCGGGGCTTGCTTCAATTTTCATATTATTTGGACATCTGACCAGCTCTCGGCAAAAAAAGGTAAATTTGGGGTCTGTAAAAAGTTTTATTGTTCATGTACAGTTCTGATCCAATTTGTCTTTTTTGATGAGAGCTACTGAGATGTACAAATGATCTGAAAATTGGAGCGGACATCACACAATAGACTATCTACCATGCAAAAAAAGTTTTTTTTTAATTTGTTGTGAATTATTTTCTGATCGGGTGCAGATGAGCCTGTACACCGAATCTCTGCACTCTGAACAAAGATAGTAATGTACAACCGTGCAGTTATATTACTAAAATACAGTTAGTGCAGAACATTTAAATCCATCTCCCTTCTACCGTTGGAAGTGAATGTGAAGAAGTGTTTCATCAAATATCAGAGGATAGGAAAGTTGCTTAACAAAAGTATGCAAAGTTAATTTCTGACCACATAGTAAGAGGGCTTCATAGTTCAAAACAACGTACCTGTTGAAGCTAATTCAAGAGACTTGGCATTTCAAAAGCGAACCAACTTCACGAAGTACTTACATAATTATATCTCACAATATAATCACCTGAAAGTTTAACTATTCAGAGTGGAAAACTGGAAGGGAAATAGATTTGCATCTTCGGGATATATACATAATTAGCTGTTTCTTAAGTACTGAACATGAGAAAAAGTACACAATGCCTGTGTGGTAAAGAATACACTCATATGAATCAGAACTCAACTGGTTGTTTAAACTTGATACATTATACGTACGATTGATGTGAACCAAGGTGAAGACACTGCACAACATATGGAAATAACAGGAATTTAGGAGTACGCAATTCAACTATGATGTGATGAGTTATTTACTCAAAATCACCACACTTGGGGCTAGGGTAACAACTTAGTACCATATCTGAGGTAGGGCACGAGAAACCACCAATTATGTGCCAAACAACTAATGTAGAGCACTGATTGTCTGGTAAACTCGCGGAAACAGTGAAACTGACAAATTGGGCCCACCTATCGGGCTGACGTGGCTTGCTTGTGTGGACAGTAAGCTGAGTTGGATGTGTCACCCTGGTTTTTCACAAATTTTCTTTTCAAAAACCCATTTGAATTTGTTTGAAGTTTGAATTGGATTTTCATTTGAATGACTCTTTGGACTTAAAAGCTTGAGAATATTCTTCCTTTCTGTTCCCAAGTGAATCAAAGCTTTCAAAACATTCCCAAGATCATGTCATCCAATCCTAGCCCAACTCTAATTTCTATTTCAATTAAATGTTCCTTTTTCTATGACAGGAATAGCCCTTTTTGTCCTAGGTTGTGAAGCAACCTATATTTTTGTATTTCTAAGAATTCCAAGAAAATTCCCATAGATTCTTTGACTCGTTTAAACCTTGAATATGTAAAAATATTCAAGATTCCATGCTCATGGTGAGCATAGCATCCCAATCTAGTTTCTGGACCCACATTGAGTTTGTGAGCACTAATAGAAAAAGGGCCTAATGTTCAGCTCATCAGTCCCGATTTGTAATTGAACCGGCACTAATGTGACCATTAGTGCCGGTTCCAACTGCTAGTCAGACGGTGCTCATTAGTCCCGGTTCATGGCGAACCTTTAGTACCGGTTCATGCCACGAACCGGGACTAAAGAGGTGGTGGTAGGCTGGTGTCAGGCTGCGGCCCCACCAACACCTTTAGTCCTGGTTCGTGACACGAACCGAGACTAGAGATGCACCTTTAGTCCCGGTTCGTATAACCAACCTGGACTAAAGATCATCCTATATCAACCCTTCGTCGAGCCCGAGCTCTCTGTTCTTCCTCTTTCCTCTCCTCTGTTTTCTTCCTCTTCCTCTCGAGCTCATCCTCCATTTTTGCCAAAACTTGTCAAGATTTGAAGGCACCCCATCCATCCAAGTGACCACAAAGGTTAGCAACTTTGTCCTTTCATCTCTCATTGCTAGATTAGCTCTTGCAATGCTCTACAAGTATAATGATTTGTGGGTTTTAGTTTGGGAGGAATTATATGTGGTAGTGTTTGATTTAAATGCAATTTGAGGTCAAAATAACTCTTAATTTGCATATATAGGTGTGGTTTACTTAGTGCCTTCCAGTCTCCGTCCTAACCACCGTCAATCGCCCGCACCATCCCGTCACCGGCACCACCTTGTGTAGAGCCTCTTGTTCTTATCCTTTATATATATATATATATATATATATATATATATATATATAAAATCATGTTTGTGTGATTTAGATATATAGTTACTTGTATAATTATCTTACCCGTACGTTGTTTTTTATACATAGTGCCATGGTTTTGATATCCGTCCCCGTCGGCCCTCGTCCGGTGTATGATTCGGATGTGGTATATTCTCTTTTATAACTATTTGTTGCATTTCGTGTTTATGAAAAATTATGCCCATCAAGTTGACATAGATATTTTTATCTAGGAGGTATGTGAACCGGAAATTTCAATCGACCCTATTGTCAAGAGGTTAAATTTAGTTGAAAATGAAAACGAGTATTTGATTTTTTTTTGAAAAGAATTGAGGAGGAGAAGATGGAATTGAAGTTGTATGTTGCCGATGTCGTCGATGATCACAAGATCAAGATGGAGAAAATACGATTGAAGATTAGAAAGATTAGAAAATATGCCATTGATAGTGAGGCTTGGTATCATTATGCTGTTGGATCAATTATTACCTTAGTTGCGATCTTGATCGTATTTGTTGTTGCATTCAAATGCTTTAGCTAGAGAGTTTGTATGTTGTTTTATGAGAATAAGTGTGTATGAACTTTATGTATGAACTTGTATTAATTTAGTCTTTTCGGTGTTGTGTAATGAAGATTAGCCGGCAATGGACGTACAATGACCAATGCTCTGCAAAGTTTTTGTCCAGAGGAAAGCACTATGAAGGATGTACCATATGTGATTACTCCATTGGTATGAAATTTTATCAGTGCACTCATACCCATATATCATCTCCTCATGCTAAATTTTAAGCCAAACCAGCAAGCCAATTTTCCCCAACAATTCATTTTAATTCCTTGACATAATTGTCGCTCTGGGAAGGAACTATGTTCCACAGGCATCTATAATTCCTGAAAAATTTCCAGCTTATGCGCCCTCCTAGATAACTCCTACGTACAAAATTTCAGCTCAAACCAGCTAGCCAATCTCTATCAAAAATTCGCCAACTTTTCAGTTCATAAACTATTCTGGAAGAGACTGGTCTTCCCAGTCTAGGTCTGGATTATTCAGTGCCACATGGAGGCTACTGGATGAAGGGACAACACCCTAGACATGGTTTGCCAGGCCAGGTCATCTCGCACGCACCAGCGCACGCAGTGACCAGGTGGCCGACATACCCAGAATCGTGCTCTGGCCTTTCAGCCATCTTGGGCCTCGTTAGGGCGCCCATCTCGCGCCGCCGTACCTTGTCTGAGTGTGTGGACAACCTCTCCACTGTCCATGTAGCCCCTCTGGAGCCCTCTCGCTCGCCGGAAACTTGCTCGCCGGGCACGACCACCATGCGCCAGGACCCAACAATACTGGACTATGGCCGACAGCGCTCTTAATGGCCATCAACGCCTAGCCTGCTACCTTATATCCTATGCCCCTCTCCTACCGCATCGCCCTAACCCACGATGGCCAGCTCACCTTAGAGCTTTGGCCGCATCTCCTTGGTGGCACCCGAGCTCGAACTACCCCTCCGCCTATAAAAGGACTTGCACCTCGCCTTCTCCAGCACCCCACCACCCCCTCCTCAAATTGAGCTCTAAAGAAAAGGAATCAAGCACCGGAGCTCTTCTTCCCCAACTCCGGCCACGAGCTCTACCGCTCGTCCTTCTCCACCGTCCCATGTCTCTGGTCCACCCTAGCACCACCTAAGCTAACTATTGAGCTCCTGGTAGCCCTCTGGTGCTCCACCAACTCTTCCATGGGCCAATCCTCGTCAGAATCGACAGTTTTGTCCGCAGCCGTAGCATGTCATCGCCGTTCGACAACCTCCCGATGAGCTACGGATATGGGTGACCTCGTCGTGGTGCCTGATACATCTCCAACGTATCTATAATTTTTGATTGCTCCATGCTATATTATCTACTGTTTTAGGCATTATTGGGCTTTATTATCCACTTTTATATTATTTTTGGGACTAACCTATTAACCGGAGGCCTAGCCCAGAATTGCTGTTTTTTGCCTGTTTTAGGGTTTCGAAGAAAAGGAATATCAAACGGAGTCCAAACGGAATGAAACCTTCGGAAACGTGATTTTCTCATCAGATAAGATCCATGAGACTTGGACCCTATGTCAAGAAAGCCACGAGGTGGTCACGAGGGTAGGGGCGCCCCCCTAGGGCGCGCCCCCTGCCTTGTGGGCCCCTCGAAGCTCCACCGGCGTACTTCTTCCTCCTATATATATCCACATACGCCCAAACAATCGGGGACGGAGCCAAAAACCTAATTCCACCACCGCAACTTTCTATATCCACGAGATCCCATCTTGGGACCTGTTCCAGAGCTCCGCCAGAGGAGGCATCGATCATGGAGGGCTTCTACATCATCATCCAAGCCCCTCCAATAAAGTGTGAGTAGTTTACTTCGGACCTACGGGTCCATAGCTAGTAGCTAGATGGCTTCTTCTCTCTTTTTGGATCTCAATACAATGTTCTCCCCCTCTCTTGTGGAGATCTATTCGATGTAATCTTCTTTTTGCGGTGTGTTTGTTGAGAACGATGAATTGTGGGTTTATGATCAAGTCTATCTATGAATAATATTTGAATCTTCTCTGAATTCTTTTATGTATGATTGGTTATCTTTGCAAGTCTCTTCAAATTATCAGTTTGGTTTGGCCTACTAGATTGGTTGTTCTTGCCATGTGAGAAGTTCTTAGCTTTGGGTTCGATCTTGCGGTGTCCTTTCCCAGTGACAGAAGGGGCAACAAGGCACGTATTGTATCGTTGCCATCGAGGATAACAAGATGATTTTTTTATCATATTGCATGAAACTATCCCTCTATATCATGTCATCTTGCTTAAGGCATTACTCTATTTTTAACTTAATACTCTAGATGCATGCTGGATAGCGGTCGATGAGTGGAGTAATAGTAGTAGATGCAGAATCGTTTCGGTCTACTTGTCTCGGACGTGATGCCTATATACATGACCATATCTAGATATTCTCATAACTATGCTAAATTCAGTCAATTGCTCAACAGTAATTTGTTCACCCACCGTAGAATACTTATGCTCTTGAGAGAAGCCACTAGTGAAACCTATGGCCCCCGGGTCTCTTTCTCATCATATCAATCTCCATCACTTTATTATTGCTTTTCTTTTACTTTGCTTTTACTTTATTTACTTTGCATCTCTATACCAAAAATACCAAAAAAATTATTTATCATCTCTATCAGATCTCACTTTCGTAAGTGATCGTGAAGGGATTGACAACCCCTAAGTGCATTGGTTGCGTTGAGCTATTGTTTTTGTGTATGTACGAGGGACCCGAGCGTAGCCTCCTACTGGATTGATACATTGGTTCTCAAAAACTGAGGGAAATACTTACACTACTTTGCTGCATCATCCCTTCCTCTTCGGGGAAATCCAACGCAGTGGACACGAACCAAAGACAGAGCCACATCAGCACCACACCGGGCAGATCGGAAGTGATGCCTCTGGGTGTTGGCGACCTTGATTGCTGCCAGCTTATCTTGTCACACCTCCTTGCAGTGGACACAAACCAAAGATAGAGCCACATCAGCACCACACCGGGCAGAAGATTTCTTCCACTCCTGCACTCGATCAGGGATCTCATTAAGTCGAGTCATCAGGGACTCAAGATCATTCTGGAACGTGGCCTCTGGCCAAAGTGCCGTGTCGATCCGTGACGTGGCGACCTTCAGTCGAGCCAAGTAGTCCACAACACCGTTGATGCGGGATTCCAGTCAGAGCAAATTCATGGCAGTTTCATCTTTCATGGGAGAATTGATTGGGTCCAAACCTGGCTCAATCCGCCTAGTCTCCTCCTCGAAGTTCTGGCAAAACTCTGCATTCACGATCCAAGGATAAGTCAATTTTCGTATGCTGAGTCGACAAAAAAAAACATCAGTCGGAACAAAATGTATACCTTCAAGCTTGATGAACAACTTCTTGGCAAGGCTCCTCAGATAGCTCTCCAGACCGTCCCTCCTGCGAGCGATGCCTTCCATTTTCTCGTACAGGTTGAGGTTGTCCTTCTTTAAGCGCGTGCACTCCTTGTTGGCTTCGTTCAGGGCATATTTCATCTTGGTGTTCTATTCCTCCAATTGGCCGACTGAAGCCAGTTTCTGTTCAGCCAGAGCGGTTCTGTCGTCAGCTTTCTTTTGAGCAGAAGCCAAATCCTGATCCTTCTTCGCCAGAGCTTATCTCAGTTTTTCTGCAAAGAAATGGTGCTTGATTCAAAAAGAGTAGAAGGGTACTCAAGCCTAAGACAAACCAGTCGACAAGCTCGTCTTACCATTGGCGTCGTCCTTGGCCTTTTGCAGCTCTGTCTTGGCCAATTCCAAGTCAAGGTTTAGTTGGATCTGCTGTTTCTCCAAGTCAGCAAAGCGAGCTCCAAGATCACAAGATTTCTGCAATCAGGAAGAAGTTATTTTACAGCGAAAAACGATAAAGACAATAAATACTAAGACTACGGTCGACTGCCCACAGTCCACCATAGTCTCGGGGACTACACCCAGTGGGTGCACTTTGCGTGCCCCCACCGGTTCTGATCCCACTCGACCGGCCCACCGGAGCCGAGTGCAGGGAGTAAAAAAAAAGAGAGAGAAAGAACAATTGCGCCGTCAAGAAAGAAGAACTTAGACCATAGAACTCAGACCACAGTCGACTTCCAGCAGTCGACCGTGGTGTCGGGGACTACACCCAGTGGGTGCACTTGGCGTGCCCTCACCGGTTCTGATCCTACTCGCCCAGACCGAGTGGAGGAGATAAACTACCACTTTGGTTTACACTCGACGCGGCCAGACCAGGTCGAGCGAAAGAATCAAAATACAAAGACTACAGTCGACTGCCAGCAGTCCACCGTAGTCTCGGGGACTACACCCAGTGGGTGCACTCAGTGTGCCCCCACTAGTTCAAAAATTCAATCGATGCACCCAGTGGGTGTACATATGCAAAAAATTTCAGAAAGAGAGTCTTCAGATAGCATATCCTAGCAGAACAAGCGGTGACCAACTAACCTGAACGTTGCTTTGGAGAGATGAGCTGGCGTCGTAGGCGGCCTGACTGGCGTCCCGCACCGTCTTCATCTTCTCCATCATAATGCCCGCCTGGCGTATGGCTTCCTTGGCAGCATTCACTTCGTCCTCTGGGACATGATGGGTCGCAAAAACTGAAGGTGGGTCGGCAGGGGCTTGAGCAGTCGATGAAGAAGGCAAGGCACTCGACAATGGAACGACGAAGGTAACAGAACCCCGATTGGCATCGCCAGCATCCTGAACGACCGGTTCCGCCCTCGGCATCGACTGTGGCACCTTGCTTGCAGGAGCTTGCCTATTTTTCCTTGCCAAAGGCCTCTCAGGCTCTTCATCACCATCATCGGGGAGGTCAATAATGTTAGGAGCTGTTCAAAGATCAATCGCCAAAATCACATCACCCAATGGTACACATTGCAGTTGAGTCGACCAAATAAAGGCAGAATGACAGAAATCATACCCAGATTGGAAGTGACCGCATCCTCCATTACCTCATCCTCGTCCCTGTAAGCCGAGGTCCCGGAAGTAGCAGCGCTGCCAGTTGCAAAGTTCGTCTGGTTAAATCAAGAAAAAACAAACAGCACGAGGTGTTGAGTGAATACAAAGGGAGACACTCACGCAGAAGCGACGGGGATGTCAATCTTAATCTTCGGCAACGCCTTCTGAGGCTTCTGCTCTGCAACTTTGGGATGCTTTGACGCTTTTTCGGTTGGGGTTGGTGAAGAGGTTCGAGGATGCTTTGAAGACTGACTAGCCTGAGCAATCGCCTTTTCACGGGCGCTCGGTCGTTTTTGGTCAAGCTTGGATCACCTCTCCTTGCGAGGAGGCGACTCGACTTCTACTTCATCACTCGGGTCATCGCTTTCTTCGTCTCCTTCACCGTCAGAATACCATTCGCCACTGTCGCCGCCGCTCACCTCTCCTTCCAGGTCTTGCCCTTGCTCTCCGTTGGGCATTGAATACATTTCGATAAGGGCCCGAAAGAAAGCATGAAGAATAAAGTCAGTCGACGCAGTATAGACAGCTGCGCGAGTGAATTCAGATTACAATCAAAAGCTCAGAATCGGACCTTTTCTGGTTCATGGGACTGGTCGAATGGAGGAACTCTCCTAGCTCCCCTGGGGTTGTCCTTGTTTCCGGTGATGCCCGACAGCCACTTCTCCAGTGTGTCGTCATCGACCTCCTTTGGGTGAATCCGAGTGGTGTCGTCAAGACCCGAATACATCCACATCAGATGGTCTCGGGCTTGAAGAGGCTGGATGCGCTGCCGAAGGAAAACCTCCAAGAGATCCATACCGGTGACCCCGTCACGGATAAGCTGGACCACTCGTTCGACCAGCACCCTAACCTGTGCCTTCTCCTCCGGGAGCACCTTTAAAGAGGAGGGTTTCCTCACTCGGTCCATGGTAAAAGGAGGGAGGCCAGTCGACTGCCCTGGCGTCGGCTGGTCTTTGCAGTAAAACCAGGTCGATTGCCATCCGCAAACCGAGTTGGGAAGAATCATGGCTGGAAAGGAACTTTTCCCTCTCATCTGAACACCAAGACTCCCGCACATCTGAATCACTTGTGTTCTCTCGTCACTCGGATTGGCCTTTTTCACCGTCTAAGAACCACAGGTGAAAATGTGCTTGAAAAGACCCCAGTGAGGCCGACAACCCAAGAAATTCTCACACAAAGACACGAAAGCAGCGAGATACACGATTGTGTTGGGAGTGAAGTGGTGGAGTTGTGCCCCAAAGAAATTCAGAAATCCCCGAAAGAAAGGGTGAGGAGGCAAGGAAAATCCACGGTCGACGTGGGTGGCAAGGAGAACGCGCTCACCCTCCCGAGGTTGCGGCTCGGATTCCTTCCCCGGAAGCCGCGCCGATCCATGGGGGATCAGCCCTCCATCGGCTAGGTCCTCGAGGTCTTCTTGGCGGATCGCCGAGCGGATCCAGTCGCCCTGGATCCAGCCCTTCGACAGGCCGGCTCGCGAGGAAGATCCACCCCAACTGGCCGCCTTCCCCTTCACCTTTGCCGTCGCCTTCTTCGCCCGCTCCAGAGCCGCCGTCTTCTCCTTCCCCATCATCGCCGGCGAGACACGTACGGAGCGGCAGCGCTGGGGCGAGAGCGAGCGCGACGAAGAAGCCTGAAGAGGAGAAGAGGAAATGGGAACGCACTATTCAAGAAACCCCAGTCCGACGCCTTATATGAGGTCGCTTCCGAGTGGCTGACTGGTAGGCCCGGACGGTGCTGTCAAATCCCATAACAACCGCGCGCGCGATACATGGCGAAAAAGGTGGCGCGGAGATCGAGGCGGTTCCGCCCTATCCCATCCGATTACTGCAGCCTCCCTCGTCCCACGCGCTTCCCAAAATTCGAATCCCGCGAAATCTGCGGGCAGCAGAACAACTTGTCAGACGGAAGATCTCCTCCACACCGTCACTCGGAGCTTTTCAAGTAAAGAAACTCACTCGACAAAAAACTAAGAATGGATCAAGGCGACTGAAAAGGAAGTTGCTGTCATCACTCAGGTTCATTGATCCGAAACAAGATATGCTCATGGCATGAAAAATGAGTCGGAGAAGTTCTCAACTCCTTCTCCACTCAAACCTCGATCCATTCAGGGGCTAATGATGAAGCTATGTACCTAGGGTAGGGTCATGGACCTGTCCCAACTGCCCTACCCAAGGACATCTCTAGAAGAAATCACCTTTCAATCGACTTGGAGGTGTTCCACTCGACAGACTCAAAGACACTCGACCAAGAAGCAATCACTCGACCAAGATCCAACCACTCGACGGCCAGGAGACCTAAAGTCACTCCGCACGCTAACGGTCGGCCATTAAGTAGCTTTTATGGTCATCATAACACTTTATTAGGGGCGTTACCAGTAACGCCCGACCTTAATGTATTTAAAACCCTGCATAACTGAGGGCCGGAGGGGTCCGACGAACTCTATATAAGCCAACCCCCTCCTCAGTGTAAAGGGTTCGCACCCCTGTAATTCATACATGCATAATCCAATCGACCGCCTCCGGGCTCCGAGATGTAGGGCTATTACTTCCTCCAACAAGGGCCTGAACTCGGAAACCTCGTGTGCTTACAACTACTTCATAGCTAAGATCTTGCCTCTCCATACCTACCCCGCTACATTACTGTCAGACTTAGAACCACGACACTAGGCGCTTGAATCGCCCAATTCCGATAAACGAGCAAAAAGTTACACTAGAACGAAAATCGGATCAGGAATCACGATTGAAAATAATCGCGGAAAAATTGAGAAAAAGAAAAATTGACAAACAGGCTAACGAACAAACGTTCGTTGTCTGCAGCTAAATGGTGGAAACCGTTCGTAAAACCGAACGTAAAAGCGGCTGTTCGCTAAATAACTAAACCGAAGAAAATAAACCGAACCGGATCTAGAAAAAAACCGGATCTAGGGTTTACGAAATAAAACCAATCAGTTTTAAAAAAACCGACAGCTACCTCGAACTCCGGTGGGATCCGGCAAGTCGGCGGCGGTGGGAGGTCCGGCGGGGCAGCGGAGAGCTCCGGCGGGGCGGTGCGGGCGGCGGCAGCGACAGGCTCCAGCGCGGGCGGCGGTGCGCGGCGGCGGGTGGCGGCTAGGGTTAGGGTTTCGGTGGGGCGGCGGTAACGGGCCTCGGGGCGGCGGCTTATAAAGGCCTGGCCCGAGAAGTCCTGGCCGAGTACGGCCCTAAGTCGGTCGATTCTTTTTTTTAAATAATTTTGACGTGCAGAAAAAGAAAGAAAAGAAATACTAAACGGACTCCAAAAATTCCGAAATAATTTTTTCCCGTCCTCTAAAAATAAGCCGGACAAGGTGAACATTTATTTGGGCCTAAAATGCAATTTTGAAAAACGCAGTTTTTTCCTAATTCAAATAAAATAGCGACAAAAAATCTGAATAAAAAATCTATTTGATTTTAATATTACATCTCTAATATTTCTTTATTTTGGGGAAGTCATTTTATCCTCTCTCTTTTATATTTAATAAAAGAAACAATTCAGAGAAAAATAATTAAAATCAAACGATCCTCTTTCATAATTCGAGAAAACCTCAAATATGAAAATAATGAAATCCCCAACTCTCTCCGTAGGTCCTTGAGTTGCGTGGAATTTCTAGGATCAACCAAAAATGCAATAAAACATGATATGCAAAGATGCTCTAATGTATAACATTCCATATTGAAATTTTGGGATGTTACAAACCTACCCCCCTTAAGATGAATCTCGCCCTCCAGATTCGGGTTGGCTAGAAAATAGGTGAGGGTGATCCTTTCGTAAGTCTTCTTCTCGTTCCCAAGTGGCTTCATCCTCGGTATGGTGACTCCACTGAACCTTGCAAAATTTGATAACCTTGTTGCGTGTAACTCGGCTGGCAAACTCGAGTATCTTGACTGGTTTCTCCTCGTAGGTCAAATCGCTATCTAACTGTATTGCTTCTAGCGGCACTGTATCCCTCAGAGGAATTTCTGCCATTTCCGCATGGCACTTCTTCAACTGAGAAACATGGAACACATCATGAACTCCGGACAATCCTTCGGGTAGTTCCAACTTGTAAGCAACTTCTCCCATATGTTCCAAAACTCTGTATGGTCCCACGAAACGTGGTGCTAACTTTCCCTTAACTCCAAAACACTTCACTCCTCGGAGTGGTGATACTCGAAGATATGCTCTGTCTCCGACTTCGTAGATTGTCTCCTTGCGTTTTGAATCCGCATAACTCTTCTGCATGGATTGGGCTACCTTGAGTCTATCGCGAATCAGCTTAACCTTCTCTTCAGACTCTTTAATCAAGTCAGGTCCAAACAACTGTCAGTCTCCAACTTCGTCCCATAACAATGGTGTTCTGCACCTCCTTTCGTACAATGATTCGAAAGGGGCCATCTTTAAACTGGCTTGATAACTAGTGTTATAAGAGAACTCTACATAAGGAAAATTATCGTCCCAACTAGATCCATAGTCTAGCGCACAAGCTCTCAACATGTCCTCCAGAATTTGATTTACTCTTTCAGTCTGTCCATCTGTTTGCGGGTGAAAAGCTGTACTGAACTCTAGTCTGGTTCCCAAAGTTTCATGCAACTGATTCCAAAACTTTGAGGTAAACTAGGTTCCTCTATCTGACACAATGGTCCTCGGAACTCCATGCAAACATACGATCCTAGTCATAAAGATCTTTGCTAACTTAGCACTGGTGTAAGTGGTCTTTACTGGGATGAAATGAGCTACATTCGTCAATCGATCAACTACAACCCATATCGAGTCATAGCCTGAACGAGTCCTGGGCAATCCAGTGATAAAATCCATGCCTAGTTTATCCCACTTCCATTCGGGTATAGGCAATTGCTGTAGCAATCCTGCTGGCTTCTGATGTTCTTCCTTCACTCTCTGACATACATCAAAAACTGCTACATACTCTGCAATATCCTTCTTCATACCGGTCCACCAGAACCTGTCCTTCAAATCCAGATACATCTTGGTATTTCCTGGGTGAATCGAATATGGCGAATCATGGGCCTCTTGCAGAATCATCTTCCTGATCTCCTGATCTTTTGGCACATATACGCGGTCCTCAAACCATAAAGTATCGTGCTCATCCTCACGAAATCCTTTGGCTTTTCCTTTGCTCATCCTTTCCTTTATCTCGGCAATCTCCTTGTCCGTCTTTTGCGCTTCTCTAATTTTATCCATCAAAGTGGACTGAATCTCCAAAGCTGCTACATAACCTCTCGGAACTATCTCCAAACATAGCTCACGAAGGTCTTCTGCTAACTCCCTGGGTAATCCTCCGGTCATGAGGGTATTGACATGACTCTTGCGTCTCAAGGCATCGGCTACTATGTTATCCTTTCCGGGATGATAGTGCAACTTCATATCATAATCCGTAATGAGTTCCAACCATCTCCTCTTCCTGAGATTCAACTCCTTCTGCGTGAAGATATACTTCAAACTATTGTCATCCGTGTATACCTCACAATGGTTTCCGATGAGAAAATGTCTCCATGTCTTCAACGCATGCACTACGGCTGCTAACTCCAAATCATGTGTAGCATAGTTTAACTCATGGGGTTTAAGCTGTCGTGAGGCATATGAAACAACTCTTCCTTCCTGCATAAGTACGACTCCAAGTCCTCGACGAGAAGCATCGCAATACACTTCATAATCCTTGTGTTGATCTGGTAGAATCAACACCAGTGATGTAACCAAGCGTGTCTTCAACTCCTAGAAACTGGCCTCACATTCCTTGGTCCAATTGAACTTGGTGTCCTTCTTTAACAACTCCGTCATTGGCTTAGCAATCTTTGAGAAATTTTCAAGGAACCTCCGGTAGTATCCTGCGAGTCCAAGAAAACTCCGGATCTCTCCAACAGTCGTGGGTGCTTCCCAGTTTGTCACGGTGAAAACTTTGTTGGGGTCTATTGCTATTCCTTCTTCGGGTATAACATGTCCAAGAAATCCAACTTCCTTCAACCAAAACTCACACTTGCTGAACTTGGCGTATAAGTAATGTTCCCTGAGCTTTCCAAGTACTAAACGCAAATGTTCCTTATGTTCCTCTTCATTCTTCGAGTAGACCAGAATATCATCAATGAACACTACAACTTATCCAAAAACTCCATAAACACCTTGTTCATCATGTTCATAAAATAGGCTGGTGCGTTAGTCAGGCCAAATGACATAACGGTATACTCATATAGCCCATACCTTGTGGTAAAAGCTGTCTTAGGTATGTCCTGCTCTCAAATCTTCAACTGGTGATAACCTGATCGTAGATCGATCTTGGAAAACACCTTAGCTCCTTGCAACTGATCAAACAAATCATTGATCATCGGCAGTGGGTACTTGTTCTTGATTGTTACTTCATTTAATCCACGATAATCAACAACCATCCTTAACGATCCATCCTTCTTCTCCACTAGAAGTAATGGTGATCCCCAAGGTGACGAGCTTGGGCGAATATATCCCTTATCCAGTAACTCCTTAATCTGTTTCTTAATTTCTTCTAAATCCCGTGCGGGCATCCTGTACGGTCTCTTAGATATTGGCGCAGTGCCTGGCAAAAGTTCTATCAAAAACTCTATGTCTCTCTCCGGTGGCATGCCTGGCAACTCTTCTGGAAATACATCCGGAAATTCCTTCACCACTGGTACTTCCTCCTGTACTACTCCCGATAAGCAACTTACTTGAGTCCTATTCGGCACATGCCGGGATACATACTTGATCATTCTTCCTTCTCGGGTGGTGAGTAACATCGTCTTACTGGCGCAATCGATGTTTCCTCCATACATCGATAGCCAATCCATACCCAGAATCACATCCAAACCTTGCGATTCCAAAATTATCAGATCGGAGGGGAAAACATGCCTACCTATGGCCAATGGCATCTGAAAACATCCATGGCTTGCCCTATACTCTACTTCGGGTGAGGTTACTAACATGGGTGTCTTAAGTACTGTAGTGGGCAGGTTATACTTATCCACAAATCCCCTTGATATGTATGAATGAGATGCACCAGTATCAAAAAGAACGACTGCAGTAAAAGAATCAACCAAAAACTTACCAATTACCGCATCTGGCTGGGCTTCGATCTCCTCCATGTTAACGTGGTTCACTTGTCCCCTGTTGAAAGGGTTGGGCTTCTTCCCAGAGCTTCCATTGCCATTTCCATTTTTGGCTTCAGGACATTCATTGGCGTAATGTCCGGTCTTCTGACACTTGTAGCAAGTAAGATGGCTTAGATCCTTCTTGGTGGGTGTTGCCGGGTTGGAACGGTTCTGTCCGCTACTTCATCCATTTCCATTGCCGTTCTTGGGGCCATTATGGTTGTGCGAACTTTCTCCATTATGAGTGTGGCCTCCATGGTTATGCACAAGCCCTCCCAAGTTCGGGGTGAAACGAGGTCTCTGCTGGGCTCCAGAATTATACTTCCCTTGTGCATACTTCCTCTTGCGGCTATCAATCTGTTGCTGTTTCCCTTCAAGCATGAGCACTCTATCCACCAACTCCTGGTAGTTATTGAAATTTGCTACCATCAACTGCATGCTTAGCTCATCATTCAGTCCCTCTAGAAACTTCTCCTTCTTATCTGCATCCGTAGCAACGTCTCTGGAGCATAACGTGCTAACTTACTAAACTCATCCACATACTGGCCAACAGTGCGTCCTCCTTGGCGGAAGTTGCGAAACTCACGCTTCTTCATGGCCATAGCTCCGGCTGATACATGGGCAGTACGGAAAGCTTCCTGGAACTGATCCCATGTGACAGTGGCTATAGGATAAGTGACAGTGTAATTCTCCCACCACTAGGCTGCTGATCCACCCAATTGGTGTGCGGCAAAACACACCTTCTCAGCCTCTGTGCATCCTGCAGTGGTTAACTCCCTTCCAATCGTGCGGAGCCAATCATCTGCAACTATCGGCTCGGTGCTACTGGAGAACACCAGCGGCTGCAACCTCAGAAAATGGGCTAAGTTGTCAACTGGTGGAGGTGGCGGCGGTGGGTTGTTGTTGTTGTTGTTGTTGTTGTTGTTGTTGCCTTGGTTCTGAACTAACAGCTGCATCAGGGTATTGTGCTGCTGGATCAACTGAGTGAGCTCCGGTGGAAAGGTAAATCCGGGGTCACGTCTCGGAGGCATCTAAGCGTTTTAGAGAGAAGAGAATAGAATAGAATGAGTGTCGGTGTCAAAACTGGTGGATCTCGGGTAGGGGTTCCCAAACTGTGCGTCTAAGGCGGATGGTAACATGAGGCAGGGGACACGATGTTTACCCAGGTTCGGGCCCTCTTGATGGAGGTAATACCCTACGTCCTCCTTGATTGTTCTTGATGATATGAGTATTACAAGAGTTGATCTACCACGAGATCAGAGAGGCTAAACCCTAGAAGCTAGCCTATGGTATGATTGTATGTTGTCCTACGGACTAAAACCCTCCAGTTTATATAGACACCGGAGGGGGCTAGGGTTAGACAAGGTCGGTTACAAAGGAGGAGATATACATATCCGTATTGCCTATCTTTCCTTCCACGCCAAGTAGAGTCCCATCCGGACACGAGACGAAGTCTTCAATCTTGTATCTTCATAGTCTAACAGTCCGACCAAAGGATATAGTCCGGCTGTCTGGAGACCCCCTAATCGAGGACTCCCTTAGTAGCCCCTGAACCAGGCTTCAATGACGTCAAGTCTGGCACACAGTATTGTCTTTCGCATTGCAAGGCGGGTTCTTCTCCAAATTTTGAATGTTTGTTAAGTAGTGTCCGGCCCTATAAATGTTGGACTTCTTGGCTTCTGTGCTCAATAAGGGCTATCTTCCACGTGTCGAATGAATACGAGGAGCCAGGGCGCTTTTACATTCGCCCCCCTAGCCAGATAAATAAATTGTCTTATTAAAGGGATGGGGATCCTTAGATCCAATCCATACCATCCTCCCACGGTGAGAATCCATCAGAGCGCGCTTCGGAAAAATCCACTCCAACATGGCCGACCACCGCAACTCCTCCTCTCGCCCCCGTAGCCCTAAGCCCGGTTATTGGGAGAGGTGTTCCGTCCCACACACTCGATTGGTAGAACTGCAAACTCAGGGATTTCTCCCTCCAGCGTATATGGTTCCCGTCCGAGCCGAGCTCGCCACCTATAATGGCGGGGAGCAAGCGGAGAGCTTCCCCAGCCCCTCTACGGGGGAGAGGGTGTGCCTCGTTCCTTACTTACTAAGGGGACTCATATTTCCAATTCATCCGTTCCTCCGCGGGATCTTGGAGTTTTACGGCCTCCAACTGCATAATTTCACCCCTGCTCCCCTATTACACATCGCCGGCTACGTTGCCCTTTGCGAGCTATTCCTGGGCTGCGAGGCTCATTTCGAGCTGTGGAAAAGGTTATTTTGCCTCATCCCTCACACACAGAAGGGGTCACTTTATCAAGTGGGCGGAGCCGAATATGGCGCATCGCCGAAACCAGATACCTGTCTGGTACTTAGAAGAAGATGTCCGAAGACTGGCCTTCGGAATGGTTTTATATGGAGGACGTCCCCCTTCCAGACCCTGTCGGTAGGGTCTTCCTGAGTTCAACAATGCTCCTCTGAAGAAACGCCGAAGCTGGCGCCCACGGAGCCCCCAGGAGGAAGACAACGGAGAAGTCCTTTATCTAATGAACCGGATTAAAGCGCTGGCTCAATCAGGATTGACAGTAATCGAAGTTATGTCAATATGCATAATGCGGGGAATGCAGCCACTTAAATATCGAGGGCACCCCATGTGGTGTTTTATCGGGGAAGATGATGCCACCCGTTGCGGGCGTAAGGGACCGGACTCCGTTGCTGCTTTAGCAAAAATTCTGTCCGAGTTGTTCAAGGGAGAGGAAGAGGAGTTCATCTATATCAAACCACGAGATGGATTCTCCATGTACAACGCTCCAAGCTGGGTGAGTTATATCTCCTTACTCCCATTCTTCCTGCATTCTTTGTCGTAGGTACTCACCTTGCCATTTTACGGAAGGAACTGCGAAAAGCTGTAAGGGAGGTCAACAGCCCATCTCCACAACCAGAGGACCCTGACCGGGCCCTCGGTCCCGGACTCGAAGAAGATCCGAACATATTCATGGAGCTGATAGACAGGCAGTTCTATCAACTGAGCTGTGATGACGCCATGGTGGCCATTATGGTCGACTATCCCGGACTGCTCCCTGCGTCGCACGTAAGAAAAACCAAAATCCCAACTCCAAAAACTAGGATCCCCTTTTAGACACTTCACCTACCATACACATATGGTGTTTTACAGGGAAGGCATTCGGGACGCCGTGACGAACCCGCAGCAACTCGCCAACAAGAGGCACCGAGGCCGGGTAGGCCAAAAAGGAAGGCGATCAGGACGGAGATGTTGGCGCAGAGGTATAACACTAAACCCTGCTCCGTGGTTGTCGTCTTTCTCAAAATGTAATGACGTCCATGTTTGTTTAATAGAAAAAACGCTCGCCGGAATATGTCCGGAGAGGCTGCCGATCACGCTTCCACCAGTCGGGCTCCAGGGCCGAACATAGAGGCGGAAGCTGACATGGGGCGGACGCTGGATACTCCTCCTACAGAGGATGCAGATAGACTGTCCACTACAAATTCAGAAGTGGAGAGCGCCATGAATCATAGGCGTCGCCGGGACGTACTCCGTGACACTTGCTTCTCACTGGAGGCATTTGATGCCTTCAATTCTGGAGACGCGTACCTCCGTGCTGCTCAAAATGGTCTAGCCAGAGCTATGGACCAGTATGTAAGGGATGTACGGGTAAGCAAATCTGACGATTATATGTATCAGTAGCCCCTGAGACTTGAAACAGTTGACGCAACTGATTTAAGGATCATTATTTGTGCAGGTTCTTACGGAGAAGAATCCCCAAATGTCTCAAGAGCTGGATGAGTGCAAGGCCCAGCTCGAAGCCGCTGTTGCTGTATTGAAGGAGTCCAAAAAGGGCCCCCTGGTAACTCTTTTGTCCATTGCAAAGAATACCAGTACCAGGTAGTATGCGGCATGTATGCACACCTAACAATAGATGTTGCAGGTGGCCTCGGAGTGAATCCGGAGGCCGTGGAGGCAGATACGACACGTGATGATCGATAGCGAAATGCTGGCGAGCGCGTGGTGACGCGAGTCAGGCAGGAGAAAAATGATCTCCAAGATGCCATTATCCGGCTAGGCGTGGAACTGAAGGATGTCCGAGCCCAGCTTGCGGACTCCGTGAAGGAGAATAAACGGCTTCAGCGTGGCATTTTTAGTAAGTGTTTGAAAGAACTTTTTAAAGGAGTTCGGTGAAGAAGCCTGCTAACAGCGTTATGTCTACAGGTATGCTGATGGGTCGTCTCGCGGAGGAGATGCCCGGGTCCTCGGGTGATCTTCTGCCAGAGCTCTCACAACTTCATGAATAAGTTCGGCATTTGATGCAGAGTATTGCCCAAGCCTTGTGGCCGTCCGCGTCCCCTCCAGGAGGCATGGGGGAGCTTATAGAGAAGCTCAAGGGAGCGTGGCGGCGCTTCCGATTATGGAAGATATTAGCCTGTTGACAAGGTGCACGGGAAGCCTGGGCTATGGTGAAGACACGATACACCAAGGTTGACCCAAACCACATGGCTGAGGTCGGACCTATGGGGCCCGATGGGAAAGAGATCCCCGTCAGTTTAGTGTATGATCAAGTAGAATTAGCCACAAAGTATTCCCAATAGGATTGTAGGCTAGACAGCCTGTTGGATGGTATAGAAGAAGAATTTAATCAGTCTTAGTGACTATGTACTTCAAGTGACATATGTAATGTCCCTAGCCGGATTGTAAATCATTTGTCATGGCAGACCTTTTCGCTTCGACCTCTGGACCCGATAGTCAGGAGTGTATCCGAATACCCACTCGGTTATATAAAAACCGGGGTATGCATGGAAACCAGGCGTAGGGGTCATAAGTGCTTGAATAGACAAGTATCCAACTAGCTACGTTATATTACATGGATAGTAAGAAACATCTTCCAGGGAGAATAGTTCCGTTAAGGGTTCCTTTCCCTGGGTACGCATGCCCTAATGTGCATGTCCGAACTGCGAGACGCAGGCTAAAAACATCTGGGGGCGTGCAGTAATTTAAATGAAAGTCATCTTTTATTCACCAACCGAATATTCCCTTAAGAATGCTAGCTTTCGGCTTCACCCAGTCTGAGGTACACATCCGACTAAGCCGGCAGTAACAATCGCAGAGGTGCTCCCCTTATGCCCTAGCCGAATTAACGGGAACGTAGGGCATAAACACAAGAGCCAGGTAACCCAGCTTGGACAAAACTTAAGTCATATCGATACATATAATGGCGAAAAAAGGTACATGCAGAAGAATAACACATGTGCAGGGCATAAAGCCCAGAAAGATAATTAGATTAAGCTTCTATATAGGAAGCTGCCAGGTATATTGAGCGCGGTTAGCGCATCAAGATTGTGCAACCAAGGCACAGGTTTAGCCCTTTAGGGCTTTTGAAGAGAGAGAAAGAAAGAGAGAGAAAATAGATGTGCAAAAAATCCATGGAGGTAAGGAGACGAACATAGAGTCCGGCGCTAGGCGTAGAATCTTTGGAGTCTGGCTGCGTTCCATGGGTTTGGCTCGAGTTGATTATTCAACGCATCTCGTAGACGGTACGCTCCACCGGTCAGAACCTGGTCGATAATGAAGGGGCCTTCCCATTTGGGCTTGAGCTTGTTCTTCTTCTCCGGCAGGCGTAGAACTAGTTCACCAATGTTATAGGTTTTGGCCCGCACTTCTCTGCTTTGATACCTTGGAGCCTCTTGCTGATAGAATGCGGAACGGGCTTTTGCCACATCGCGCTCCTCCTCCAGGGCATCCAAATTGTCCTGCCGATCGAGCTCGGCCTCTCTTTCTTCATACATGCGCACTCAAGGTGAGTCATGAATTATGTCGCAAGGCAGCACCGCCTTAGCACCGTACACCATAAAAAACGGTGTGTATCTGGTAGTGCGATTCGGCGTGGTCCGCAGCCCCCATAGTACGAAGTCGAGCTCCTCTACCCAACGGGTGTCTGATTCCTTTAAGGACCGGACTAATCTTGGTTTAATGCCGCTCATGATAAGACCATTCGCTCGTTCGACTTGACCGTTAGTTTGCGGATGATAGACAGAAGCATAATCGAGCTTGATGCCCATGTTGCTGCACCATAGTTTCACCTCCTCGGCCGTAAAGTTCGTGCCGTTATCAGTGATGATGCTGTGGGGGACGCCATAACGGTGTACAACCCCGGATATGAAGTCTATCACCGGTCCGGATTCAGCCGTTTTGACAGGTTTGGCTTCTATCCATTTGGTGAATTTGTCCACCATGAACAGTAAGTATTTTCTCTTATGGGTTCCCTCTTTGAGGGGTCCGACCATGTCGAGCCCCCAGACCGCAAAGGGCCAAGTAATGGGGATTGTTTGGAGGGCGGTAGGTGGCATGTGGCTTTCGTTTGCAAAAGCTGGCAACCGACACAGTGTTGTACCAGATGTTGTGCATCTGCCCGGGCCGTCGGCCAATAAAAACCTGTACGGAAGGCCTTGCTTACAAGGGCCTAGGCTACTACGTGGTGGCCGCCGAGTCCGGCATGGATTTCTGCCAAAAGCTTCCGCCCTTCCTCTTCGGAGATGCACCTTTGAAGGACTCCGGTTGTGCTTTTCTTATAAAGCTCTCCCTCATGGACCTTGTAGGCTTTAGATCGCCGCACTATGCAGCGAGCCTCATTTTGGTCCTCGGGTAGTTCCTGTCTAGTTAGGTAGGCCAAGAATGGTTCTGTCCACGGGGTGATGACAACCATTATCACGTGGGCTGAAGGTGTTATTTCGGTGGCGGAGCCTCCGATTGTGTCAGAGTACTCGGTATCTGGGGTTGTGGCCGGGTCCGGACTATTTTTGCCGGTGTCCCCTTCCCATACCACGGATGGTTTAAACAGTCTTTCCAGGAAGATGTTCGGTGGGACAGGGTCGCGTTTAGCGCTGATACGGGCTAGGATGTCCGCCGCCTAGTTGTTTTCCCGAGCCACATGGTGGAATTCCAGCCCCTCGAACCAGGCTGACATTTTGAGGACGACGTTGCGATATGCCGCCATTTTCGGATCCTTGGCATCAAAGTCTCCATTTATTTGGGATATTGCGAGGTTCGAGTCCCCACACACCTCTAGGCGTTGGATGCCCATGGAGACTGCCATCCGGAGGCCGTGTAATAGGGTCTCGTATTCGGGTGCGTTATTGGAGTCCGTATATAGTATTTGGAGCACGTATTGCACCGTGTCTCCGGTGGGGGACGTCAGGACGACGCCATCCCCTAGACCAGCCAGCATTTTAGAGCCATCGAAGTGCATGATCTAATTGGAGTATGCGCCGTACTCTTTAGGGAGTTCGGCTTTTGTCCATTCGGCTACGAAATCGGCCAGTACTTGCGACTTAATGGATTGTTGTGGCTTATATGCTATGTCGAACGGGAGGAGCTCGATGGCCCATTTAGCAATCCGGCCCGTGGCATCGCGGTTGTTTATTATGTCATTGAGTGGTACTTCGGAGGCCACCGTAATCGAACACTCTTGAAAGTAGTGTCGTAATTTCCTGGATGCCATAAATACCGCGTATGCTATCTTTTGGTAATGTGGGTACTGTGATTTGCATGGAGTGAGGATGGTAGATACATAGTATATCGGCTTTTGAAGTGGGAATTTATGTCCGTCCATCTCTCGTTCGACGACGAGCACTGCGCTTACAACTTGGTGAGTTGCCGCTATATATAATAGCATTGGTTCGCCAACCGTTGGCGCGGCTAGGATTGGGTTGGCAGCCAGAATGGCTTTTATTTCTTCCAGTCCGGCCGTGGCTGCGTCCGTCTACTCGAAGTGTTCGGTGCACCGAAGAAGGAGATAAAGGGGAAGTGCCTTTTCTCCTAATCGGGAGATAAAGCAGCTTAAAGCCGCCACGCATCCAGTCAATTTCTGGATTTGCTTGAGGTCAGTTGGGATAGCCAACTGTGACAGAGCTCGGATTTTAGCCGGATTTGCTTCAATTCCTCTACTGGAGACGACGAAGCCCAGGAGCTTTCTGGCGGGAACGCCGAAAACACATTTTTCCGGATTGAGCTTAATGTCATATGTTCGGAGATTGGTGAACGTGAGCCTCAAGTCGTCTATTAAAGAGTCAACGTGTCTGGTTTTAATGACCACATCGTCTACATATGCCTCCATAGTCTTGCCGGTCTGCTTTTCCATACATGTCTGGATCATGCGCTGATATGTTGCGCCGGCGTTTTTGAGCCCAAAGGGCATTATGTTAAAGCAGAAGGGGTCGTATGGTGTTATAAATGCCGTTGCGGCTTGATCAGACTCCACCATCTTAATCTGGTGGTAACCGGAGTATGCGTCGAGGAAGCACAATGATTCATGTCCTGCGGTAGCGTCGATGATTTGATCGATGCGAGGGAGTGGGAAGGGGTCCTTTGGGCAAGCCTTGTTAAGGTCTTTGAAGTCGACACATAGGCGCCAGGATTTTTCCTTCTTTGGTACCATCACCAGGTTTGCTAGCCAATCCGGATGTTTTATTTCTTTGATGAACCCGGCTTCCAGTAGCTTGGCCAGCTCCTCTCCCATGGCTTGTCGCTTAGGTTCAGAGAAACGCC
This sequence comes from Triticum dicoccoides, assembly GCF_002162155.2. NCBI lineage: Eukaryota > Viridiplantae > Streptophyta > Magnoliopsida > Poales > Poaceae > Triticum > Triticum dicoccoides. Next base: position 53,390,956 of record NC_041380.1, on the reverse strand, counting down.
GAAGAGTTTGCTTGACCGGCTTGAATCCTTTTAGAATATTAAGGCTATGCTCGGCCAATTTGCATGGGATTGCTGGCATGTCTGAAGGATGCCAGGCGAATATATCCCAATTCTCACGCAGAAAGTTCCGTAGTGCGGCGTCTATAGCGGGGTCTAACTGTGCCCCAATGGATGCTGTTTTTGTAGAGTCTGTTGGATGGACTTGGAATTTAACTATTTCATCTGCTGGTTTAAAGGAGGTGGACTTGGATCTTTTGTCTAGTATCACGTCGTCCCTATCCACCGTGGAGCGCAGCGCGGTTAACTCCTCCGCCACAAGGGCTTCAGATAATGCCTCGAGGGCTAGTGCGGCTGTTTTGTTCTCGGCGCGGAGTGCTATGTCCGAATCACTAGCTAGAGTGATAATTCCCTTGGGTCCGGGCATTTTGAGCTTCATGTACCCGTAATGGGGTATGGCTTGAAAAATCGTGAATGCCTCCCGCCCTAGAAGGGCGTGGTATCCGCTACTGAACGGGGCCACTTAGAATGTAATTTCTTCGGACCTGTAATTCTCCGGAGTGCCGAATACCACATCAAGTGTGATTTTCCCAGCGCAACGTACCTCCCGACTAGGGATGATTCTTCGGAAGGTCGTACTGCTTTGCTCAATACGGTTGCTGTCTATGTCCATTTTTTGGAGAGTTTCCTCATAAACAAGGTTTAATCCGCTGCCGCCATCCATGAGCACCTTAGTGAGCCGAAAGCCGTCCATAATTGGACTAAGGACCAAAGCGGTTGGTGCTCGGGCTGTTCGGAATTTAGGTTCGTCACTGGCATTGAAGGTGATAGCCGTATCGCTCCATGGATTTATTGCTGCCACGTGGCAGACTTCAGCAAGGCTCCGAAGTGCTCGCTTACGCCTATTATTTGAGGCGAAGGTCTCAAAGACCGTTAATACTATGTTGTTATCAGTGGGAAGGTGCTCTGAGGTATTTTGGGTGAGAAGATCCTCACCGCTTTTGGCCACCTACCGGAGTACCCAACATGCTGTAAGGCTATGTGTTGATATGGTATCCGCTGTACTATGGATTTTGCAGGGCCCATTGAGCCATCCCTCCAATATGGTTCCACGCCCTGTAGTGGGCTTTTGCTTCTTTGTAATTGAGTTGGGCGACTTATGAGAGTGCGCCCTTTTAGTTCGGACCGGGGGTTTTGTCAGATCCGGATTATCCCAAAATTGCATTTGGGTTTTCCAGGCACTTTCCATCGCACAGTATTTCCGTACTATGGCCGCCATGTCAGCGAAGTGTGCTATGTCATGGCGACTTATGGCGTTGAGGGCTCCCTTGTCCGTGCAATTGTTGCAAAAGAACGAAATTGCATCTTCCTCGCGATAGTCCTTGACCTTGTTCATTACAAGGAGGAATCTGGCCCAATAGTGATGTACTGTCTCTTGGGGCGCTTGCCTAATGTGGGAAAGATAGTTTGTATCTGGGTGGGTGGGTGGATTTAAGTCCAGACCTTGACCCAATCTATGATCCCGGGGCAGGGTGTTGCCCTACGGGTTCGGTGTGCGACATGATTCTGGATTCAGGGTTAGGGCGGCGTCCTCCCGTGAGCGAGTATCCTGTTTGGAGAGCTCGAGAATCCGGACATAGTTCGTCCTCAGGATAGAGGGAGAATCGCCGCATTGCTCCTCCACCACCGCTATCTGATGGGTGACCGGCGGAGAGTTAATCTCCCTTTGGTCGGGTTTAAGCCCGATCCGATCATAGTCCATAGTGACTCCCAGAGCGGCGATGTGATCCAAGAGCTGGTTCAAAGAGGAGAGCTCCATTGGATCAATCTGCTCGGCAAATTTTGGGCCGATGTGGAGGATATTTTTGATGACCCAAGAGGTCATCATCGGCGCGGCGGCCGAGCAGGCGGTCATGACGAAGCCGCCTAGTCGGAGAGTTTGGCCTACAGCCAGGGCTCCCCCAGAAGTGATGTTGTCCTTGACAACGAGGCGAGCCTCTTCCTTATGATGACGACACAGTGGACCTCCCAATGAAAGCACCAATGTCGGTGTCAAAACCAGCGGATCTCGGGTAGGGGGTCCCGAACTGTGCATCTAAGGTGGATGGTAACAGGAGGCAGGGGACACGATGTTTACCCAGGTTCGAGCCCTCTTGATGGAGGTAATACCCTACATCCTGCTTGATTGTTCTTGATGATATGAGTATTACAAGAGTTGATCTACCACGAGATCAGAGAGGCTAAACCCTAGAAGCTACCCTATGGTATGATTGTATGTCGTCCTACGTACTAAAACCCTCCGGTTTATATAGACAACGGAGGGGGCTAGGGTTAGACAAGGTCGGTTACAAAGGAGGAGATATACATATCCGTATTGCCTATCTTGCCTTCCACGCCAAGTAGAGTCCCATTCGGACACGAGACAAAGTCTTCAATCTTGTATCTTCATAGTCTAACAGTCCGGCCAAAGGATATAGTCCGGCTGTCTAGAGACCCCCTAATCTAGGACTCCCTCAATGAGGTCTAGGGAGAAAACACTACCCATATGCACATGATACAAACACAATCATATCACTCAATCAATCAAGCAAGGCATACAATCGGTCTAGAACTATCGTTACAAAGTGCTTGGACTATACTATTTACATGGTAGACTACTACTACTGCTTTGGTGGTCAACTAGAAATATTGATCGGTCGAAGACTCCATGACAGCTGCCCCAGCTTCATCAGCATAGTCATCATCGCTATCGTCGGGGTCCTAATCGGTGTCGTCGATGATGATGTAGTCCTCTGGACGAATCTCCTTGGGTTCTTCGTCTTCTCCTCCTGGCGCGGGGTCTCCCATAAATACTCCTAGCTTCCTTTCCAGATCGTCATTCCTTTACACTAGTACGACGATTTCCTCCTCATAATCTTCACGAGTAGCTTTGAGTTCCTCTCCAAGCTCCATGATCCTGGTCATTGCTATCTTCAGATCTATCATGCCTGCGCACATCTGGTTCTCCTGGCGGCGAATATGCTGGTTTAACTCATGGATGAAAGCTGCAATGGATCTATCCTTCCTGGTGCTAATCATATCCCATTGCTCATCTCGGCGCCCACAAATCTGGTAGATAGTATCCTTAAGCTCCTTGTGGTAAACTTCTCCAATGCGTCCCATGGTGATGTGAGCTGCCATACTCTTTCCTAGACTCCAGGTTGGTGCATCAAAGGAAAACTCTATGGGTTTGGTGATTGGCGCGAATGTCCTTCCTGGAACTTGAACTTGTATCATCCATCACTCCTCTTCTGGTAAAGTGGCGTTGTAAGTCCCGGTGAAGCTTGGTATTCCAATGTTTAAGTACCTAGTGACTTCCTTCAAGTGTCTTCCAAAGGGGGCGTCTTCATCTGGTTGCGCAAACTTGTTGCTTGCGTCCGCCATCCTAAAGAGTAGAAAAAGGAGAGGAGTTAGAAATGCAAAGAGAATAGTGATCTAGGGCTCTAGCTTAGTGGTCGTGTCCTACAGTCAGCGTGTGCTCTGATACCATCTTTGTAGCGACCAGACCTCAAACAGTCTGATCTCTGTGTATAAGTGTCATCCCTGGATCGGTAATGCTGACACACAAAGTACTTGGAGGATTTATAACGGAGTGGCAATCACACACTTATTACATCGAATGTCTCAAAAGAGAACTTATTACAATAAATATGGCTTAAGGCCATCTAATACGATAACAACGGAAGGCTTGGAAGATAAAGTGAGTCCATCAACTCCAATGGCATCACTGAGTGAAAGACCACGACCTAAGGCTCCTTACTCATCGTCTGAAAAGTCTGCAACATGATACGTTGCAGCCCGAAAATGGGTCATCACATAGAATATGCTGGCAAAGTAACACAAGAGAGTAAAGAAACAATGTAAAGCTATCACTATATGCATATATGGCTGGTGGAGGCTGTATGGTTGATATGTTTTGCGAAAAGCCAATTTTCCCTACTGCAAAAGAATAAATTTTATTTAACTATCATGGTAGTTGTTAAACATTGAGAAGGTTCACCCAACTCAATCCCAATTAAAAGTAATCATCATTAAACCCAATCAAATTATATTTAAGAGTGATGAGATCCACATGATAATCCAAGAACTAGATACTCAAGATGTCCATAACTGGGGACACGGCTAACCATGATTAGTTTGTACACTCTGCAGAGGTTTGTGCACTTTTCCCCACAAGACTCGATCTCCTCCATTGGATTTCTCGCACTACATGGTGTTTAAGAAACGGATGACCGAGACACAGTCTTTCAGAAGCGTTAGCACCTTACGATGGGTAGACCGGTACACCTACAATCCCCTACATCTGCTAGTCTACCACTTTAAGAGTTCACACGACTTAATCAACTATGCCAGAGCCCATAATGGCATGTGGCTGCACACGGAAGTTTCCAGTGAATAATCTTATGATCCCTTTGAGCTTGGGTGGCGGTCCATAGGAAAATCACACGGTACCCCGGGATTTCCAAAAATACAGGCAATCACTGGGTTCCCCAGGTGCCTCAATCCACCCAGATGTGTATTAAAGTTGCCACCTTAAGTAACCATTAAATTAACAATATCACATCTGTCATGAAAACACTCAAACCCAATCCACGTCTACGAGCATAGCATAGCAATATAAGCAACGTAGAAGTAACTCCCAAGGGTTTGATAATAATCAGGTGAATAGGTACTACCTCATCTACTTCCCAAACCCACAATTTAATTCAGATCCTAACCATGCATTGTTTGAGGATCGATCTAATGCAATAAAAACTAGGTAGTAAGAGCTATGATCAAAGTGTTACTTGCCTTGCTGATGATCCGTGAAACCTAGAGACTCGATGTAGCATGCTTCGCACTCCGGGTACTCTATCGCAATCAAACAAGCATACAATAAGCAATCAAACAAAAGCACGGGTAAAACTCAAATAAGAGATCTAACCAAAAAGTTCAACTTAAGAACTCCGGTTGGCAAAAAGAAACAAATCAAACAAAGTAACAAAACTCAAACGATGAAAGAAACAAGCTTCGTTTACTAATCTGGACCTAGGTCAAATTTTACAGTAGCAAAAACTTGTTTAAGTTGATTAAACGGAAAGAGGGTTTCGAGATGAAACTCTAGGCACTTGAATCGCCTGATTCCGATAAACGAACGAAAAGTTACACTAGAACGAATTTCGGATCAGGAATCGTGATTGAAAATAATCACGGAAAATCCGAGAAAAAGAAAAACCGACGAACAGGCTAACGAACAAACGTTCGTTGTCTGCGGCTAAATGGTGGAAACCATTCGTAAAACCGAACGTAAAAGCGGCCGTTCGCTAAATAACTAAACCGAAGAAAATAAACCGAACCGGATCTAGGGTTTATGAAATAAAACCGATCGGTTTAAAAAAAATCGGCGGCTACCTCAAACTCCGTCAGGATCCGGCGAGTCGGCGGAGGCAGGAGGTCCGGCGGGGCGGCGGCGAGGTCCGGCGAGGCGGCGACGGACTCTGGCGGGGCGGCGCGGGCGGTGGCAGGCTCCAGCGCGGGCGGCGGCGCGGCGGGTGGTGGCTAGGGTGAGGGTTTTGGGTGGGGCGGCGGTAATGGGCCTCGGGGCGGCGGCTTATAAAGGCCTGGCCTGAGAAGTCCTGGCCGAGTATGACCCTAAGTCGGTCGACTCTTTTTTTTAAAATAATTTTGATATGCAGAAAAAGAAAGAAAAGAAATACTAAATGGACTCCAAAAATCCCGAAATAAATTTCCCCATACTCTAAAAATAAGCCGGACAAGGTGAACATTTATTTGGGCCTAAAATGCAATCTTGAAGAATGCACTTTTTTCCTAATTCAAATAAAATAGCGACAAAAACCCCGAATAAAAAATCTATTTGATTTTAATATTGCATCTCTCAAATTTTTTATTTTTAGGAAGTCATTTTATCCTCTCTCTTTTATATTTAATAAAAGAAATAATTCAGAAAAAAATAATTAAAATCAAACAATCCTCTTTTCATAATTCGAGAAAATCGCAAATATGAAAATAACGAAATCTCCAACTCTCTCCGTAGGTCCTTGAGTTGCGTGGGATTTCTAGGATCAACCAAAAATGCAATAAAACATGATATGCAAAGATGCTCTAATGTATAACATTCCAAATTGAAAATTTGGGATGTTACATCCACCGACGTACTTCTTCCACCTATATATACTCTTATACCCTAGATCGATCACAGGGAGCCATGTAACCACTTTTCCACCACCGCAACCTTCTGTACCCGTGAGATCCCATCTTGGGGCCTTTTTCGGCAATCTGCCGAAGGGGGAATCGATCATGGAGGGCTTCTACATCAACACCATAGCCTCTCCGATGAAGCGTGAGTAGTTTACCACAGACCTTCGGGCCCATAGTTATTAGCTAGATGACTTCTTCTCTCTCTCTCTCTCTCTCTCTCTCTTTGATTCTCAATACAAAGTTCTCCTCGATGTTCTTGGAGATCTATTCAATGTAATACTCTTTTGTGGTGTGTTTGCCGAGATCCGATGAATTGTGGGTTTATGAACAAGATTATCTATGAATATTATTTGGTTCTTCTCTGAATGCTTATATGCATGATTTGATATCTTTGCAAGTCTCTTCGAATTATCGGTTTAGTTTGGCCTACTAGATTGATCTTTCTTGCAATGGGAGAAGTGCTTAGCTTTGGGTTCAATCTTGCGGTGTCCTTTCCCAGTGACAGTAGGGGCAGCAAGGCACGTATTGTATTGTTGCCATCAAGGATAAAAAGATGGGGTTTATATCATATTGTTTGAGTTTACCCCTCTACATCATGTCATCTTGCTTAAAGCGTTACTCTGTTCTTATGAACTTAATACTCTAGATGCATGTTGGATAGCGGTCGATGTGTGGATTAATAGTAGTAGATGCAGAACCGTTTCGATCTACTTGACATGGACGTGATGCCTATATGCATGATCATTGCCTTAGATATCTTCATAACTATGCACTTTTCTATCAATTGCTCGGCAGTAATTTGTTTACCCACCGTAATACATGCTATCTTGAGAGGAGCCACTAGTGAAACCTATGGCCCCCGAGTCGCTTTCTTATTATATTGCATCTCTTTTATTTACAACACATCTCGTTTACTATTTTGCAATCTTTACTTTCCAATCTATACAACAAAAATACCAAAAATATTTACTTTACTATCTCTATCAGATCTCACTTTTGCGAGTGACCATGAAGAGATTGACAACCCCTTTATTGCGATGGTTGCAAGGTTCTTGATTGTTTGTGCAGGTACTAGGTGACTTGTGCGTTGTCTCCTACTAGATTGATACCTTGGTTCTCAAAAACTGAGGGAAATACTTATGCTACTTTGCTGCATCACCCTTTCCTCTTCAAGGGAAAACCAAAGCATTCTCAAGAGGTAGCAGCATAACGGAACGAGTAAAGAGACTTACCGGTAACGAGATTGAATTAGGTATGATGATACCGACGATCGAATCTCGGGCAAGTAACATACTGATGACAAAGGGAACAACGTATGTTGTTATGCGGTTTGACCGATAAAGATCTTCGTAGAATATGTAGGAACCAATATGAGCATCCAGGTTCCGCTATTTGTTATTGACCGGAGATGAGTCTCGGTCATGTCTACATAGTTCTCGAACCCGTAGGGTCCGCACGCTTAACATTTGATGACAATCCGTATTATGAGTTTATGTGTTTTGATGTACCGAAGGTAGTTCGGAGTCCCGGATGAGATCACGGACATGACGAGGAGTCTCGAAAAGGTCGAGACATAAAGATTGATATATTCAATGACTATATTTGGACACTCGAGTGGTTCCGAGGTGTATCGGGTATTTATCGGAGTCCCAGAAGGGTTATCGGAACCACCGGGGAAGTTATGGGCCTTATTGGGCCTTAAGGGAGAGAGAGGGAACAACCAAGGGCTGGCGGCGCCCCCCATGGGCCTAGTCCGAATTGGACTAGGGGGAGGGGCGGCGCCCCCTCCTTCCTTCTCCTTCCCCTCTCCTTCCTTCTTCTCCTAGTAGGACTAGGAAAGGGGGGTTCCAACTCCTACCAGGAGTAGGATTGCCCCCCTTGGGCGCGCCCTATAGGGCCGGCCGGCCTCACCCTTTCTCCTTTATATACGGGGGCAGGGGCACCCTAGAACACACAAGTTGACATTTGTTTTAGCCGTGTGTGGTGCCCCCTCCACAGAAACACACCTCGGTCATATTGTCGTAGTGCTTAGGCGAAGCCCTGCGCCGGTAACTTCATCATCACCGTCACCACGCTGTCATGCCGACAAAACTCTCCCTCGACCTCAACTGGATCAAGAGTACGAGGGACGTCATCGAGTTGTATGTGTGCAGATCGCGGAGGTGCCATGCATTCGGTACTTGATCGGATGGATCGCGAAGGCGTTCGACTACATCAACCACATTACTCAACGCTTCCGCTTTCGGTCTACGAGGGTATGTAGGCACACTCTCCCCTCTCATTGCTATGCATCCCTAGATAGATCTTGCGTGACCATAAGATTTTTTTTGAAATACTACGTTCCCCAACAAAAAAATATACCTAGCTATTAGTATATGTGCAGCGATTTAAACTTCTAGTGGTAACTTCAAATCCACAAAAAGTAGTGATCAACTAGCTTGCTACCTACTAATATCTACTACGCAACCTTTTTGTAGACTCGTGTTGGGCCTCCAAGCACAGATTTTTGTAGGACAGTAGCAAATTTCCATCAAGTGGATGACCTAAGGTTTATCAATCCGTGGGAGGCGTAGGATGAAGATGGTCTCTCTCAAACAACCCTGCAACCAAATAACAAAGAGTCTCTTGTGCCCCCAACACACCCAATACAATGGTAAATTGTACAGGTGCACTAGTTCAGCGAAGAGAAGGTGATACAAGTGCAATATGGATAGTAGATATTGGTTTTTGCAATCTAAAAAATATAAAAACAGCAAGGTAGCAAGTATCAAAAGTGAGCAAAAACGGTATTCAATGCTTTGAAACAAGGCGTATAGGGTTCATACTTTCACTAGTGCGAGTTATCTCAACAATGATAACATAATTAGATCATATAACAATCCCTCAATGTGCAACAAAGAGTCACTCCAAAGTCACTAATAGCGGAGAACAAATGAAGAGATTATTGTAGGGTACGAAACCACCTCAAAGTTATTCTTTCTGGTCGATCTATTGGGCTATTCCTATAAGTGTCACAAACAGCCCTAGAGTTCATACTAAAATAACACCTTAAGACACACATCAACTAAAAACCTAATGTCACCTAGATACTCCAATGACACCACAAGTATTCGCGGGTTTGATTATACGATATGCATCACACAATCTCAGATTCATCTATTCGAACCAACACACAGAACTTCAAAGAGTGCCCAAAGTTTTTACCGGAGAGTCAAGAAGAAAACGTGTGCCAACCCCTATGCATAAGTTCACAAGGTCACAAAACCCGCAAGTTGATTACCAAACATACATCAAGTAGATCACGTGAATATCCCATTGTCACCAGAGATAAGCACATGCAGGACATACATCAAGTGTCCTCAAATCCTTAAAGAATCAATTCGATACGATAACTTCAAAGGGAAAACTCAATACATTACAAGAAGGTAGAGGGGGAGAAACATCATAAGATCCAACTGTAAAAACAAAGCTCACGGTACATCAAGATCGTGCCAAATCAAGAACAAGAGAGAGAAAGAGATCAAACACATAGTTACTGGTACATACCCTCAGCCCCAAGGGTGAACTACTCCCGCCTCATCATGGAGAGCGCCGGGATGATGAAGATGGCCACCAGTGATGATTCCCCCCTCCGGCAGCGTGCCGACACAGGGTCCCGGTTGATTTTTGGTGGCTACAGAGGCTTGCGACGGTGGAACTCCTGATCTTGGTTCTGTTCTTGGTCTTTTGGGATTTATAAGAGGCGTTGGCGTCGGGAACAAGTCAGGGGGCCCATGAGGAGCCCACAAGGACAGATGGCGCGCCCTGCACCCTCGTGGACGCCTCGTGGCTCTTTTCCAATATCTTTTCGTTACAGTATTTTTTATATTTTCCAGAAATAATCTCCGTAAATTTTCAGGTCAACTGGACTCCGTTTGATATTCCTTTTCCGCGAAACTCAAAAACAAGGAAAAAATAGAAACTGGCACTAGGCTCTAGGTTAATAGGTTAGTCGCAAAAATCATATAAAATAGCATATAAAACATCCGAGATAGATAATATAATAGCATGAAATAATCAAAAATTATAGATACGTTGGAGACGTATCAAGCATCCCAAGCTTAGTTCCTGCTCATCCTCGTGTAGGTAAATGATAAAAACAGAATTTTTGATGTGGAATGCTACCAAACATATTTATCAATGTAATCTTCTCTATTGTGGCAAGAATATTCAGATCCACGAGATTCAAAACAAAAGTTTAATATTGACATACGAATAATAATACTTCAAGCATACTAACAAGGCAATTATGTATTTTCAAAATAACATGGCCAAAGAAAGCTTATCCCTACAAAATCATATAGTCTAGCTATGCTCCATATTCATCACACAAAATATTCAAATCATGCACAACCCCGATGACAAGCCAAGCAATTGTTTCATACTTTTGATTTTCTCAAACCTTTTCAACTTTCACGCAATACATGAGCGTGAGCTATGGACATAGCACTATAGGTGGAATAGAATATGGTGGTTGTGAAGAAGATAAAAAGAAGGAGATAGTCTCACATCAACTAGGCGTATTAATGGGCTATGGAGATGCCCATCAATAGATATCAATGTGAGTGAGTAGGGATCGCCATGCAACGGATGCACTAGAGATATAAGTTTATGAAAGCTCAAAAAGAAACTAAGTGGGGGTGCATCCAACTTGCTTGCTCATGAAGACCTAGGGCAATTTTAGGAAGCCCGTCATTGGAATATACAAGCCAAGTTCTATAATGAAAATTCCCACTAGTATATGAAAGTGACAACATAGGAGACTCTGTATCATGAAGATCATGGTGCTACTTTGAAGCACAAGTGTGGTAAAAGGATAGTAGCATTGCCCCTTCTCTCTTTTCTCTCATTTTTTTGGGACCTCTCTCTTTTTTGGCCTCTTTTTTTATTTTTCATCCGGAGTCTCATCCCGACTTGTGGGGGAATCATAGTCTCCATCATTCTTTCCTCACATGGGACAATGCTCTAATAATGAAGATCATCACACTTTTATTTACTTACAACTCAACAATTACAACTCGATACATAGAACAAAATATGACTCTATATGAATGCCTCTGGCGGTGTACCAGAATGTGCAATGAATCAAGAGTGACATGTATGAAAGAATTATGAACGGTGGCTTTGCCACAAATACGATGTCAACTACATGATCATGCAAAGCAATATGACAATGGTGGAACATGTCATAATAAATGGAACAGTGGAAAGTTGCATGGCAATATATCTCGGAATGGCTATGGAAATGCCGTGATAGGTAGGTATGGTGGCTGTTTTGAGGAAGGTATATGATGGGTGTATGGTACCGGCGAAGGTTTCGCGGCACTAGAGAGGCTAGCAATGGTGGAAGGGTGAGAGTGCATATAATCAATGGTCTCGACAATAGTCATAAAGAACTCACATACTTATTGCAAAAATCTATTAGTTATCGAAACAAAGTACTACGCGCATGCTCCTAGGGGGTAGATTGGTAGGAAAAGAGCAGCACTCGTCCCCGACCGCCACTCATAAGGAAGACAATCAATAAATAAATCATGCTCTGACTTCATCACATAACGGTTCACCATATGTGCATGCTACAGGAATCACGAAATTTAACACAAGTATTTCTCAAATTCATAATTACTTACTAGCATGACTCTCATATCACCATCTTTATATCTCAAAACAATCATAAGGAATCAAACTTCTCATAGTATTCAATGCACTTTATATGAAAGTTTTGATTATATCCCTGTTGGATGCCTATCATATTAGGACTAAATTCATAACCAAAGCAAATTACCATGCTATTTAAATACTCTCAAAATAATATAAGTGAAGCATGAGAGTTCATCAATTTATTCAAAATAAAACTACCGCCATGCTCTAAAAAGATATAAGTGAAGCACTAGATATAATGATAAACTACGCCAAAAGATATAAGTGAAGCACAATGACTAGTTGAATAATTATGTAACTATGTGAAGACTCCTTCTCATAAATAAAATTTCAGATCTTAAGTACTTTATTCAAACAGCAAGAAAATAAAATAAAATGACATTGCAAGGATAGCACATAACATGTGAAGAAGCAAAAACTTAGGCTCAAACAAAACTGACCGATAATTGTTGAAGAAGAAAGGTGGGATACCAACCGGGGAATCCCCAAGCTTAGATGCTTGATACTTCTTGAAATATCAATTAGGGATGCCTTGGGCATCCCCAAGCTTGAGCTTTTGTGTCTCATTAATTCCTTTCATATCGCGGTTTCCCTAAATCTTAAAAACATCATCCACACAAAACTCAACAAGAACTCATGAGGTAAGTTAGTATAAATCAATGCATAAACCTTATCATTATCTACTGTAAAAAATCACTAAAATTATAATTTTAAATTTCCTACTAAATGCCTCTTCATATTTAACACTCCTATCCTCAAATAGAATCATTAAACAAGCAAACATATGCAAACAATGCAAACATAACAGCAATCTGTCAAAACATAACAGTCTGTAAAGAATGCAATAGGAACCATACTTCCCTAACTCCAAAAATTCTGAAAATTACCACACTGTAGATAATTTGTTGTTACTCATTATGTAAAAATTTCAATATTTTATCATGTCCTGACTATTCACCAATATTCAAAACGTAACAGCAAACTTTCTGTTTTCAAACAACAACATATAAACTTGGAAAATAAGCATAGTAAAGGCTATACTTGACCTTTTTATTGAAATAAAATATGCAAAAAATGACTCTAAATAACAGAAAGAAAATCTTAATAAAGGAAAATGATGCTCCAAGCAAAACACATATCATGCGGTGAATAGAAATATAGCTCCAAGTAAGGTTACTGATGAACGAAGACGAAAGAGGGAATGCCATCCGGGGCATCCCCAAGCTTAGGATCTTGTTTGTCCTTGAATATTACCTTGGGGTGCCTTGGACATCTCCAAGATTAGGCTATTTCCACTCCTTATTCCTTAGTTCATCGAAACTTCACCCAAAACTTGAAAACTTCACAACACAAAACTCAACAGAAAACTCATAAGATCTATTAGTATAAGAAAGCAAATTACCACTTAGGTACTGTCAAGACAAGATTCATAATTTTTCTCACATGATGCCTACTGTACCCCATCATTTCTACAATTTATATTAAGCAATATAAGCCATATAAACTAGAAAACAGGCAAACTATGCATCGAAAACAGAATCTGTCAAAAACAGAACAGTCTGTAGTAATCTGTAACTCTCGAATACTTCTGTAACTCCAACAATTCTGAAAAATTAGGAAAGCCTGAGAAGTTTGTTTATTAATCTTCTTCAAAAAATAAGTATTTTATCATGCTTTTGTTAAAAATGAGATTTTTTTCTGAGCACAAAATTTTCTGTTTTTCAGCAAGATCGAATCAACTATCATCGTAGATCATCCCAAAGGTCTTACTTGGAACTTTATTGACACAAAAGCTATAAAACATGATTACTATAGTAGCCTAATCATGTGAACACACAAAAACAGTAGGTATAAATGTTGGGTTGTCTCCCAACAAGCGCTTTTCTCTATTGCCTTTCTAGCTAGGCAAGATGATTTCAATGATGCTCACATAAAAGATAAGAATTTAAACATAATGGGAGCACCATGAAGCATACGACAAGCACATTTAAGTCTAACCCACTTCCTATGCATAGGGATTTTGTGAGAAAACAACTTATGGGAACAAGAATCGACTTGCATAGGAAGGTAAAACAAGCATAACTTCAAGATTTTCAACACATAGAGAGGAAACTTGATATTATTGCAATATTTAGAAGCATATGTTCCTATCTCATAATAATTTTTAGTAGCATCGTGAATGAATTCAACAATATAACCATCACATAAAGCATTCTTTTCATGATTCATAAGCATAGAAATTTTATTACTCTCCACATAAGCAAATTTATTTTCATGGATAGTAGTGGGAGTAAACTCAATGAAATAACTACCATGTGAGGCATAATCCAATTGAAAATTAAAATCATGATGACAAGTTTCATGGTTATCATTATTCTTTATAGCATGCTTGTCATCACAATAATCATCATAGATAGGAGGGATGCTTTCATCATAATAAATTTGCTCATCAAAACTTGGGGGACAAAAAATATCATCTTCATCAAACATAGCTTCCCCAAGCTTGTGGCTTTGCATATCATTAGCATCATGGATATTCAAAGAATTCATACTAACAACATTGCAATCATGCTCATCATCCAAAGATTCAGTGCCAAGCATTTTAATGCATTCTTCTTCTAACACTTTGGCACAATTATCGGAATCCTTATTTTCACGAAAGACATTAAAAAGATGAAGCATATGAGGCAACCTCAATTTTATTTTTTGTAATTTTCTTTTATAGACTAAACTAGTGATAAAACAAGAAACTAAAAGATTCGATTGCAAGATCTAAAGATATACCTTCAAGCACTAACCTCCCCAGTAACGACGCTAAAAAAGAGCTTGATGTCTACTACGCAACCTTATTCTTGTTGACTCGTGTTGGGCCTTCAAGCGCAGAGTTTTGTAGGACAGTAGCAAATTTCCCTCAAGTGGACGACCTAAGGTTTATCAATCCATGGGAGGCATAGGATGAATATGGTCTCTCTCAAACAACCCTGCAACCAATTAACAAAGAGTCTCTTGTGTCCCCGACACACCCAATACAATGGTAAATTGTATAGGTGCACTAGTTCGGCGAAGAGATGGTAATACACGTGCAATATGGATAGTAGATATTGGTTTTTGTAATATGAAAATATAAAAACAGCAAGGTAGCAAGTAACAAAAGTGAGCGAAAACGGTATTGCAATGCTTCGAAACAAGGCCTAGGGTTCATACTTTCATTAGTGCAAGTTCTCTCAACAATGATAACATAATTAGATCATATAACAATCCATCAATGTGCAACAAAGAGTCACTCCAAAGTCATTAATAGCGGAGAACAAATGAAGAGATTA
Organism: Triticum dicoccoides; assembly: GCF_002162155.2. NCBI lineage: Eukaryota > Viridiplantae > Streptophyta > Magnoliopsida > Poales > Poaceae > Triticum > Triticum dicoccoides. Next base: position 53,375,699 of record NC_041380.1, on the reverse strand, counting down.
TTATAGGGTACAAAACGACCTCAAAGTTATTCTTTCTGATCGATCTATTGGGATATTCCTATAAGTGTCAAAAACAGCCCTAGATTTCGTACTAAAATAACACCTTAAGACACACATCAACCAAAACCCTAATGTCGCCTAGATACTCCAATGTCACCACAAGTATCCGCGGGTTTGATTATACGATATGCATCACCAAATCTCAGATTCATCTATTCGAACCAACACCAAGAACTTCAAAGAGTACCCCAAAGTTTCTACCAGAGAGTCAAGACGAAAACGTGTGCCAACCCCTATGCATAAGTTCACAAGGTCACATAACTCACATCAAGTAGATCACGTGAATATCCCATTGCCACCATAGATAAGCACATGCAAGACATACATCAAGTGTTCTCAAATCCTTAAAGACTCAATCTAATAAGATAACTTCAAAGGGAAAACTCAATCCATTACAAGAAGGTAGAGGGGGAGAGACAACATAAGATCCAACTATAATAGCAAAGTGATGTCGCTTGAAGCTACGTCAATATTTCCCCAAAGAGGAAGGGATGATGTGAAGGAAATATGCCCTAGAGGCAATAATAAAGTTGTTATTTATATTTCCTTATATAAATTTTTATTATTCATGCTAGAATTGTATTAACCAGAAACTTAGTACATGTGTGAATACATAGACAAACAAACTGTCACTAGTATGCCTCTACTTGACTAGCTCGTTGAATCAAAGTTGATTAACGGGATCACGTCATTAGAGAATGATGTGATTGACTTGAACCATTCCGTTAGCTTAGCATTTGATCGTTTAGTATATTGCTATTGCTTTCTTCATGACTCATACATGTTCCTATGACTATGAGATTATGCAACTCCCGAATACCGGAGGAACACTTTGTGTGCTTCCAAACATCACAAGTAACTGGGTGATTATAAAGGTGCTCTATAGGTGTCTCCGATGGTACTTGTTGAGTTGGCATAGATCAAGATTAGGATTTGTCACTCCGATTGTCGGAGAGGTATCTCTGGGCCCTCTCGGTAATGCACATCACTATAAGCCTTGCAAGCAATGCAACTAGTGAGTTAGTTGCAGGATGATGTATTATGAACGAGTAGAGAGACTTGCTGGTAACGAGATTGAACTAGGTATTGAGATACCAACGATCGAATCTCAGGCAAGTAACATACCGATGACAAAGGGAACAACGTATGTTGTTATGCGGTTTGACCGATAAAGATCTTCGTAGAATATGTAGGAACCAATACGAGCATCCAGGTTCCGCTATTGGTTATTGACCAGAGATGAGTCTCGGTCATGTCTACATAGTTCTCGCCCCGTAGGGTCCGCACGCTTAACATTCGGTGATGATCAATATTATGAGTTTATGTGTTTTGATGTACCGAAGGTAGTTGAGAGTCCCGGATGTGATCACAGACATGACGAGGAGTCTCGAAATGGTTGAGACATAAAGATTGATATATTGGACGGCTACATTCAGATACCGGAAGGGTTTCGGGAATCTCGAAGAAAACCGGAGTGCCGGAGGGGTTACCGGAACCCCCCGGGGCTAATGGGCCTTGATGGGCCCTAGTGGAGAGAGAGAGGGGCCGGACAGGGTAGGCCGCGCCCCCTCCCCTTGAGTCCAAATAGGACAAGAAAGGGGGGGGGCGCCCCCTTGCCTTTCCCCTCTCCCACTCCTTCCTTCCCCTCCTAGTGGGACTAGGAAAGGGGAGTCCTACTCCCACTAGGAGGAGGAGTCCTCCTCTTGGCGCACCCTCCTAGGGCCGGCCGGCCTCCCCCCTTGCTCCTTTATATACGGGGGCAGGGGGCACCCCAGAGACACACAAGTTGATCATTGATCTTTTAGCCGTGTGCGGTGCCCCCTCCACCATAATCCACCTCATTCATATCGTAGCGGTGCTTAGGTGAAGCCCTGCGTCGGTAGCTTCATCAACGCCGTCATCACGCCGCCTTACTGACGGAACTCTCCCTCGAAGCTCTACTGGATCGTGAGTTCGTGGGACGTCACCGAGCTAAACGTGTGCAGATCGCGAAGGTGCCGTACATTCGGTACTAGGTTTGGTCGATCGTGAAGACATACGACTACATCAACCATGTTGTCATAACGCTTCCGCTAACGGTCCACGAGGGTACGTGGATGGCACTCTTCCCTCTTGTTGCTATGCATCACCATGATCTTGCGTGCGCGTAGGAATTTTTTTGAAATTACCGCGTTCCCCAACAGTGGCATCCGAGCCAGGTTTATGCGTAGATGTTATATGCACGAGGAGAACACAAAGGATTTGTGGGCGTGGGTATATACATATTGCTTGCTGTCACTAGTTGATTCTTGATTCAGTAGCATTGTTGGATGAAGCGGCCTAGACCGACATTACGCGTACGCTTACGCGAGACTGGTTCTACCGACGTGCTTCGCACACAGGTGGCTAGTGGGTGTCTGTTTCTCCAGCTTTAGTTGAATCCGATTCAATGAAAAGGGTTCTTTCTGAAGATCAAAAAGCAATCACTATACCGCGCTGTGGTTTTTGATGCATAGGTAAGAATGGTTCTTGCTCAGCCCGTAGCAGCCACGTAAAACTTGCAACAACAAAGTAGAGGACGTCTAACTTGCTTTTGCAAGGCATGTTGTGATGTGATATGGTCAAGACATGATGCTAATTTTTATTGTATGAGATGATCATGTTTTATAACACAGTTATTGGCAACTGGCAGGAGCCATATGGTTGTCGCTTTATTGTATGAAATGCAATCGCCATGTAATTGCTTTACTTTATCACTAAGCGGTAGCGATAGTTGTAGAAGCAATAGTTGGAGATACGACAATGATGCTATGATGGAGATCCAGGTGTCGCGCCGGTGACGATGGTGATCATGACGGTGCTTTGGAGATGGAGATCAAAGGCACAAGATGATGATGGTCATATCATATCACTTATATTGATTGCATGTGATGTTTATCTTTTATGCATCTTATTTTGCTTAGATCGACGGTAGCATTATAAGATGATATCTCACTAAATTTCAAGGTATAAGTGTTCTCCCTGAGTATGCACCGTTGCGAAAGTTCGTCGTGCCGAGACACCACGTGATGATCGGGTGTGATAAGCTCTACGTTCACATACAACGGGTGCAAGCAAGTTTTACACACGCAGAATACTCGGGTTAAACTTGACGAGCTTAGCATATGCACATATGGCCTCGGAACACTGAGACCGAAAGGTCGAGCGTGAATCATACAGTACATATGATCAACATAGTGATGTTCACCATTGAAAACTACTGCATCTCCCGTGATGATCGGACATGGTTTAGTTGATATGGATCACGTGATCACTTACATGATTAGAGGGATGTCTGTCTAAGTGGGAGTTCTTAAGTAATTTGATTAATTGAACTTTAATTTATCATGAACTTAGTACCTGATAGTATTTTTGCATGTCTATGTTGTTGTAGATAGATGGCCCGTGCTGTTGTTCCGTTGAATTTTAATGCGTTCCTTGAGAAAGTTAAGTTGAAAGATGATGGTAGCAACTACACGGACTGGGTCCATAACTTGAGGATTATCCTCATTGCTGCACAGAAGAATTACGTCCTGGAAGCACCGCTAAGTGTACCACCTGCGCCGACAACTGCAGACATTGTGAATGCCTGGCAGTCGCGTGTTGATGACTACTCGATAGTTTAGTGTGCCATACTTTACGGCTTAGAACCGGGACTTCAACGACATTTTGAACGTTATGGAGCATATGAGATGTTCCAAGAGTTGAAGTTAATGTTTCAAACAAATGCCCGGATTGAGAGATATGAGGTCTCCAATAAGTTCTACAGCTGCAAAATAGAGGAGAATAGTGCTGTCAGTGAACATATACTTAGAATGTCTGGTTACTACAATCACTTGTTTCTACTGGGAGTTAATCTTACGGATGATAGTGTCATTGACAGAATTCTTCAATCACTGCCACCAAGCTCAAGAGCTTCATGATGAACTATAATATGCAAGGGATGGATAAGACTATTCCCGAGCTCTTCGCAATGCTAAAGGTTGTGGAGGTAGAAATCAAGGAGCATGGTCAACAAGACCACCAGTTTCAAGAAAAAGGGTAAAGGGAAGAAGGGGAACTTCAAGAAGAACGACAAGAAAGTTGCCGCTCAAGTGAAGAAGCCCAAGTCTGGACCTAAGCCTGAGATTGAGTGCTACTACTGCAAAGGAACTGGTCACTGGAAGCGGAACTGCCCCAAGTATTTGGCGGATAAGAAGGATGACAAGGTGAACAAAGGTATATGTGATATACATGTTATTGATGTGTACCTTACTAATTCTCGCAGTAGTGCCTGGGTATTTGATACTGGTTCAGTTGCTAATATTTGTAGCTTGAAACAGGGACTATGGATTAAGCGAAGATTGGCTAAGGATGAGGTGACGATGCGCGTGGGAAATGGTTCCAAAGCCGATGTGATCGCGGTCGGCACACTACCTCTACATCTACCTTCGGGATTAGTTTTAGACCTGAATAATTGTTATTTGTTGCCAGTGTTGAGCATGAACATTATATCTGGATCTTGTTTGATGCGATACGATTATTCATTTAAATCTGAGAATAGTGGTTGTTCTATTTATATGAGTAATATCTTTTATGGTCATGCACCCTTGAAGAGTGGTCTATTTTTGATGTATCTCGATAGTAGTGATACACATATTCATAATATTGAAGCCAAAAGATGCAGAGTTGATAATGATAGTGCAACTTATTTGTGGCACTTCCGTTTAGGTCATATTGGTGTAAAGCGCATGAAGAAACTTCATTCTGATGTACTTTTGGAATCAGTTGATTAAGAATCACTTGGTACTTGTGAACCATGCCTCATGGGCAAGATGACTAAAACACCGTTCTCCAGAACAATGGAGCGAGCAACAGATTTGTTGGAAATCATACATACTAATGCATGTGGTCCAATGAATATAGAGGCTCGCGGCGGGTATCATTATTTTCTCACCTTCACAGATGATTTGAGCAGATATGGGTATATCTACTTGATGAAACATAAGTCTGAAACATTTGAAAAGTTCAAAGAATTTCAGAGTGAAGTGGAAAATCATCGTAACAAGAAAATAAAGTTTCTACGATCTGATCATGGAGGAGAATATTTGAGTTACGAGTTTGGACTTCATTTGAAACAATGCGGAATAGTTTTACAACTCACGCCACCCGGAACACCACAGCGTAATGGTGTGTCCGAACATCATAATCGTACTTTACTAGATATGGTGCGATTTGTGATGTCTCTTACTGATTTACCGCTATCGTTTTGGGGTTAGGCTTTGGAGACAGCTGCATTCACGTTAAATAGGGCACCATCTAAATCTGTTGAGACGACGCCTTATGAAGTGTGGTTTGGCAAGAAACCAAAGTTGTCGTTTCTTAAAGTTTGGGGCTACGATGCTTATGTGAAAAAGCTTCAACTTGATAAGCTCAAACCCAAATCGGAGAAATGTGTCTTCATAGGATACCCAAAGGATACTGTTGGGTACACCTTCTATCACAGATCCGATGGCAAGACATTCGTTGCTAAAATGGTTCCTTTCTAGAGAAGGAGTTTCTCTCGAAAGAAGTGAGTGGGAGGAAAGTAGAACTTGATGAGGTAACTATACCTGCTCCCTTATTGGAAAGTAGTGCATCACAGAAATCTATTCCTGTGACTCCTATACCAATTAGTGAGGAAGCTAATGATGATGATCATGTAACTTCAGATCAAGTTACTACCAAACCTCGTAGGTCAACCAGAGTAAGATCCGCATTAGAGTGGTACGGTAATCCTGTTCTGGAGGTCATGTTACTTGACCATGACGAACCTACGAACTATGAGGAAGCGATGATGAGCCCAGATTCTGCAAAATGGCTCGAGGCCATGAAATCTGAGATGTGATCCATGTATGAGAACAAAGTGTGGACTTTGGTTGACTTGCCCGATGATCGGCAAGCCATCGAGAATAAACGGATCTTTAAGAAGAAGACTGACGCTGACGGTAATGTTACTGTCTACAATGCTCGACTTGTTGCGAAAGGTTTTCGACAAGTTCAAGGAGTTAACTACAATGAGACTTTATCACCCGTAGCGATGCTTAAGTCCGTCCGAATCATGTTAGCAATTGCCGCATTTTATGATTATGAAATTTGGCAAATGGATGTAAAGACTGCATTCCTGAATGGATTTCTGGAAGAGGAGTTGTATATGATGTAACCTGAAGGTTTTATTGATCCAAAGGATGCTAACAAAGTGTGTAAGATCCAGCGATCCATCTATGGACTGGTGCAAGCATCTCGGAGTTGGAATAAACATTTTGATAGTGTGATCAAAGCATATGGTTTTATACAGACTTTTGGAGAAGCCCGTATTTACAAGAAAGTGAGTGGGAGCTCTGTAGCATTTCTAATATTATATGTGGATGACATATTGTTGATTAGAAATGATATGGAATTTCTGGATAGCATAAACGGATATTTGAATAAGAGTTTTTCAATGAAAGACCTCGGTGAAGCTGCTTATATATTGGGCATCAAGATCTATAGAGATAGATCAAGATGCTTAATTGGACTTTCACAAAGCACATACCTTGATAAAGTTTTGAAGAAGTTCAAAATGGATCAAGCAAAGAAATGGTTCTTGCCAGTGTTACAAGGTGTGAAGTTGAGTCATACTCAATGCCCGACCATTTCAGAAGATAGAGAGAAAATGGTATGTGTTCCCTATGCTTCAGCCATAGGCTCTATCATGTATGCAATGGTGTGTACCAGACCTGATGTGTGCCTTGCTATTAGTTTAGCAGGGAGGTACCAAAGTAATCCAGGAGTGAATCACTAGACAACGGTCAAGAACATCCTGAAATACCTGAAAAGGACCAAGGATATGTTTCTCGTTTATGGAGGTGACAAAGAGCTCATCGTAAATGGTTACGTCGATGCAAGCTTTGACACTGATCCGGATGACTCTAAGTCACAAACCGGATACATGTTTATATTGAACGGTGGAGCTGTCAGTTGGTGCAGTTCTTAGAAAATCGTCCTAGCGGGATCTACATGCGAAGCGGAGTACATAGCTGCTTCGGAAACAACAAATGAAGGAGTCTGGATGAAGGAGTGCATATCCAATCTAGGTGTCATACCTAGTGCATCGGGTCCAATAAAAATCTTTTGTGACAATACTGGTGCAATTGCCTTGGCAAAGGAATCAAGATTTCACAAGAGAACCAAGCACATCAATAGACGCTTCAATTCCATCGGCGATCAAGTCACGGAGGGATACATAGAGACTTGCAAGATACATATGGATCTGAATGTTGCAGACTCATTGACTAAGCCTCTCTCATGGGCAAAACATGATCAGCACCAAGACTCCATGGGTGCTAGAATCATTACTATGTAATCTAGATTATTGACTCTAGTGCAAGTGGGAGACTGAAGGAAATATGCCCTAGAGGCAATAATAAAGTTGTTATTTATATTTCCTTATATCATGATAAATGTTTATTATTCATGCTAGAATTGTATTAACCGAAAACTTAGTACATGTGTGAATACACAAACAAACAAAGTGTCATTAGTATACCTCAACTTGACTAGCTCGTTGAATCAAAGATGTTTAAGTTTCCTAAACATAGACATGAGTTGTCATTTGATTAATGGGATAACATCATTAGAGAATGATGTGATTGACTTGACCCATTCTGTTAGCTTAGCATTTGATCGTTTAGTATATTGCTATTGCTTTCTTCATGACTCATACATGTTCCTATGACTATGAGATTATGCAACTCCCGAATACCGGAGGAACACTTTGTGTGCTACCAAACGTCACAACGTAACTGGGTGATTATAAAGGTGCTCTACAGGTGTCTCCGATGGTACTTGTTGAGTTGGCATAGATCAAGATTAGGATTTGTCACTCCGATTGTCGGAGAGGTATCTCTGGGCCCTCTCGGTAATGCACATCACTATAAGCCTTGCAAGCAATGCAACTAATGAGTTAGTTGCGGGATTATGTATTACGGAACGAGTAAAGAAACTTGCTGGTAACGAGATTGAACTAGGTATTGAGATACCGATGATTGAATCTCGAACAAGTAACATACCAATGACAAAGGGAACAACATATGTTGTTATGCGGTTTGACCGATAAAGATCTTCATAGAATATGTAGGAACCAATATGAGCATCTAGGTTCCGCTATTGGTTATTGATCGGAGATGAGTCTCAGTCATGTCTACATAGTTCTCGAACCCGCAGGGTCCGCACGCTTAACGTTCGGTGATGATCGGTATTATGAGTTTATGTGTTTTGATGTACCGAAGGTAGTTCAGAGTCCCGGATGTGATCACGGACATGACGAGGAGTCCCGAAATGGCCGAGACATAAAGATTGATATATTGGATGGCTACATTCGGACACCAGAAGGGTTTTGGGAGATCTCGGAGAAAACCGGAGTGCCAGAGGGGTTACCGGAACCCCCGGGGGGCTAATGGGCCTTGATGGGCCCTAGTGGAGAGAGAGAGGGGCTGGCCAGGGCAGGCTGCACTCCCTCCCCTTGAGTCCGAATAGGACAAGGAGGGGGGGGGGGGGCGACGCCCCCCTTGCCTTTCCCCTCTCCCACTCCTTCCTTCCCCCTCCTAGTGGGACTAGGAAAGGGGAGTCCTACTCCCACTAGGAGGACTCCTCCTGTTGGCGCACCCTCCTAGGGCCGGCCGGCCTTCCCCCCTGCTCCTTTATATATGGGGGTAGGGGGGCACCCCAGAGACACACAAGTTGATCATTGATCTTTTAGCCGTGTGCGGTGCCCCCCTCCACCATAATCCACCTCGATCATATTGTAGCGGTTCTTAGGCAAAGCCCTGCGTCGGTAGGTTCATCAACACCATCATCACATCGTCGTGCTGACGGAACTCTCCCTCGAAGCTCTACTGGATCGTGAGTTCGTGGGACGTCACCGAGCTGAACGTGTGCAGATCGCGGAGGGGCCGTATGTTCAGTACTAGGATCGGTCGATCGTGAAGATGTACGACTACATCAACTGCGTTGTCATAACGCTTCCGCTTACGGTCTACGAGGGTACATGGACGACACTCTCCCCTCTCGTTGCTATGCATCACCATGATCTTGCGTGCGCGTAGGAATTTTTTTGAAATTATCGCGTTACCCAACATGATGCAGCATAGCGGTGGTAGGTATTTCCCTTAGATATGAAACCAAGGTTATCGAAGTAGTAGGAGAACCAAGCAACACAACGTGAACAGCCCCTGCACACAGATAACAAAGCCTCGCAACCAGACGTGTTAAAGGGGTTGTCAATCCCTTTCGGGTAACGGTGCCAGAAATTGGTGCGTGATGGGAAAAAGTTGTAATAGATTAAATAAATAGATTGCAAATAAAATAAAGTGCAGCAAAGTATTTTTGAGTTTTGGATTAATAGATCTGAACATAAAAGCAAATAAAAATAGATCACAGAGGCAAATAATATGATAAGGAGACCCGGGGGCCGTAGGTTTCACTAGTGGCTTCTCTCGAGAAAAATAGAAAACGATGGGTAAACAAATTATTGTTGGGCAATTGATAGAACCTCAAATAATTATGACGATATCCAGGCAATGATCATTATATAGGCATCACGTCCAAGATTAGTAGACCGACTCCTTCCTGCATCTAATACTATTACTCCACACATCGACCGCTATCCAGCATGCATCTAGTGTATTAAGTTCATGGAGAAACGGGGTAATGCAATAAGAATGATGACATGATGTAGACAAGATCTATCTATGTAGAGATAGACCCCATCGTTTTATCCTTAGTAGCAACGATACATACGTGTCGTTTCCCTTTCTGTCACTGGGATCAAGCACCATAAGACCGAACCCACAACAAAGCACCTCTTCCCATTGCAAGATAAATAGATCAAGTTGGCCAAACAAAACCCAAATATCAGAGAAGAAATACGAGGCTATAAGAAATCATGCATAAAAGAAATCAAAGAAGCTCAAATACTTTCATGGATATAAAAAGATAGATCTGATCATAAACTCAAAGTTCATCTATCCCAACAAACACAACGCAAAAGAGTTACATCATATGGATCTCCAAGAGACCATTGTATTGAGAATCAAGATATATATATATATATATAGAGAGAGAGATAAAGCCATCTAGCTACTAACTACGGACCCGAAGGTCTACAAAGAAATACTCACGCATCATCGGAGAGGAACCAATGGAGGTGGTGAACCCCATCCGAGATGGTGTCTAGATTGGATCTGGTGGTTCTGGACTCTGCGACGGCTGGATGAATATTTCATCGACCCCCCTAGGGTTCTGGAAATATTGGGGTATTTATAGAGCAAAGAGGCGGTTCGGGGGGTGATGACCCACAAGTATAGGGGATCTATCATAGTACTTTTGATAAGTAAGAGTGTCGAACCCAACAAGGAGTAGAAGGAAATGACAAGCAGTTTTCAGTAAGGTATTCTCTGCAAGCACCGAAATTATTGGTAACAGATAGTTTTGTGATAAGGTAATTTGTAACGGGTAACAAGTAATAAAAGTAAACAAGGTGCAGCAAGGTGGCCCAATCCTTTTTGTAGAAAAGGACAAGCGTGGACAAACTCTTGTATAAAGGAAAGCGCTCCCAAGGACACATGGGAATTATCGTGAAGCTAGTTTTCATCACGCTGATATGATTCGTGTTCGTTACTTTGATAATTTGATATGTGGGTGGACCGGTACTTGGGTACTGCCCTTACTTGGGCAAGCATCCCACTTATGATTAACCCCTCTTGCAAGCATGCGCGACTACAAAAGAAGTATTAAGGTAAACCTAACCATAGCATGAAACATATGGATCCAAATCAGCCCCTTACGAAGCAACGCATAAACTAGGGTTTAAGCTTCTGTCACTCTAGCAACCCATCATCTACTTATTACTTCCCAATGCCTTCCTCTAGGACCAAACAATGGTGAAGTGTCATGTAGTCGACGTTCACATGACACCACTAGAGGAGAGACAACATACATCTCATCAAAATATCGAACGAATACCAAATTCACATGACTACTTATAGCAAGACTTCTCCCATGTCCTTAGGAACAAACATAACTACTCACAAATCATATTCATGTTCATAATCAGAGGGGTATTAATATGCATAAAGGATCTGAACATATGATGTTCCACCAAATAAACCAACTAGCATCAACTACAATGAGTAATCAACACTACTAGCAACCCACAGGTACCAATCTGAGGTCTTGGGACAAAGATTGGATACAAGAGATGAACTAGGGTTTGAGATGAGATGGTGCTGGTGAATATGTTGATGGAGATTGACCCCCTCCCGATGAGAGGATCGATGGTGATGACGATGGTGATGATTTCCCCCTCCTGGAGGGATGCTTCCCCAACAGAACAGCTCCGCCGGAGCCCTAGATTGGTTCTGCCTCGTGGCGGCGGAGTTTCGTCCTGAAAGCTTGCTTATGATTTTTTCCAGGGCAAAAGACTTCATATAGCCAAAGATGGGCACCGGAGGCCTGCCAGGGGGCCCACGAGACAGGGGGGCGTGCCCAGGGGGGTAGGGCGGCCCCCACCCTTGTGGATGGTGGGTGGCCCCCCTGTGGTGCTTTCTTCGCCCAATATTTTTATGTATTCTAAAACTAACTTCCATGGAGTTTCAGGACTTTTGGAGTTGTGCAGAATAGGTCTCTAATATTTGCTCCTTTTCCATCCCAGACTTCCAGCTGTCGGCATTCTCCCTCTTCGTGTAAACCTTGTCAAATAAGAGAGAATAGGCATAAGTATTGTGGCATAATGTGTAATAACAGCCCATAATGCAATAAGTATCAATATAAAATCATGATGCAAAATGGACGTATCAACTCCCCCAAGCTTAGACCTCGCTTGTCCTCAAGCGGAAACCGATATCGAAAAATATGTCCACATGTTTAGAGATAAAGGTGTCGATAAAATAAAATACGAACATGAGGGCATCATAATCATTCTTAGAATAGCAATATGTATATATATATATATATTGTCATATGATTTCTTATGCTAAAGTAACAATCTTATTCAGAATGTAAAGTATGAATCAGAAACTTCATTGAAAACTAACAAACTATAATCTCAGTCATTGAAGCAATTGCAATTTATCATAACATCAGAAAGAGTCAATCACTACTGGAATCAGCTTCTTTGCCGTCTGCCATGGCGGATGGCAAAGGCATGCATGCCGGATGGCAAAGTCCTTTGCCGTCAGCCAGTGGACGGTAAACTATCCGTCTGAGCAAGTGTCGGCAAAGGCCTTCTTTGCCGTCTGCTTCATAGAAGCGGACGACAAAGGGTTGTGCCGTCCGCTGTTGAAGGCCAGCAGACGGCAAAGATCATGGATGGCAGTGGGGTGGGATGAGCGCCGTTAGGGGTTAACGGCGTGCTTTGCCGTTTGCCAGTGGACGACAAAGAGCCAAAGGTCTTTGCCGTCTGCTGATAGACGGCAAAGAGCTCAGCTCGGCCAGCAATGGGAAGCTGCCACATTGCCAGCTATGCCGTGTGCCAGCGGAAGGCAAAGATTCGAAGGTCTTTGCCGTCTGCTGGCAGGCGGCAAAGTGCCCAAATAGGCAGCCCAGTGTTCCGAGTTTCTACAGGTAGCCGCCATGTGGCCTCTTTGCCGTCTGCTATCAGTCGGCAAAGATCTTTGCCCTCCGCTAGCAGACGACAAATAGACTATATATCCCCTGTTTTTATTTGAATCCATTTAATTTGACAGGATTTCACACACAGATATACATACATACATATCCAACATATCCAACAACATATAACAAGATGTACAACAACATATTTCATCAAATCCAACAAATCCAACAACATAGTTCAACAAAGTCCATCCTATCCAACATATCCATATATACATACATATCCAAAAACAAGGTCACAACAACATATACATATCCAAACAAGTTTTCATAAACAACAAGGAAGCACCAGAAGAATAGTACAGTCCATGAATGCAAGCTTCCTCATCAAGCAAATCTGCAAATTGGGAAAGATGAAAGTTAGAAGAAGAAGACTAGCTAGAAGAAAAGGAAGAGGAGGAAAAGAAGAAGAATAATTTATCTTCTCTTTCTTTCTCTCCTCTCCTATTCTTTATCTTCTTCTTTTTTAACTAATGCCGGTAAAAATGCCATTTTTGGGCTAAGTTAGGTAAAAATGCTAAGTGTGTAGGTTAATTTAGAGCTAAGCTAGGTAAATAGGTCATTTTGGAGCTAACGTAGGTTAAATGGATCATATTGGAGCTAACCTAGGTAAACTTGGTCATTTTTGAGCTAACCTAGCTAATTATGCCATTTTTGACCTAACTAAGCTTATTGTGTCATTTTTTAGGACAACAAGCTAAGTATATGACATTTATGAGGTTAGCAAGGTTATTATGCCATTTACGAATAAAAACAAGTAAGAGGAGGAAAAGAAAAGAAGAAGAAGTTCTTCTTCTTCTTTTCTTATTCTTCTTCTTCTTTTCTTCCTATTCCTTCTTTTCTTACTCTTCCTTGATTTTATTCATCTTATTATCTCATTTGTGGACTAAATAGGCTCAATTATGTCATAAATGGACTAAATAGGCTAAATAAGAAGGAAAATACCGTTATCACGGAGGTGAAGGAATAGTCCGGGCTGCGCCAGTGGCAGACAGAGGTGAAGGATCGGTCGGGGTTCCGTCATTGGCAGACGCAGAAGAATTGGTCGATGCTTGTCGGGAGGCATGCTGCACCAAAGATCATTTCCAATAATGCCTCGTTAGCATGATGCAACTGAAATGTGAATACTAGTAACTAACGACCATTCAAATCAAACTCACCGTGGTCGCCGGAGCAATTTGGGGCATCGGAAGAGGGGGCTGACCGTTTTTATCGCACATGGTCTGCACATTTGGTCCTCACGAGTCAGTCATATTAGTTATTAATGCGAACATTACATGCATGATTTGGCTAATATGCATGAGAAACGTACCACGAGGAGCTCGTATAGGGCCCGGTGAGACGCCTCGTTCCGGTTCCTCTCCTCCTCCAACAGCTTAGCCGTCCTCTCCTCCATCTCCCTCTCCCTCTCCGCCGCCTCCCTTTTTGCCTCCTCCAAACGCGCCTGGGTGTTCAATCTCTCTTTCTCAACCAATGCTTGCAACACACCACTCCTTGTTAGCATTGTAATCATCGACGGACGCACACACAATGTAATGGAGGAAAGGTGAGAGAGTTCGTATAACTAACCGCCATGGCGAGCTCCGTGGGCCGTGCACGAGGCGTTATCTCAGGATCAGAGCTACTCTAGCGCTTGTTGATCTGCGGGAGAGTCCTAGGACAGCGTATAATTCCATCACCAATGGCTATGGAGCCATGGGACCTCCCGTCACCAGATATCATCACCAGCTCTGTATCAAAAGGATCCTGGCTCGGCTTAAAGTCCTCCCCTTTCCTCGCCTTCCCCTCGTCTCTGTACCTCACGAGCTTGTGGTGGGAGGAGATGTTGGTGAAGCTCTCTGGATGATCTAAGTCAGACTCCGAGAATGGCTTGGCCTTCTTGTATGGGGCAGTAGGGCCATGCCATAGAGGTCGAACATATTTGGCACGGGCTTCTTGTTATGGTGCGCCTGAGAGAGAGAGAGAGGAACGAAATATTGGTTAAGGGCTCAAGCTAGCATGAAGAATGATATTGCTATGTAAGTGGTCATTTTGGAGCTAAGTAAGGTTATTATGTCATTTTCGAAGAAAATAAGCTAAGTTTAGGTCATTTTGGAGGTAACCAAGATTATTATGCCATTTTGACCAAAGTATGCTAATTATGTCATTATTGAGCTATCGAAGGTAGTTATGCCATTTTGCTACTAAAGCGTATTTAGGCATTTTATAGAGCTATCTAGGGTTATTATGTCATTTTAGAGCTAATTATGTCATGAATGAAATAGCTAAGATAAGTTTAGGTCGTTATTAAGCTATCCAAGGTAGTTACGCCATTTTTTAACTAACTAAAGCATATTTAGTCATTTTATAGAGCTATCTAAGGTTATTATGTCATTTTAGAGCTAATTATGTCATAAATGAAATATCCAAGGTAGTTATGCCATTTTTTAACCAACTAAGCATATTAAGTCATTTTGAAAGGGAAAAATGCTAGCATGAAGAATGAAATTGCATAAATCATGTAGCAAACCACATACCTAGTGATCTCCGTACTCAAATAGGTTGGAGCTCCCGTGATGGTGTGGCACACCTTCCATTTGGTCACGCTTATCCTTGGCCCTATGGTGTTTGGCTAGCCATTGGGGAGAGCAGCACGCATCCACCAACGCCTCCCAGTAGTCCATCTTATCCGCACACCATCTCGGGGGCACCTAAGTTAGTCAAGAGAAATTTCAGCGCTACGCCTACGAATAAAATCAAGAAAACTAAGTTCAAGGCCTTAAGAATAGGTAATTACCTGCATGTACTTCTCCTTACTCAGAAACTTTCCGTGACACTTCGTCTTGGCCCTCCTAATACCCTTCGAGGCGTAGTAGTCTCGAACGGCCTGCACCCGAGCCTCGTGCCGTAAGTTCTGAAGTAGGCGCTTGCACTCCGCTTCGACAACCATAGACACGGCCTCGTGCTGTCCCTGTGAAACCCTGTAGAAGGTTTGCAATCAAACAAGACAACACTGATTAGTACAATCACTAGGTAGTGTTGATTTTTAATTCTGTAAAGGAGAAATTACCCAAAACCGACGGAACACAATGTCGGCCACCGCCTCACACAAGACACCGGCGACCATCTCCTCCGGCGGGGCCAGGGCAACCGAGTATAGCTCCAGCTCAGTGCTAGCTGTGGAACCTGACCCTCACCGGCAACATGACCCACCCAGGGAAGTGCTGCCGTCAATTCACACCAAGGACCTGGTTGGGCCTACGAACACCACGAGGGTGTACCCAGCCCCTGCAGTATGACAAGGCCAACGCAATAGATATTAATTTGAAGAAACATGAAGGCAAAAGGTTAAAAAAGAGTAAATGCACTTACTTCAACCCATTAGGCGCAATCAATCACCTCTGGTTGGGGGTCGTCGGCACGGGCGGGAGCTTTGTACCACCACGCTGGTAGACCATCTTGCGCTTCTCAACCAGCTCGTCATCACTGTAGCTATCATCAAAAAAGGTGTCCTCGCTAGCATCACTAGGGCCACTATCCGCCGGAGTCTTGTGGGAAGAAGACTCTGGGACCGGAGTCTTCTAAGATGAAGACTCTGGGACCGGACTCATGTGGGGCGAAGAATCGGCGACACGAGTCTGGTGGGGCGAAGGATCGGCGACCCGAGTCTGGTGGGGTGAAGGATCGACAACCGGAGGCTCATGGTCCGGAGTCCGAGATGGGTCCACGTCAGACGGAGTAGTCCCATGGTCGGGTGAATCAGCTGGGGGTGGTGGCAAGGAAGGCGTAGCAGCCTTCCTACCTCTCCCGCTGCCATGTCCACCTCTAGCAGCCTTCTTCGTCCTTCCTCGACCTCTCCTAGCCGAAGAAGAAGCGCTCGCCACTGCTATCTTCATACTGTCTAGCAGCGCTCTCCAGAGGGGCTGGGGTGGAATAATGGAACCACCCCTCCCAGTAGCGTAACTTCTTCTTGTTCTGGCTCTTCTTGTTCCGGCTCAAGGGTGAAGTCGGATTCACTATCGTTGTCTACTTAAATGTTCGAGGGTGGAGTAGAGCGGTTCTTGAAACGTTTTTTGGAAAGACGTGTTTCTTGGAAGAATTCTCCTTCGTCATATGTGTCTTGGTTAATGTGAGGTTCATAATCCTCTTCATTGGGGGGAGGTGGTCTAACACGTGGCGTCACTTCATAAACGACATCCCAACCACTGAGATTTGGATCACTTTGACAGGCTCACGGTATATAGAAAAATTGGGTTGTCTGTTGAGCCATGATATAAACATCGGGAACATCCAAATGGGTGCTTTGTTTGATTTCGGCTAGCTCTATATGTTCATGAGTCCTTCTAGTCTCCCTCGGCTAGAACCAATAACATTTGAAGACTATGATGTTTGGTGGGTTTTCACCATAGAATTGAAGTTCATAAATTGCTTCAACTCTTTCATAATATTCGATATCTCCTTCGCCGATAGCAGAGACACAACAATTTGTAGACTTTCGGTCGGCCATAGGTAGCTCTTTGCCATAGGTACGAAAGCGATACCCGTTGATGTCGTATTTGTCAAATGAACGGACCTTATAGTCAAAACCATTAGCTACTTATCTCAATTCGGCATCCATAATCTATGAATTAGCCTACAAGTTTAATATGAAAGGATTGTTGCATTAGTCGCAAATTAGCCAAATAAATGAAATGGTCTAATGGAAATTACCATTTTTTGAACCAAGAGATGAAACCGGGATATTCGCCTCCTTGCTTTGCCAGAAGCTCATACTCTTCGATGGAATCCTTTTGGATCACCGCTCCATACGAGAATATGGCGACGTATCGACTACATCAAATATCCAGGAATAAGAGTAGTTCGAAGGAATTATAAGTTGTGAAATAATGTACCGAGATCTTACTCGATGTACGGCCGCACTTCTGTTAGGTTGTTGAAGAGATACAGCGAAATGGTACGCCATTCTTCAACATCCAATGATACTGGTTTCCAACCACTGTAACATCCCAAATTTTCAATTTGGAATGTTATACATTAGATCATCATTACATATCATAATTTTATTGCATTTTGGCTTGATCCTAGAAATTCTACGCAACTCAAGGACCTACTGAGAGAGTTGGGGATTTCATTATTTTCATATTCGAGTTTTCTCGAATTTTGAAAAGAGGATCGTTTGATTTTAATTATTTTCTCTTTGAATATTTCTTTTATAAAAATAAAAGAGAGAGAGGATAAAATGTCTTCCTCAAAATAGAGAAATATAGAAGATTTAATATTAAAATTAAATAAGATTTTTATTCGGAGTTTTATCGCTATTTTATTTGAATTAGGAAAAAATGCGTTTTTTAAAATTGCATTTTAGGCCCAAAAAAATGTTCACCTTGCCCGGCTTATTTTTGGAGGATGGGGAAAATTTATTTCAGGATTTTTTGGAGTGCGTTTAGTATTTCTTTTCTTTCTTTTTCTACACGTCGGAATTATTTATAAAAAAGAAAAAAAAGTGAACCGACTCCGGACCGTACCTGAGCGGTACTCTGCCCGGGGGGCCTTTTTAAGCCGCGCCGCCGAGCCCACCACAACCCAAACCGCGCCGCCGCCGATCCAACGCCGCGCGCTACCGCTGCCGCCCGCTGCCCACACCGCCGTGCCCCGCCGCCACCGCCCGCGCTGCCGCCGCCCGCGCCGCTGCTGCCGCCTTCTGTCGTCCGCCGCTCCACGCCGCCGCACTGGAGCCGCCCTGCCGTCGCTGGACCTTGCCGGACCCGAGGTAGCCACCTCGGTTTTTGTGAGAAAACCGTTTGTTTTTTTTTGAAACTCTAGATCCGTTTTTTTAGATCCGGTTTGGTTTATTTTTTTCGGTTTAGTTATTTAGCGAACGCCCGTTTTTACGTTCGTTTTAACGAACGGTTTTCACCGTTTAGCCGTAGACAGCGAACGTTCGTTCGTTAGCCTGTTCGTCACTTTTTCTTTTTTCTTGGATTTTTCCGCGATTATTTTCGATCGCGATTTCTGATCCGATTTTTGTTCTAGTATAAATTTTTGCTTGTTTATCGAAATGAGGCGATTCAAGTGCCTAGAGTTTCGTCTCGAAACCCTCTTTTCATTTAACCAATTTAAACAAGTTTTTGCTACAGTAAAATTTGAGTTTAGTCCATATTAGTAAACGAAGCTTGTTTCTTTCGCCGTTTGAGTTTTGTTGCTTCGTTTGATTTGATTCTTTTTGCAAACCGGAGTTCTTAAGTTGAACTTTCTGGTTATATCTCTTATTTGAGTTTTACCCGTGCCCTTGCTTGATTGCTTATTGTATGCTTGTTTGATTGCGATACAGTACCCGGAGTGAGAAGCGTGCTACATCGAGTCTCTAGGTTTCACGGATCATCAGCAAGGCAAGTAACACTTTGATCATACTTCTTCACTACCCAGTTTTATTGCATTAGATCAATCCTCAAACAATTGCATGGTTAGGATCTGAATTTAATTTGTGGGTTTGGGGAGTAGATGAGGTAGTACCTATTCACCTGTTTATTACCAAACCCTTGGAGTTACTTCTACGTTATGCATATATTTCCATGCTATGCTTGTATACGTGGATTGGGTTTGAGTGTATCCATGACAGATGTGAGATTGTTAATTAATGGTTCAACTTAAGGTGGCAACTTAAATACACATCTAGGTGGATTGAGGCACCTGGGGTATCCATTGATTGCCTGTATTTTTGGAAATCCCGGGGTACCGTGTGATTTTCCTATGGACCGCCACCCAGGCTCAAAGGGATCATAAGATTATTCATACTGGAAACTTTCGTGTGCAGCCACATGCCATTATGGGCTCTGGCATAGTTGAGTAAGTTGTTGGAAACCTTTCCATGATGGGCTAGCAGATCTAGGGGATTGTAGGTGTACCGACCTATCTATCGGTTAAGGGGACCTCTTCGGAAAGACTGTGTCTCGGTCATCCGTTTCTCAAACATTATGTAGTGCGAGAAATCCAACAGAGGAGATCGAGTCTTGTGGGGAAAAGTGCACAAACCTCTGCAGAGTGTACAAACTAATCATGGTTAGCCGTGTCCCCGGTTATGGACATCTTGAGTATCTGATTTTTGGATTATCATGTGGATCTCATCACTCTTTAATATAATTTGATTGGGTTAATGATTACTTTTAATTGGGATTGAGGGGGTTTACCTTCTCAATGTTTTCAACCAACTTTGTAGTTAAATAAAATATATTCCTTTGCAGTAGGGAAAAATTGGCTTTTTGCAAAACCTATTAACCATACAGCCTCCACCAACCATATATGCATGTAGTGATAGATTTATTCTGTTCATTACTCTCTTGTGTTACATTGCCAACATATTCCATGTGCTGACCCGTTTTCGGGCTGCAACATATCATGTTGCAGATTTTTCAGACGACGAGTAAGGAGCCTTAGGTCATGTTCTTTCACTCAGTGATGCCGTTGGAGTTGATGGACTCACTTTATCTTCCAAGCCTTCCACTGTTATCATACTAGATGGCCTTAAGCCATAAGTATTGTAATAAGTTCTCTTTTGACACATTCGATGTAATAAGTGTGTGATTTCTACTCTGTTATAAATCCTCAAGTACTGTGCGTGTCAGAATTACCGATCCAGGGATGACATTGATGCATAGAGATCAGACTGTTTGAGGTCTGGTCGCTACAAGATGGTATCAGAGCACACGCCGACTGTAGGACACAACCACTAAGCTAAAGCCCTAGATCACTACTCTCTTCTCATTTCTGACTCCTCTCCATTTTCTACTCTTTAGGATGGTGGACGCAAGGAACAGTTTGCACAACCAGATGAAGATATGATACGTCTCCAATGTATCTATAATTTTTGATTGCTCCATGCTATATTATCTACTATTTTGGACATTATTGGGCTTTATTATCCACTTTTATATTATTTTTGGGAGTAACCTAATAACCAAAGGCCCAACCCAGAATTGCTGTTTTTTTGCCTATTTTAGGGTCTCGAAGAAAAGGAATATCAAACAGAGTCCAAACAGAATGAAACCTTCGGGAACATGATTTTCTCAACGAACAAGACCCATGAGACTTTGACCCTACGTAAATACACAAAAGAGGAGGCCACGAGGTAGGGGCACGCCTACCCCCTAGGCGCACCCTCCACCCTCGTGGCCCCCCTGTTGCTCCACCAACATACTCCTTCCTCCCATATATACCTACGTACCCCCAAACAATCAGATACGAAGCCAAAACCCAAATTCCATCGCCGCAACTGTTTGTATCCACGAGATACCATCTCGGGGCCTGTTCCGGAGCTCCGTCGGAGGAGGCATCGATCACGGAGGGCTTCTACATCAACACCATAGCCCCTCCGATGAAGTGTGAGTAGTTCACCTCAGACCTACGGGTCCATAGTTAGTAGCTACATGGCTTCTTCTCTCTTTTTGGATCTCAATACAATGTTCTCCCCCTCTCTTGTGGAGATCTATTCGATGTAATCTTCTTTTTGCGGTGTGTTTGTTGAGATCGATGAATTGTGGGTTTATGATCAAGTCTATCTATGAACAATATTTGAATCTTCTCTAATTTATTTTATGTATGATTGGTTATCTTTGCAAGTCTCTTCGAATTATCAGTTTGGTTTGGCCTACAAGATTGATCTTTCTTGCAATGGGAGAAGTGCTTAGCTTCGGGTTCAATCTTGTGGTGTCCTTTCCCAGTGACAGTAGCGGCAGCAAGGCACGTATTGTATTGTTGCCATTGAGGATAAGAAGATGGGGGTTTCACCATATTGCATGAGTGTATCCCTCTACATCATGTCATCTTGCTTAAGGCGTTACTCTGTTTTCATTAACTTAATACTCTAAATGCATGCTGGATAGCGGTCGATGAGTGGAGTAATAGTAGTAGATGGAGGGAGGAGTCGGTCTACTTGTCTCGAACATGATGCCTATATACATGATCATGCCTAGATATTCTCATAACTATGCTCAATTTTGTCAATTGCTCAACAACAATTTGTTCACCCACCGTAGAATACTTATGCTCTCGAGAGAAGCCACTAGTGAAACCTATGGCCCCTGGGTCTATCTTCCTCATATTAATCTCCCAATACTTAGTTATTTCCTTTCCTTTTTTACTTTTCTTTTATTTTACTTTGCATCTTTATCACAAAAATACCAAAAATGTTATCTTATCATATCTATCAGATCTCATTCTCGTAAGTGTCCGTGTAGGGATTGACAACCCCTTATCGCGTTGGTTGCGAGGATTTATTTGTTTTGTGCAGGTGTGAGGGACTCGCGCGTAGCCTCCTACTGGATTGATACCTTGGTTCTCAAAAACTAAGGGAAATACTTATGCTACTTTGCTGCATCATCCCTTCCTCTTCGGGGAAAACCAACCCTGTGCTCAAGAGGTAGCAAGAAGAATTTCTGGCGCCGTTGCCGGGGAGGTCTACGCAAAAGTCAATATACCAAGTACCCATCACATACCCTTATCTCCCGCATTACATTATTTGCTATTTGCCTCTCGTTTTCCTCTCCCCCACTTCACCCTTGCCATTTTATTTGCCCTCTCTCTCTATCCCCCTTCTCTTTCCTGTTTGCCTCTTTTTGCCCGCTTGCTTTTTGTTTGCTCGTGTGTTAGTTTTCTTGCTTGTCACGATGGCTCAAGATAACACTAAATTGTGTGACTTCACCAATACCAACAATAATGATTTTATTAGCACTCCGATTGCTCCTCTTACCGATGCTGAATCTTGTGAAATTAATACTACTTTGCTGAATCTTGTCATGAAAGATCCATTTTCCGGCCTTCCTAGTGAAGATGCCGCTACCCATCTAAATAGCTTCGTTGATTTGTGTGATATGCAAAAGAAGAAAGATGTGGATAATGATATTGTTAAATTTAAGCTATTTCCTTTTTCGCTTAGAGATTGTGCTAAAGCTTGGTTTTCACCTTTGCCTAAAAATAGTATTGATTCATGGAACAAGTGCAAAGATGCTTTTATCTCTAAGTATTTTCCTCCCGCTAAGATCATCTATCTTAGAAATGATATTATGAATTTTAAGAAACTTGATCATGAACATGTTGCACAAGCTTGGGAGAGAATGAAACTAATGATACGTAATTGCTCCACTCATGGTTTAAATTTGTGGATGATTATACAAATTTTTTATGCCGGATTGAATTTTGCTTCTAGAAATCTTTTAGATTCGGTCGCGGGAGGCAATTTTATGGAAATCACTTTAGGAGAAACTACTAAACTCCTAGATAATATTATGGTTAATTATTCTCAATGGCATACTGAAAGATCTACTAATAAAAAGGTGCATGCGATAGAAGAAATGAAGTTTTGAGTGGAAAGATGGATGAACTTATGAAATTATTTGCTAGTAAGAGTGTTTCTTCTGATCCTAATGATATGCCCTTGTCTACTTTGATTGAGAATAATAATGAATCTATGGATGTGAATTTTGTTGGTAGGAACAATTTTGGTGACAACGCATATGGAGGAAATTTCAATCCTAGGCCTTATCCTAGTAATCCCTCTAATAATTATGGTAATTCCTAAAACAATTCTTATGGAAATTATAATAAGATTCCCTCTGATTTTTAATCTAATATTAAAGAATTTATTACTTCGCAAAAGAGTTTCAATGCTATGATTGAAGAAAAATTTCTTAAGATTGATGAGTTGGCTAGGAACGTTGATAGAATTTCTCTTGATGTTGATTCTTTGAAACTTAGATCTATTCCACCTAAGCATGATATCAATGAGTCTCTCAAAGCCATGAGAATTTCCATTGATGAGTGCAAAGAAAGAACCGCTAGAATGCGTGCTAAGAAAGATGCCTGTATAAGAGCGTGTTCCTCTAGTTCCTATGAAAATTAATATGAAGATATTAAAGTTATTGATGTGTCCCCTATTAAATCTTTGTTTTGCAATATGAATCTTGATAATGATGGGACTGAATATGATCCACCTTTACCTAGAAGGCGTTCCAAGAATTCGGAATTTTTTGATCTTGATGCTAAAATTGATAAAAGTGGGATTAACGAAATTAAAACCCTAGATGTTGCTAAACACACTATTATGGATTTCAAGGAATTTAACTATGAAAATTGCTCTTTTATTGATTGTATTTCGTTGTTTCAATCTGTGCTAAATTCTTCTCACGCTTATAGTCAAAATAAAGAATTGACTAAACATATCGTTGATGCCTTGATGCAATCTTATGAAGAAAAACTTGAATTGGAAGTTTCTATCCCTAGAAAACTTTATGATGAGTGGGAACCAACTATTAAATTTAAGATTAAAGATCATGAGTTCTTTGCTTTATGTGATTTGGGTGCTAGTGTTTCCACGATTCCAAAGACTTTGTGTGATTTGTTAGGTTTCCGTGATTTTGATGATTGCTCTCTAAACTTGCACCTTGCGGATTCCACTATTAAGAAACCTATGGGAAGAATCAATGATGTTCTTATTGTTGCAAATAGGAATTATGTGCCCGTAGATTTTATTGTTCTTGACATAGATTGCAATCCTTCATGTCCTATTATTCTTGGTAGACCTTTCCTTAGAACGATTGGTGCAATTATTGATATGAAGGAAGGAAATATTAGATTCCAATTTCCATTAAGTAAAGGCATGGAACACTAATGAAAATTAAATTACCTTATGAATCTATTATGAGAGCCACTTATGGATTGCCTACCAAAGATGGCAATACCTAGATCTATCCTTGCTTGTTATGCCTAGCTAGGGGCGTTAAACGATAGCGCTTGTTGGGAGGCAACCCAATTTTATTTTTATTCCTTGCTTTTTACTCCTGTTTAGTAATAAATAATTTATCTAGCCTCTGTATAGGTTGTGTTTTTTGTGTTTAATTAGTGTTTGTGCCAAGTAGAACCGTCGGGAAGACTTGGGGAAAGTCTTGTTACACTTGCTGTAAAAAACAGAAACTTTAGCGCTCACGAGAACTACTGCCATTTTTATTTGGAAAGTGATATTTAGTTAATTATTTTTGCAGATGATTAATATATAAATTCCTCACGTCCAGAAATTTATTTTAGAATTTTTGGGGTTCCAGATCTTGCGCTAGATACAGATTACTACAGACTGTTCTTTTTTCGTGTGTTGTTTGCCTATTTTAATGAATCTATGGCTAGTAAAATAGTTTATAAACCATAGAGAAGTTGGAATACAGTAGGTTTAACACAAATATAAATAAATAATGAGTTCATTACAGCACCTTGAAGTGGTCTTTTGTTTTCTTTCGCTAACGGAGCTCATGAGATTTTCTACTTTGAGTTTTGTGTTGTGAAGTTTTCAAGTTTTGGGTAAAGATTTGATGGATTATGGAACAAGGAGTGGCAAGAGCCTAAGATTGGGGATTCCCATGGCACCTCCAAGATAATCTAAGGACGTCTAAAAGCCAAAGCTTGGGGATGCCCCGGAAGGCACCCCGTCTTTTGTCTACTTCTATCCGTAACTTTACTTGGAGCTATATTTTTATTCACCACATGATATGTGTTTTGCTTGCAGCGTCTTGTATGATTTGAGTCTTTACTTTTTTGTTTACCACAATCATCCTTGCTGTACACACCTTTTGAGAGAGCCATACATGATTTGTAATTTGTTAGAATACTCTATGTGCTTCGCTTATATCTTTTGAGTTATATAGTTTTGCTCTAGTACTTCACTTATATCTTTTAGAGCACGGTGGTGGATTTGTTTTATAGAAACTATTGATCTTTCATGATTCACTTAGATTATTTTGAGAGTCTTAAATAGCATGGTAATTTGCTTAAATAATCCTCATATGCTAGGTATTCGAGATTAGTAAAAAATTTCCTAGGAATGTTTTGAATACTAAGAGAAGTTTGATGCTTGATGATTGTTTTGAGATATGGAGGTAATAATATCAAAGTCGTGCTAGTTGAGTAGTTGTGAAATTGAGAAATGCTCGTGTTGAAGTTTGCAAGTCCCGTAGCATGCACATATGGTAAACGTTATGTAACAATTTTGAAACATGAGGTGTTATTTGATTGTCCTCCTTATGAGTGGCGGTCGGGGACGAGCGATGGTATTTTCCTACCAATCTATCCCCCTAGGAGCATGCGCGTAGTGCCGAGGTTTTTGATGACTTGTAGATTTTTGCAATAAGTATGTGAGTTCTTTATGACTAATGTTGAGTCCATGGATTATACGCATTCTCACCCATCCATCCTTGCTAGCCTCTTCGGTACCATGCATTGCCCTTTCTCACATTGAGAGTTGGCGCAAACTTCGCCAGTGCATCCAAACCCCATGATATGAAACGCTCTTTCACACATAAACCTCCTTATATCTTCCTCAAAACAGACACCATACCTACCTATTATGGCATTTCCATAGCCATTCTGAGATATATTGCCATGCAACTTTCCACCATTCCGTTTATCATGACACATTCATTATTGTCATATTGCTTAGCATGATCATGTAGTTGACATAGTATTTGTGGAAAAGCCACCATTCATAATTCTTTCATACATGTCACTCTTGGTCCATTGCATATCCCGGTACACCGCCGGAGGCATTCATATAGAGTCATATTTTGTTCTAGTATCAAGTTGTAATCATTGAGTAGTAAATAGATAGAAGTGTGATGATCATCATTTTCTAGAGCATTGTCCCAAGTGAGGAATAATAAAAAAAGAGAAAGGCCATATATAAAAAAAAGATAAAGGCCAAATAAAAAATGAGAGAAAAAGATAGAAGGGACAATGTTACTATCCTTTGGCACACTTGTGCTTCAAAGTAGCACCGTAATCTTCATGATAGAGAGTCTCTTGTTTTGTCACTTTCATATACTAGTGGGAATTTTCATTATAGAACTTGGCTTGTATATTCCAACAATGGACCTCCTCAAGTGCCCTAGGTCTTCATGAGCAAGCAAGTTGGATGCACACCCACTTAGTTTCTTTTGTTGAGCTTTCATACATTTATAGCTCTAGTGCATCCGTTGCATGGCAATCCCTACTCCTTGCATTAACATCAATCGGTGGGCATCTCCATAGCCCATTGATTACCTCGTTGATGTGAGACTTTCTCCTTTTTGTCCTCTCCACATAACCCCCCTCATTATATTCTATTCCACCCATAGTGCTATGTCCATGGCTCGCGCTCATATATTGCGTGAAAGTTTATAGGTTTGAGATTACTAAAGTATGAAACAATTGCTTGGCTTGTCATCGGGGTTGTGCATGATGAGAGCATTCTTGTGTGACAAAAATGGAGCATGACTAAACTATATGATTTTGTAGGGATGAACTTTCTTTGGCCATGTTATTTTGAGAAGACATAATTGCTTTGTTAGTATGCTTGAAGTATTATTATTTTTATGTCAATATGAACTTTTGTCTTGAATCTTTTGGATCTGAATATTCATACCACAATTAAGAAGAATTACATTAAAATTATGCCAAGTAGCACTCCGCATCAAAAATTCTGTTTTTATCATTTACCTACTCGAGGACGAGCATGAATTAAGCTTGGGGATGCTTGACACGTCTCCAACGTATCTATAATTTTTGATTGCTCCATGCTATATTATCTACTGTTTTGGACATTATTGGGCTTTATTATCCACTTTTATATTATTTTTGGGACTAACCTATTAACCGGAGGCCCAGCCCAGAATTGCTGTTTTTTGCCTGTTTTAGGGTTTCGAAGAAAAGGAATATCAAACGGAGTCCAAATGGAATGAAACCTTCGGGAACGTGATTTTCTCAACGAACAAGACCCAGACACAAAAGAGGAGGCCACGAGGTAGGGGGCGCGCCTACCCCCCCAGGCGCGCCCTCCACCCTCATGCCCCCCTGTTGCTCCACCGACATACTCCTTCCTCCTATATATACCTACGTACCCCCAAACAATCAGATACGGAGCCAAAACCCTAATTCCACCGCCGCAACTTTCTGTATCCACGAGATCTCATCTCGGGGCCTGTTCCGGAGCTCCGCCGGAGGAGGCATCGATCATGGAGGGCTTCTACATCAACACCATAGCCCCTCCGATGAAGTGTGAGTAGTTCACCTCAGACCTACGGGTCCATAGTTAGTAGCTGGATGGCTTGTTCTCTCTTATTGGATCTCAATACAATGTCCCCCCTATCTTGTGGAGATCTATTCGATGTAATCTTCCCTTTGCAGTGTGTTTGTTGAGACCGATGAATTTTGGGTTTATGATCAAGTCAATCTATGAACAATATTTGAATCTTCTCAGAATTCTTTTATGTATGATTGGTTATCTTTGCAAGTCTCTTCGAATTATCAGTTTGGTTTGGCCTACTAGATTGATCTTTCTTGCAATGGGAGAAGTGCTTAGCTTTGGGTTCAATCTTGCGGTGTCCTTCCCCAGTGATAGTAGGGGCAACAAGGCACGTATTGTATTGTTGCCATCGAGGATAACAAGATGGGGTTTTCATCATATTGCATGAGTTTATCCCTCTACATCATGTCATCTTGCTTAAGGCGTTACTTTGTTTTTGTTAACTTAATACTCTAGATGCATGCTGGATAGCGGTCGATGAGTGGAGTAATAGTAGTAGATGCATGCAGGAGTCGGTCTACTTGTCTCGAATGTGATGCCTATATACATGATCATGCCTAGATATTCTCATAACTATGATCAATTTTGTCAATTGCTCAACAGTAATTTGTTCACCCACCGTAGAATACTTATGCTCTCTAGAGAAGCCACTAGTGAAACCTATGGCCCTCGGGTCTATCTTCATCATATTAATCTCCCAATACTTAGTTATTTCCTTTGCTTTTTTACTTTGCTTTTATTTTACTTTGCATCTTTATCACAAAAATACCAAAAATATTATCTTATCATATCTATTAGATATCACTCTCATAAGTGGCCGTGTAGGGATTGACAACCCCTTATCGCATTGGTTGCGAGGATTTATTTGTTTTGTGCAGGTGCGAGGGACTCGCGTGTAACCTCCTACTGGATTGATACCTTGGTTCTCAAAAACTGAGGGAAATACTTACGCTACTTTGCTGCATCATCCCTTCCTCTTCGGGGAAAACCAACGCAGTACTCAAGAGGTAGCAAGATACACCTTTTGGACGCCACCTGAAGGAAGTCACTAGGTACCTAAACATCGGAATACCAAGCTTCACCGGGACTTACAATGCCACTTTACCAGAAGAGGAGCGATGGATTATTCAAGTTCAAATTCCAGGAAGGACATTCACGCCAGTCACTGAGTTCATAGAGTTTTCCTTTGATGCCCCAACCTGGAGTCTAGGAAAGAGTATGGCAGCTCACATCACCATGGGACGCATTGGAGAAGTTTACCACAAGGATCTCAAGGATACTATCTACCAGATTTGTGGGCGCCGAGATGAGCAATGGGAGATGATCAGCACCAGGAAGGATAGATCAATTGCCGCTTTCATCCAGCAGTTAAACCAGCATATTCGCCGCCAGGAAAATCAGGTGTGCGCAGGCATGATGGATCTGAAGAAGGCGATGACAAGGATCACAGAGCTTGAAGAAGAACTCAAGGCAACTCACGAAGATTATGAGGAAGAAATCATCGTACTAGTGGAGAAGAATGACGACTTGACAAGGAAGCTAGGAGTATTCATGGGAGACCCCGCGCCAGGAGGAGAAGATGACGGTTCCACTTTCCCGGAAAACTACATCATCATCGACGACACCGAGTCGGACCCCGACGATAGTGATGATGATTATGTTGATGAAGCTGGAGCGGATATCATGGAGTCTTCGACCAAACAATATTTCTAGTTGACCATCAAAACAGTAGTAGTAGTAGTCTACCATGTAAATAGTATAGTCCAAGCACTTTGTAACGATAAGTTCTAGACCGATTGTATGCCCTTGCTTGATTGATTAGTGATATGATTGTGTTTGTCTCATGTGCATATGGGTAGTGTCTTCTCACTAGACCTCATTCTATCCTATTCTCTTCCCTCTAAACCCTCAGATGCCTCCGAGACGTGACCCCGGATTTACCTTTCCACCGGAGCTCACTCAGTTGATCCAGCAGCAGAATACCCTGATGCAGTTGTTAGTTTAGAACCAAGGCAACAACAACAACAACAACCCACCACAACCACCCCCAGTTGACAATTTAGCCCGTTTTCTGAGGTTGCAGCCGCCGATGTTTTCGAGTAGCACCGAGCCGATAATGGCAGATGATTGGCTCCGCAGGATTGGAAGGGAGTTAACCACTGCAGGATGCACAGATGCTGAGAGGGTGCATTTTGCCGCGCACCAATTGGATGGACCAGCAGCCTGCTACCTCTTGAGAACTTGCATTGGTTTTCCCTTGAAGAGGAAAGGGTGGTGCAGCAAAGTAGCATAAGTATTTCCCTCAGTTTTTGAGAACCAAGGTATCAATCCAGTAGGAGGCTACGCGCGAGTCCCTCGCACCTACACGAAACAAATAAATCCTCGCAACCAACGCGATATGGGGTTGTCAATCCCTACACGGTCACTTACGAGAGTGAGATCTGATAGATATGATAAGATAATATTTTTGGTATTTTTTAGATAAAGATGCAAAGTAAAATAAAAGCAATGAAAATAACTAAGTATTGGAAGATTTAATATGATGAAGATAGACCCGGGGGTCATAGGTTTCACTAGTGGCTTCTCTCAACAGCATAAGTATTTTACGGTGGGTGAACGAATTACTGTTGAGCAATTGACAGAATTGAGCATAGTTATGAGAATATCTAGGTATGATCATGTATATAGGCATCACGTCCAAGACAAGTAGACCGACTCCTGCCTGCATCTACTACTATTACTCCACACATCGACCGCTATCCAGCATGCATCTAGAGTATTAAGGTCAAGAGAACAGAGGAACGCTTTAAGGAAGATGACATGATGTAGAGGGATAAACTCATGCAATATGATGAAAACCCCATCTTGTTATCCTCGATGGCAACAATACAATACGTGCCTTGCTTCCCCTACTGTCACTGGGAAAGGACACCGCAAGATTGAACCCGAAGCTAAGCACTTCTCCCATTGCAAGAAAGATCAATCTAGTAGGCCAAACCAAACTGATAATTCAAAGAGACTTACAAATATAACCAATCATACATAAAAGAACTCAGAGAAGATTCAAATATTGTTCATAGATAAACTTGATCGTAAACCCACAATTCATCGGTCTCAACAAGCACACCGCAAAATAAGATTACATCGAATAGATCTCCACAAGAGAGGGGGAGAAATTTGTATTGAGATCCAAAAAGAGAGAAGAAGCCATCTAGCTAATAACTATGGACCCAAAGGACTGAGGTAAACTACTCACACTTCATCGGAGAGGCTATGGTGTTGATGTAGAAGCCCTCCGTGATCGATGCCCCCTCCGACGAAGCTCCGGAACAGGCTCCAAGATGGGATCTCATGGATACAGAAAGTTACGGCAGTGGAATTAGGGTTTTGGCTCCGTATCTGATCGTTTGGGGGTACGTAGGTATATATAGGAGGAAGAAGTACGTCGGTGGAGCAACAGGGGGCCCACGAGGCTGGAGGGCACGCCTGGGGGTGTAGGCGCGCCCCCCTACCTCGTGGCCTCCCTGTTGGTTGCTTGACATAGGGTTCAAGTCTCCTGGATCTTGTTCGTTCCAAAAATCATGTTCCCGAAGGTTTCATTCCGTTTGGACTCCAGTTGATATTCCTTTTCTTCGAAACCCTAAAATAGGCAAAAAAACAACAATTCTGGGTTGGGCCTCCGGTTAATAGGTTAGTCCCAAAAATAATATAAAAGTGGATAATAAAGTCCAATAATGTCCAAAACAGAAGATAATATAGCATGGAGCAATCAAAAATTATAGATACGTTGGAGACGTATCAAGCATCCCCAAGCTTAATTCCTGCTCGTCCTCGAGTAGGTAAATGATAAAAACAGAATTTTTGATGTGGAATGCTACTTGGCATGTTTTCAATGTAATTCTTCTTAATTGTGGTATGAATATTCAGATCCGAAAGATTCAAGACAAAAGTTCAATATTGACATAAAAATAATAATACTTCAAGGATACTAACTAAGCAATTATGTCTTCTCAAAATAACATGGGCAAAGAAAGTTATCCCTACAAAATAATATAGTCTGGTTATGCTCTATCTTCACCACACAAAGTATTTAAATCATGCACAACCGCGATGACAAGCCAAGAAATTGTTTCATACTTTTGGTGTTCTCAAACTTTTTCAATCTTCACGCAACACATGAGCGTGAGCCATGGACATAACACTTTAGGTGGAATAGAATGGTGGTTGTGGAGAAGACAAAAAGGGAGAAGATAGTCTCACATGAACTAGGCGTATCAACGGGCTATGGAGATGCCCATCAATAGATATCAATGTGAGTGAGTAGGGATTGCCATGCAACGGATGCACTAGAGGTATAAGTATATGAAAGCTCAAAAAGAAACTAAGTGGGTGTGCATCCAACTTGCTTGCTCACGAAGACCTAGGGCATTTTGAGGAAGCCCATCATTGGAATATACAAGCCATGTTCTATAATGAAAAATTCCCACTAGTATATGAAAGTGATAACAAAGGAGACTCTCTAATATGAAGATCATGGTGCTACTTTGAAGCACAAGTGTGGTAAAAGGATAGTAGCATTGTCCCTTGTCTCTTTTTCTCTCATTTTTTTATTTGGGACTTCTCTTTTTTCATGGCCTCTTTTTATTCTATTTTATTTTTCGTCCGGAGTCTCATCCCGACTTGTGGGGGAATCGTACACTACAAAAAAATACACTTCCATGATGATACGTATTTGTCACAGTAGGTCACGTTTTCTGTCATGCATGTACATCCATGACAAATTTATGACAGGGTCAAGATAGTCATACATGTGCTGTCGTAGAAGTGTTCCATGACATTACCAAAATTATCATCACAGAAGTGTCCACTTCCATGACGATAAATCGCGCGTCACAGAAGTGCTTTCGTCAAGGGTGACCGACACGTGGCATCCACCGTAACGAAACGCCGTTAAGCTATCAGGTCGGGTTTTGGATCCGATAACCCGTTAACAGCCCCGACAAATCGGGATTTTCCACGTGTAAAATCATCATTGACTGGAGGAAACACGTGTCGGCTCATCGTTGGGACAGATGTCATCCACTCATTGGACAGAAGGCGCCTATGATACGTCGACACGTGGCACGGCCCAACAGAGGCCCATTGCTGTGAAAAGGCCGGCCCGTTTGACTTGGTCAAAAGGTGGCGGGCCTGCCCATGGAAAGCGTGTTAACGGCCTATTCGCATATAACCCATTAACAGCCCGCTAACCCAAGGCCCGTTATTCCCTATTCGAATTAGGCCCAATAGCGTCATCTGGGCCATCCAATATGATTCCACCCCGTTTTCACTTCTGGCCCATGTATGGCCCATGACGTCTTTCGGCCCATATGAGGCCCTATGTAACTCTTGGCCTATTAACGGCCCGTGGTGAAACTGGCCTATAATGAACAATGTATCACTTTACACCCATTAACGGCCCGTGGTGAAACTGGCCCGTAAAGAACAGTGTATCACTTTATACCCATTAATGGCCCGTTATTCTGTTGGGCCGTTTCCAGCCCATGTTATCTTTCGGCCTTCTCAGAGCCCATTTATTCTTGGGCTATTTTCCAGCATTCTTTTACTTACGGCCCGTTACTATCATTTTCTGCTTGTGGGCCAAATTCAGCCCGTGGTTACAGTCGGCCCGTTTGTGGTCCGTTAATACGTTGGGCCGTTTTCATAGCGTCATCAAATATGGCCTATTTACGATGGCCCATTATGGTCGGCCCATGAACGGACGATTCCAACTCTAGCCCGTTTACGGCCAGAATGCGGTCTGTTTGGCCCATGTTTGGCCAATCGATCATACGGCCCGTATAAGGCCCATTGATGATACGGACCGTAGAAGGCCCATTGTTTCTACGGCCCGAAGAAGGCCCATTGTTTCTACGGCCCGTAGAAGGCTCATTGTTTCTACGGCCCATAGAAGGCCCACTGTTTATACGGCCCGTAGGAGGCCCAGTGTCACTACAGTAAATATTAGCCCATGGTTATTGTGGCCTAGTTTTAAAAATAGGTTATTGCAGCCACTAGAAAACCGCAGAAAAAGAACTGCACTTACTACAAGCAAAAAAATAAACAAGACAATAAGGGAATAAATAAGCAAGCAAATTACACTAGGCCATCACGACTATTACACATATTACATCCACTGGGCATCAAAGTTCGCCACTAGTGCAAATATAGGGAACACAACAGCATATAAACGCCGCAGAAAAACAAGTCTAGAACTGAAACCACTTCAGAAGAGCTCAAGAAACAATATCCTGGGTACCCATAATGCTGGCAAGATGCTTAGCAAGCTTATTAACTTTCTCTTGTTTGGCGCTTAAGTCCTCCAGCGCTTGCTGTTGCACCAGAAAGTATGCATCTGAATTCTGCAAGGACTTCCTTAGTCCTTCGGCCTCCTGTCGCATAACATCTGATCGATGTATTTCAACTTGAAGTTGAGACTCAAGAAGCTGAACTGATTCAGGCAACGAGTTCAAAGAGCTGGTGCCAGCAGTGGTAGCTAGTAACTCGAACACTACATCAAGACAGGACTTTGGGGTTGTCTCAGTGTCTTCAATATAGTTTTTATCAGCTTTCTTGGAGACCAATAGGGATGTCTCACTATCTTGAACCTTATTTGCATTACTTCCTTTACCATTGCATAATAGGGTACTCTTCTCCAATATTTTATCTGTGTTCTAAAAGAGAAACAAACAAACACATCTCAGGTTTACAATGTAGTATATGAAACTCATTTTGGTAAACCAGTTTAGTAGTAAGGTGGACAGGATAACATCATGAAACAAACATATATCTATGTAGTATGGTCACTGTATGGTCTATATCATTCTAGTTTATGTTGCCAAATCAAGATAGATATAGTTTGAATCATATCTATTTAAGACAAAGCATCATAGATAGAATATAAGTGTGGGAAACTACACAAAAATAACAACACTTGTAATGTGCATGGCATGAGAACATAACTGTTTATTCAATTGAAATTGAAATCAACATAGAGCAAGTTACAACATCAAACAGCCAAACACGTTGAAGAAACATGTTTAAAACATACTTGTTGCGCCATTGGAGTTTCAATTGCATCCTTCAAATTTGAAATTAGTTGGTATCAGTAAATACAGTGATGCAAGAGCAAAGTGGTATGAACCATAGCTACGGAACCTAACTTGAGAACAATTCTTCTTCTGCTTTAAGCGTTGACTTCAGGCTCGGAGTGGTGGTCCTCGTGATTTGGGCACTGCACTTGCCTTACTAACTGCTCGTGTTTGGGTGCTCTGTGGTGGAGACGGTGTTGTGTCAATGGGAACTGGGTGTCTATCTGCTGGGGTTGGGGTTAGAAGGGGTGTAGCCGGCTCTCTGTCCAACTGGGTAGGGGTACAATCTGCATGAGTGTGGGTTATGTGTGGTGGGGCTGGTTCTTGGGCAAGTACAACCGTGGTTCTATCTGCATCGACAGGTAGCACGATCTTTTCTGAAGACCGTGTTTTTACTCCCACAAATACTGCCATCACTCCCTCCAATTGAAATGGATGATAAACAAGAAAAGTAATTGAATGTACAGACATTGTAAGATAGATAGGTGCAATGGATAGTAGGGAAGAAAACAAGGCATGAAATAATTCACATTTATGTTGTCTAAGAAAACAGAATAGTAGGACATAATTTCACATATATGATGGCTAATTAAACAGGATTGCATGACACAATTTCACATGTATGATGGCTAACTAAATAGGATAGAATGACATACTTCAAAATATGATGACTATGTAAACAGGATGACATGATATAACTATACGATGTGTCTATTAAAGTGGTTGGCATGCCATAAATCACAAACATGCCGTCGATGGAAACATGATGGCATGATATAATTCACGGATAGAATGACATAATTTAAAATATGATGACTATGTAAACATGATGAGATGATATAACTATATTATGTCTTTAGAAAATGGGTTGGCATGCCATAATTAAGATACATGCTGTCTATGTAAACATCATGGCATGACATAATTCAAATATATGATTTATATACTAAGGAAGTGAGAAGAGGCCAATCGCATATATGATGTGTCAACTAAGGAGATGACATTCAATATTGAGTATATGATGTAAAAACTAAGCATTGCAAAACAACATATGCATTATATGAGTAATATAACGCACCCCAGGGGGATAATAGGACTGGTCATCTGCCTCTGAATCCTCCTCTGAAGAGCTATCTGTAACCAGCAAGATATCTGCTTCAGCAGGTAGCATTATCTGCTCTGAAGACCTTGTTTTCACTCCAGATTTCTCCATGACCAGTTCAAATGGCTGATGCACAGGAAGAGCACTTGAATATACAAACATTGTTGACGAAAGCAATGAGAAATACAAAAAAAGGACGGCATGATATAATTCACATATATGACGCTTGCCTAAACAGCATGGCATTGCATAATTCACATACATAGTGCCTTACAACAAGATAACATTGCATAATTCACATATATAATGTCTTGCAACAAGATGGCATTGCATAATTCACATATATGGTAATTAGACACTAAATAGGTGGCATTCACACAAAGCATGTCTAAACTAAGCAAATGACATAGCAATGCAAGATACCATGCACACGATATGAGCAACATAACCCTGCCAAGTTAGGGCATGCACCTCGGGGGGGGGGGATATGACTGGTCATCTGTCTCTGAATCCTCCTCCGAGGAGCTATCGGTAACCAGCAAGACATGCGCTTCGTCAGATAGCATTGTCTGATCTGAAGACCTTATTTCCACTCCAGATTTTTCCATGACTGTGCCGAATGGCTGATGCACAGGAAGAGTAATTGAATGTACTAAAATTGTTGACAAATTTAACATGTAATAAAAAAATGATGGCATGATATAATTCACATATAAGATGACTGGCTAACTAGGGTGGCATTGCAAAATTCACATATATGATGCCTGGCTAGACAAGATGGCATTGCATGATTCACATATACGATAAAGAAACTAAACAGATGGCATTGACACAAAGCATGTCTAAACTAAGCAGATGACATCTTTAATGTATATAGTAAGCAATGCAAGGCACCATATGCATGATATTACCAACATCAACATACCAAGTTAGAGCGAAGACCTCATGGGGTAAATAGGAGTGGTCTTCTCCTTCTGAATCCCTGTCAGAACAGTTATCTTCCTCTTTATTACGATCCGAAATGGGTGGAGGGGGGCTGCCTTTGCGCCCACCATGGAACAACGTCTGCATGAAATTTTATTGCCACGCAAGGCTCGTCTCTTTTGCTCTACATGATCAGTTCCATTGTGTACAATAATTGGCATGCATAGGAATAAAACATAGTGAGATTATGTAAGGAGTGCATGCACAATTCTAGAGTGATGGTAGCAAACTGTGGATAGACCCAAAACCAATGATAGCAGGCAGATAATAGCTTTAGTTAAAAAAATACAGATAATGGCTCCTTTAATGTTTGTTTGCACCCAACATGAAACTCATAGTAGACACCGGAGATTAACCAGATAGTGGACAAATAGTACTGATTGCTGCCCCAATATGTACCCCACAACCATTTAAAAACTCAAGTTTCAGCATTAGTTTGGACCTGACTCGGAGTCTAATAGGTGAACACGACGATAATGTAGCATGTCATCATATAAAGCGACGCATAACGTAAGCAGACACAGAAGAGTGCGACCTCTCTTGCGGACCCGTGTAGTCCTCAAGGTCATCTGCTCAGTTGATGATGGTAATGTTGGGGAACATTACAGAAAACAAAAAAATTCCTACGTTTCACCAAGATCAATCTATGGAGTCAACTAGCAACGAGAGGAGAGTGCATCTACATACCCTTGTAGATCGCAAGCGGAAGTGTTCAAGAGAACGGGGATGATGGAGTCGTACTCGCCGTGATCCAAATCACCGATGACCAAGTGCCGAACGGACGACACCTCCGTGTTCAACACACGTACAGAGCAGATCAAGTCTCCTCCTTCTTGATCCAGCAAGGGGGAAGGAGAGGTTTATGAAGATCCAGCAGCACGACGGCGTGGTGGTGGATGCAGCAGTGATCGTAGCAGGGCTTCGCCGAGCTTCTGCGAGAGGGAGAGGTGTAGCAGGGGAGAGGGAGGCGCCAAGACTTGAGGTGTTGCTTCCCTCCCTCCCCCTTTATATAGGCCCCCTAGGGGGGTGCGCCGGCCCTAGGAGATGGGATCTCCTAGGGGGGGCGGCGGCCAAGGGGGTGGAGTACCCCCAAGGCAAGTGGAGGCGCCCCCTCCCCTAGGGTTCCCAACCCTAGGCGCATGGGGGGCCCAAGGGGGGGGCGCACCAGCCCACCAGGGGCTGGTTCCCCTCCCCACTTCAGCCCATGGGGCCCTCCGGGATGGGTGGCCCCACCCGGTGGACCCCCGGGAGCCTTCCGGTGGTCCCGGTACAATATCGGTGACCCCCAAAACTCTCCCGATGGCCGAAACTGCACTTCCTATATATAATTCTTCACCTCCGGAGCATTCCGAAACTCCTCGTGACGTCCGGGATCTCATCCGGGACTCCGAACAACTTTCGGGTTACTGCATACTCATATCTCTACAACCCTAGCGTCACCGAACCTTAAGTGTGTAGACCCTACGGGTTCGGGAGACATGTAGACATGACCGAGACAGCTCTCCGGTCAATAACCAACAACTGGATCTGGATACCCATGTTGGCTCCCACATGCTCCTCGATGATATCATCGGATGAACCACGATGTCGAGGATTGAAGCAATCCCGTATACAATTCCTTTTGTCAATCGGTATGTTACTTGCCCGAGACTCGATCGTCGGTATCCCAATACCTTGTTCAGTCTCGTTACCGGCAAGTCACTTTACTCGTACCATAATGCATGATCCCGTGATCAACCACTTGATCACTTTGAGCTCATTGTCATGATGCATTACCGAGTGGGCCCAGAGATACCTCTCCGTCATACAGAGTGACAAATCCCAGTCTCGATTCGTGCCAACCCAACAGACACTTTCGGAGACACCTGTAATGTACCTTTATAGTCACCCAGTTATGTTGTGACGTTTGGCACACCCAAAGCACTCCTACGGTATCCGGGAGTTGCACAATCTCATGGTCTAAGGAAATGATACTTGACATTCAGAAAAGCTACAGCAAACGAACTACACGATCTTTGAGCTAAGCTTAGGATTGGGTCTTGTCCATCACATCATTCTCCTAATGATGTGATCCCGTTATCAATGACATCCCCATGTCTATAGCCAGGAAACCATGACTATCTGTTGATCAACTAGCTAGTCAACTAGAGGCTCACTAGGGACACATTGTGGTCCATGTATTAACACATGTATTACGATTTCCGGATAATACAATTATAGCATGAATAATAGACAATTATCATGAACAAGGAAATATAATAATCATTTTATTATTGCCTCTAGGGCATATTTCCAACAGTCTCCCACTTGCACTAGAGTCAATTATCTAGTTACATTGTGACGAATCGAACACCCATGGAATTCTGGTGTTGATCATGTTTTGCTCTAGGGAGAGGTCTAGTCAACGGATCTGCCACATTCATGTCCGTATGTACTTTACAAATTTCTATGTCTCCATTTTGTACACTTTCATGAATGGAGTTGAAGCGACGCTTGATATGCCTGGTCTTCCTGTGAAACCTGGGCTCCTTGGCAAGGGCAATAGCTCAAGTGTTGTCACAGAAGAGAGTCATCGGCCCCGACGCATTGGGTATGACTCCTAGGTCGGTAATGAACTCCTTCACCGAGATTGCTTCGTGTGCTGCCTCCGAGGCTGCCATGTACTCCGCTTCACATGTAGATCCCGCCACAACGCTTTGCTTGCAACTGCACGAGCTTACTGCCCCACCATTCAAAATATACACGTATCCGGTTTGTGACTTAGAGTCATCCAGATCTATGTCGAAGCTAGCATCGACGTAACCCTTTACGACGAGCTCTTCGTCACCTCCATAAACGAGAAACTTGTCCTTAGTCCTTTTCAGGTACTTCAGGATATTCTTGACCGCTGTCCAGTGTTCCTTGCCGGGATTGCTTTGGTACCTTCCTACCAAACTTACGGCAAGGTTTACATCAGGCCTGGTACACAACATGGCATACATAATAGACCCTATGGCTGAGGCATAGGGGATGACACTCATCTCTTCTATATCTTCTACGATGGCCGGACATTGAGCTGAGCTCAATTTCACACCTTGCAACACAGGCAAGAACCCCTTCTTAGACTGATCCATATTGAACTTCTTCAATATCTTATCAAGGTATGTGCTTTGTGAAAGACCTATGAGGCGTCTTGATCTATCTCTATAGATCTTGATGCCTAATATATAAGCAGCTTCTCCAAGGTCCTTCATTGAAAAACTCTTATTCAAGTAGGCCTTAATGCTGTCCAAAAGTTCTATATCATTTCCCATGAAAAGTATGTCATCTACATATAATATGAGAAATGTGTAACACCCCGGATATGATTTTCCCAATATGTACTCCAACTCTTGCCATTTCTGGCGTTAAGTTATTTTATTTTCTCGGGTTTGGGTCTTTGTCTCCATGTGTTGTTGTCGTTGTCATGCATCTCATATCATGTCATCATGTGCATTGCATTTGCATATGTGTTCATCTCATGCATTCGAGCATTTTCCCCGTTGTCTGTTTTGAATTCCGGCGCTTCATTCTCCTCCGGTGGTCATTTCTACCTTTCTTTCGTGTGTGGGGATTAAACATTTCCGGATTGGACTGAGACTTGCCAAGCGGCCTTGGTTTACTACTGGTAGACCGCCTGTCAAGTTTCGTACCATTTGGACTTCGTTTGATGCTCCAACGGTTAACCGAGGGACCGAAAAGGCCTCGTGTGTGTTGCAGCCCAACACCCCTCCAATTTGGCCCAAAACCCACCAAAACCCTCTCCATCATCTAGAGCGTTCGATCACGATCGCGTGGCCGAAAACCGCACCTCATTTGGACTCTCCTAGCTCCCTCTATGTCTATATAAAGAACCCCTCCTAAAAATCCCGGATCCCCTCCATCCCTAACCTCAGATCATCTCCCTCCGCGCGCCGGACAGCGTCCGCCGGCACCGGACGTGTCCGCCCAGCCCCGCCGCCGCCACGTGTCGCCACCCTATTCGCCAGCCGCCCGTGCCCACATCGCCGCACCGCGCGGGCCCGCAAGGCCCGTGGCCGGCCCTCCCGCCGCCCGACTGGGC
>NC_041380.1:53317252-53333943 GCF_002162155.2 Triticum dicoccoides | reverse complement strand
CGCCGTCCGCCGCCTCCCGGCGCCGCCATCGCCACCGCCGGCTCCGGCCTCCTCCTCCCCTCGTCGCCGGATCCTCCAAGCGTCATGTCCAGCCGCCGTCTACCACAGCTCCAGCGAACCTCGTAAATCGCGCCCGGATCCCGATCTGGATCTGAGATCCAAAACTCGGTTGACTTTCTCCTGAAACCCTAGTTCAAATGCCCATGTTCATCGTGCCGTAACTTTGCATCTGTAACTCTGTTTTGCGCATATAGCATATCAAAATGTTCGTCTCAGAGAGTGCATCATTTCATCTCATTGCATCATTTTCATTTTAGTTCATCTTGATGCCCGAAATGCTGTTAGAAGAGTGCTAGTTGAGATAATTGTCAGATCTGCTGCTCCATTTAGATATTTGTCATTTTTGCCATGATTATTGTGTGCATGATATGCCCTTGAGCTCTACATGTGTTTTGTTAGGGGTTTTGCCATCTTTGCAGAGGTGCAATCCATGTATTTTTGTGATGTGTGTGGTGACTAGCACAAGATTGCAAAGTGAGGCACTTGGTAATGCTGATTTCAGGGACTTAGCATTTCCACTAAGTCCTTGATCTGTTTATCTCATATTGCCATATGTTCATGTTGTTTCCTAGTGATCCGTGCCTCTTTTGAGGATGATCAGTAAGGATGTTTTGTTAATCTTGTAGTGCTCTATCCATCCATGTCTTTGTTTGCAATTATGGAGCACCCTAGCTTTAGTCAATCGAGCTCTACTTTTACTATTTCGTGAATCTGGGTAGATTGTCTACTTGTTAGCGATTTTGCCGATGATGTTGTAGTTGATCCGTGCATGCTATGCTATTGTTCTTGCCATGTCTAGCTTGTATTTTGTGTATTCTTGATGGGTGTATGATTAGATTGTCATGACTTGCTCTGTAGTGAGTGCATCGAGCTCGTAAACATGCCTACCTAATATCTGTTTCAGCATGCTCCAGTTTTCACTAAGTCTGAGAACTGATTATGTTTTTTGCCATGTTCACATGCTTGCAATTGTATTTTCTGATCCCTTTTGGCTCAAGGTCACTAAGGGACTTTTGTTAAGATCTTTGAGTAGCTCCATGCCATGCTTTACTTTGCCATGTTCAGGTCCTGTAGCATGTAGTTTTGTTGCTCCAAAGAGTGCTACCTGATCTGAAATTCCAAACAAGTGTTAATTTCACTAAGTCTGAGATCTGTTTGCCAAATGCATTTTTGCCATGCTTGTTTGAACCTGTTAATGGATGAATTGGCCGTAGCTCAGTGCTAGACTTTTG
The DNA here is from genome assembly GCF_002162155.2 of Triticum dicoccoides. Lineage (NCBI taxonomy): Eukaryota > Viridiplantae > Streptophyta > Magnoliopsida > Poales > Poaceae > Triticum > Triticum dicoccoides. The sequence continues at coordinate 53,332,651 of NC_041380.1, read as the reverse complement.
TTAAGCATCATGAATGCATCCCTGCCATGTATTTTGTTGTCATGTTTGGGTGCTGTAGCATGTTCATCTTGTTGCATTTAGATGGCTACTTGATGTAAATCGCAGAACTTGGCCATATTTGAATCACTTGCCATTTCCAAACCGTAACTCCGATTCTGGTGTTCTTTATACTGTGTTCAAGCGATTTCATCTCATCTTTCTAGTGGCACACTTGGATTCCCAAGTTGAGGCCAGGTTCATGCATTCCTTGTCAAATCTTGCATATGCATCACATATCGCATCCCGCATAGCATACCATCCTTGCATCATATTGTTTGAGCTTTGCACGTGGTTGATTGTGTCCTTGTTGCTTGTTTGTCTTGTTTGGGTCGAGCCGGGAGACGAGTTCGCTAATGAGGAGCCTGTTGAGTTTTCTTTCGAGGATCCAGTCAACTCTGACAACTTTGCAGGCAAGATGATCATACCCTCGAAATCACTACTATCTTTGCTTTGCTAGATGCTCGCTCTTTTGCTATGCCAATGCTACAATGCCTACCACTTGCTTTCAAGCCTCCCAAATTGCCATGTCAAACCTCTAACCCACCATGTCCTAGCAAACCGTTGATTGGCTATGTTACCGCTTTGCTCAGCCCCTCTTATAGTGTTGCTAGTTGCAGGTGAAGATTGGAGACCGTTCCTTGTTGGAACAATATTTTACTTGTTGGGATATCACTATATTGCCATGTTATCTTAGTGCATCTATATACTTGGTAAAGGGTGGAAGGCTCGGCCTCTCGCCTAGTGTTTTGTTCCACTCTTGCCGCCCTAGTTTCCGTCATATCGGTGTTATGTTCCCGGATTTTGCATTCCTTACGCGGTTGGGTTATAATGGGAACCCCTTGATAGTTCGCCTTGATTAAAGCTTTTCCAGCAATGCCCAACCTTGGTTTTACCATTTGCCACCTAGCCTCTTTTGTCCCTTGGGTTTCCGGAGCCCGAGGGTCATCTTATTTAACCCCCCCGGGCCAGTGCTCCTCTGAGTGTTGGTCTAACCGAGCGATGTCTGGGGTTACCAGGGGCAACTCTGGGCTGGCCTACCCGACGTCTGGCTCATCTGAGTGTGCCCTGAGAACGAGATATGTGCAGCTCCTATCGGGATTTGTCGGCACATTCAGGCGGTGTTGCTGGATTTGTTTTAACCTGTCGAAGTGTCTTGAAGAACCGAGATGCCGAGTCTGATCGGAACGTCTCGGGAGGAGGTCTATTCCTTTGTTGACCGTGAGAGCTTGTCATGGGCTAAGTTGGGACTCCCCTGCAGGGATTTGAATTTTCGAAAGCCGTGCCCGCGGTTATGGACAGATGGGAATTTGTTAATGTCCAGTTGTAGATAACTTGAACCTTAACTTAATTAAAATGAATCAACAGTGTGAGTTACCGTGATTGCCTCTTCTCGGCGGAGTCCGGGAAGTGGACACGGTGTTGGAGTAATGCTTGCGCAGGTTGCCCTCTAGTTTCTCGCTCGCGCCTTGCCTCCCCTTCTCGCTCTCTTTTGCGAACAGGATAGCCACCATATATGCTAGTCGCTTGCTGCAGCTCCACATATATTTACCTTGCCTTTCCCATTAAGCTTAAATAGTCTTGATCGCGAGGGTGCGAGATTGCTGAGTCCCTGTGGCTCACAGATTACTATTAAACCAGATGCAGGACCTGATGATTCCGTTCCAGATGATGCGCTTGAGCTCAAGTGGGAGTTCGATGAGGACTCACGCCGATACTACGTGTCTTTCCCTGATGATCAGTAGTGGTACCCAGTTGGGGTGATCGGGACCGTGTCGCATGTTGGGTTGTTCTTCTATTTTGGCGCCGTAGTCGGGCCATGAGTGTTTGGATGATGTAATGTTATTTATGCACTTGATTGATGTGGCGAGTGTAATCCAACTATGTATCTCCCCTTTTATTATCTATATTACATGGGATGTTGTGAAGATTGCCTAACTTGCGACATTGCTTTCAATGCGGTTATGTCTCTAAGTCGTGCCTCGACACGTGGGAGCTATAGCCGCATCGAGGGTGTTACAAGTTGGTAATCAGAGCCTTCCCCGACCTTAGGAGCCCCCACTGCTTGATTGTTTTTAGCAGTCGAGTTTGAGTCTAGAAAAATGTTTTGAGTCATTTAGGAATTATATATCGGAGAGTTTAGGAATTCTTTTTACTTCCCAGTCTCCTCATCGCTCTGGTAAGGCATCCTGACGTAGAGCTTTGACTCTTCTCTTCTCAAATTTCACTAAATTTTTTTAGGATCACGCGGGTATCTTGGAATCGTTCCGATGGTTTTGTGACGAGAAATTGTCTTGGTGCCTCCTGTCAGGGGTTTTGTGGCAGTGTCCCGGGGAGTTGAGCTCCGAGGTGTTGTCGTCATAATTTTATCGTTGCAGTTCTGGAATACCTGAGTTTAGTATGCCGACATCAAAAATCTCTTTTATGCAGTTCGTTGGTGAGATAACCTCGACGCCACCCAGTACTGGGGCGGGAGTTCGGGAGTATCGCCATAACTTGTATAACGGATGCTTTTCGAAGGTTGAGGTAGATGGTTTCCGAAGTTTTTCTCGGTTATGTGTTGAAGGATGGATACAGCTGGATGTAGGTTTTGCTAGATTTGGGTGAGATATTATGCTTCCCCTGTATCCCCAACACCTGATTGCATAACCGAAAAGGTTCGGGAGTTTCATAGGTGGGTATTCTTGTAGCTCTAGTTCTTCTTCCACGGATATTTGGTTTGAGATTGGGATTTCTTACCGAGTATTCGTTCTTGATCCGTACCTTGTTGATTTATTTCTCTACCTAAATTCTAAGTGGCTTCTCAATTTATGGATATGTGACCATTTCAAGAGGAATGCATTCGTTCATTTTGTTCGGATGTGAAGACTTTATGTTGCAATTTTCATTCCGTTGGATTCAGCTTCAATATTTGTCTATCAATGTGCTAATGGATGTCAACCTCTTCAGGATGGCTCCTCCAACGCGCACGACTCCGAATCCTGATCCGCCACCACCTCCACCTCCTCCGGAGGCATGGCAAGCTGTGATGGCCCAACCAATGCAAACACGCAGTTGATCATGCAAATTCTTCAAGAGCGCAATCAAGCGAACCAAGGGAACCAAGGTAACAATCAAAATCACTTTGCTACACTCAACCAGTTCCTTGCTAACGGGCCAAAGACTTTCAGCAATTGTGTTGAAGCAACTGATGCTGACGATTGGCTCGTGGATCTTGTGCAAGCATTTGGAGTGCAGTAACGTCAGGCCTGAGGATTTTGTCAAGTTCGCTTCCTTCCAACTCAAAGACCAAGCTGCAGAATGGTTCCAGCAGTACAAGGATTCCAGAGGTGGACGTGTGATTACCTGGGATGAATTCCATCAAGATTTCAGAGCTCACCATATCCTTCAGAGCGTGGTTGAAAGAAAGTGTGAGGAATTCCGCAACCTGAAGCAAGGCTCTTTATCTGTCTATGACTACAACAAGTTGTTTCAGAAGCTCGCCCGCTTTGCTAAGCAGGACGTCCCTGAGGAGAAGAGCATGATATACCAGTTCAGGGGTGGTGTCAGAGAAGAAATCCAACTCGCTCTTGTTCTCTTTGAGCCCTTGAGGTACGATGAGTTCTACAACATGGCATTGAAGCAAGAGGCTGCTCAACTGAGGTGTTATGCTTCCAAGAAGCGAGTCAGAGACACTACTCCTTCTTCCTCTACTCAAGTGGCCAAGCAGCAGAAGTATTGGCTTCCTCCTCCTCCGTTTCGTCAGCCGTATCAGAAGAGCAAAGGTGGCAGTGGATCTTCCCACCCACCCAACCCTGGCTTTCAGAACAAGACTTCGTCTCAAGCTCCAAGATCGAGTGCTCCATATCACCGTCTGCTTTCAGAGGTCACGTGCAACAAGTGCCAACAGAAGGGTCACTATGCCAACAAGTGTTTCAATCAGAGGCGTCTCCCTCCTCCTCCTCCTGTGAGATTGGCAAGTATAGCTATGGTCAAGCATAACACCAAGTCCGCCAAGGTCAACTTGCTGAATGCAGCTCAGGCAGAGGACTCGTCAGATGTCATCATGGGTAACCTTCCTGTTAATGATATTCCAGCTAAAGTTCTTTTTGACACCGGTGCATCGCATTGTTTTATCTCGAGGCCATTTGTTTCTAAGCATGAGTTGCCTTTACAAGATTTGCCTAGACAGTTATCTGTTGTTTCTCCGGGTAAATTCATGAATGCAAGCGCTATTGCCCCGGATGTTACTATCACGTTGGGCGACTACAAGTTTCTCTCTTCTCCGGTGGTTCTTGGTAACTCGGATATTGATCTTATTCTCGGAATGGATTGGCTTTCTAAGCACAAGGCACATCTTGATTGTGCAGCCAGGCAGATTCAATTGACTCATTCGTCTGAGGATGTAATTGTCTTTGCCGCTCGTGATGATACAATCCGTCTATTTTCTCTCAATGAGAAGGGTGAACTGGATGCTATCTCGCAGATTCCAGTCGTCTGCGAATATCAAGACGTCTTTCCAGAAGAGCTTATAGGAATGCCTCCGCACCAGCCAGTTGAATTCGTCATTGATCTTGAGCCTGGCACGGAACCTGTGTGCAAGTGTCCTTACAAGCTCGGACCTAAAGAGTTGAAGGAGCTGAAGAAGCAACTCGATATTCAAGAGCGTATGGGTCTCATCCGGCCTAGTTCTTCTCCGTGGGGTTGTGGTGTTCTTTTTGTGAAGAAGAAGGATGGAACGGACCGACTTTGTGTTGATTACCGTCCATTGAACAAGAAGACCATCAAGAACAAATACCCACTTCCCAACATTAACGAGTTGTTCGAACAACTCAAAGGTGCCCAAGTATTCTTCAAGCTTGATCTCCGTATGGGTTATCATCAGATTTGAATCCGTGAGCAAGATATTCCCAAGACGGCTTTCAGGACAAGCTATGGTTCATATGAATACACTGTCATGTCTTTTGGCCTCGTCAATGCTCCTTCGACGTTCTCTCGCATGATGAACTTCATCTTCAACGCCTACACCAATGACTTTGTTTTTTTCTATCTCGACAGCATTCTGGTTTTCTCGAAGAACAAGGAAGATCATGCCAAGCACTTGCATTTGGTACTCAATAAGCTCAGAGAACATCAGTTCTACGCCAAGTTCTCCAAGTGCGAATTTTGGCTCGATGAGGTTCTTTATCTTGGTCATATCATCTCTGCCAAGGGCATTGCGGTGAATCCTGAGAAGGTGTCTGCAATTGTGAATTGAGAACCTCCTCAGAACATGAAGCAACTCCGTAGCTTCCTCGGTCTCGCAAGCTACTGTCGAAGATTCGTTGAAAACTTTTCTAAGATCGCGAAGCCTCTCTCAAATCTTCTCCAGAAGCACGTCAAGTACGTTTGGTCTCCGGAGTGTGACATTGCTTTCAACACTTTGAAAGAGAAATTGATCACTGCTCCAGTTCTGACTCCTCCTGATGAATCCAAACCATACGAGGTCTTTTGTGATGCCTCTCTCCAAGGTCTTGCCGTAGTGTTGATGCAAGAGAAGAAAGTTGTTGCTTATACCTCTCTCCAGTTGAAGCCCAATGAGAAGAACTACCCCACTCATGACCTCGAGTTGGCGGCAGTTGTGCATGCTCTTTTGACTTGGAGACATCTCTTATTGGGAAGGAAAGTGGACATTTTCACTGATCACAACAGTCTCAAGTACATCTTCACTCAGCCTAATCTCAACCTCAGGCAAACTCGATGGGTCGAAATGATTCAAGAGTATAATCCGAGTATCGAGTATACTCCAGGCAAGGCCAATGTGATTGCTGACGCATTGAGCAGGAAGGCTTATTGCAACAGTCTTATTCTCAAGCCTTATCAACCCGAGCTTTGTGAAGCTTTCCGCAAACTTAATCTGCAAGTTGTTCCTCAAGGTTTCCTCGCCAACCTTCAAGTCTCTCCTACCTTGGAAGACCAGATTCGCCAAGCCCAGCTTCTTGATGCTATGGTGAAAAAGGTGAAGATTGGGATTGCCAAGAGTCAACCCAAGTACAAGTGCTACCGCCTTGATGACAAGGATACTCTCTTCTTCGAGGATCGTATTGTTGTGCCCAAAGGTGACCTTCGTAAAGTGATCATGAACGAGGCTCACAATTCTCTCCTATCCATCCAGCCTGGGAGCACGAAGATGTATCAGGACCTCAAGCAGGCTTATTGGTGGACTCGAATGAAGCGCGAGATTGCTCAATTCGTGAATGAATGTGATATCTGCAGAAGAGTGAAGGCAGAACACCAAAGACCAGCGGGTCTCCTCCAACCTCTTGCCATTCCAGAATAGAAGTTTGACCACATTGAGATGGACTTTGTGACTGGGTTTCCAAAGTCCAAACGTGGCAATGATGCTATATTCGTTGTCATCGACAAACTCACTAAAGTGGCTCACTTTCTGCCTATCAAAGAGTCAATCACTGCAGCTCAATTGGCGGAACTCTATACCTCTCGAATTGTCTATCTGCACGGTATTCCACAAGTAATCTCTTCAGACCATGGAAGCATCTTTACCTCCAAGTTTTGGGATTCTTTTCAGAAGGCCATGGGCACCAACATCCGCTTCAGCACAGCTTTCCATCCTCAAACTAGCGGTCAAGTCGAGCGTGTCAACCAGATTCTCGAAGATATGCTCAGGGCTTGTGTGATCTCCTTCAGCATGAAGTGGGAGGATTGTCTTCCTTATGCTGAATTCTCATACAACAACAGTTTTCAAGCAAGTTCGGGAAAGGCCCCATTTGAAATTCTGTATGGCAGGAAGTGCCGTACCCCTCTCAACTGGTCTGAAACCGGTGAACGTCAGCTTTTGGGTAATGACTTAATCACAGAGGCAGAGGAAATGTGCAAAGTCATTCGAGATAACCTCAAAGCAGCCCAATCCCGCCAGAAAAGCTACTATGATAGTAAGCACCGTGATTTGGCTTTCGAGATCGGAGATCATGTTTACCTCCGCGTCTCTCCTATGAAAGGTACTCGTTGCTTCGGTATCAAAGGGAAGCTTGCTCCTAGATACATCGGACCTTTCAAGATCGTCAGTGTTGTCACAGAAGAGAGTCATCGGCCCCGACGCATTGGGTATGACTCCTAGGTCGGTAATGAACTCCTTCACCGAGACTGCTTCGTGTGCTGCCTCCGAAGCTGCCATGTACTCCGCTTCACATGTAGATCCCGCCACAACGCTTTGCTTGCAACTGCACAAGCTTACTGCCCCACCATTCAAAATATACACGTATCCGGTTTGTGACTTAGAGTCATCTAGATTTGTGTCGAAGCTAGCGTCAACGTAACCCTTTACGATGAGCTCTTCGTCACCTCCATAAACGAGAAACATGTCCTTAGTCCTTTTCAGGTACTTCAGGATATTCTTGACCATTGTCCAGTGTTCCTTGCCGGGATTGCTTTGGTACCTTCCTACCAAACTTACGGCAAGGTTTACATCAGGTCTGGTACACAGCATGGCATACATAATAGACCCTATGGCTGAGGCATAGGGGATGACACTCATCTCTTCTATATCTTCTGACGTGGTCGAAAATTTAGCTGAGCTCAATTTCACACCTTGCAACACAGGCAAGAACCCCTTCTTAGACTGATCCATATTGAACTTCTTCAATATCTTATCAAGGTATGTGCTTTGTGAAAGACCTATGAGGCGTCTTGATCTATCTCTATAGATCTTGATGCCTAATATATAAGCAGCTTCTCCAAGGTCCTTCATTGAAAAACTCTTATTCAAGTAGGCCTTAATGCTGTCCAAAAGTTCTATATCATTTCCCGTCAAAAGTATGTCATCTACATATAATATGAGAAATGCTACAGAGCTCCCACTCACTTTCTTGTAAACGCAGGCTTCTCCATAAGTCTGCATAAACCCAAACGCTTTGATCATCTCATCAAAGCGAATGTTCCAACTCCGAGATGCTTGCACCAGCCCATAAATCGAGCTTTGGAGCTTGCACACCTTGTCAGCATTCTTAGGATCGACAAAACCTTCCGACTGCATCATATACAATTCTTCCTTAAGGAAACCATTAAGGAATGCCGTTTTGACGTCCATTTGCCATATCTCATAATAATAGAATGCGGCAATTGCTAACATGATTCGGACGGACTTCAGCTTTGCTACGGGTGAGAAAGTCTCATCGTAGTCAACCCCTTGAACTTGTCGATAACCCTTAGCGACAAGCCGAGCTTTATAGATGGTCACATTACCATCCGTGTCTGTCTTCTTCTTAAAGATCCATTTATTTTCTATGGCTCACTGATCATCGGGCAAGTCAGTCAAAGTCCACACTTCATTTTCATACATGGATCCTATCTCAGCTTTCATGGCTTCCAGCCATTTGTCGGAATCCGGGCCCTCCATCGCTTCTTCATAGTTCGAAGGTTCACCGTTGTCTAACAACATGATTTCCAAGACAGGGTTACCGTACCACTCTGGTGCGGAACGTGTCCTTGTGGACCTACGAAGTTCAGTAGCAACTTGATCTGAAGCTTCATGATCATCATCATCAACTTCCTCTCTAGTTGGTGCAGGCACCTTAGGAACATTTTCTTGAGCTGCGCCACTTACCGGTTCAAGAGGTGATACTTCATCAAGTCCTACCTTCCTCCCACTTATTTCTTTCGAGAAAACTCTTTCTCTAGAAAGGACCCATTCTTGGCAACAAAGATCTTGCCTTCGGATCTGAGGTAGAAGGTATACCCAATAGTTTCTTTAGGTATCCTATGAAGACGCATTTTTCCGACTTGGGTTCGAGCTTTTCAGGTTGAAGTTTCTTGACATAAGCATCGCATCCCAAAACTTTTAGAAACGATAGCTTAGGTTTCTTCCCAAACCATAATTCATACAGTGTCATCTCAACGGATTTCGATGGAGCCCTATTTAAAGTGAATGCAGCAGTCTCTAAAGCATAGCCCCAAAATGATAGCGGTAAATCGGTAAGAGACATCATAGATAGCACCATATCTAATAGAGTGCGATTACGACGTTCGGACACACCATTACGCTGAGGTGTTCCAGGCGGCGTGAGTTGTGAAACTATTCCACATTTTCTTAAGTGTGTGCCAAATTCGTGACTCAAGTATTCTCCCCCACGATCTGATAGCAAGAACTTGATTTTCCTGTCACGTTGATTCTCAACCTCACTATGAAATTCCTTGAACTTTTCAAAGGTCTCAGACTTGTGTTTCATTAAGTAGACATACCCATATCTACTCAAGTCATCAGTGAGGGTGAGAACATAACGATAGCCACCGCGAGCCTCCACACTCATTGGACCGCACACATCAGTATGTACGATTTCCAATAAGTTGGTTGCTCGCTCCATTGTTCCTGAGAACGAAGTCTTGGTCATTTTACCCATGAGGCATGGTTCGCACGTGTCAAATGATTCGTAATCAAGGGACTCCAAAAGTCCATCTGCATGGAGCTTCTTCATGCGTTTGACACCTATGTGACCAAGGCGGCAGTGCCACAAGTATGTGGGACTATCATTATCAACTTTACATCTTTTGGTATTCACACTATGAATATGTGTAACATTACGCTCGAGATTCATTAAGAATAAACCATTCACCATTGGAGCATGACCATAAAACATATCTCTCATATAAATAGAACAACCATTATTCTCGGATTTAAGTGAGTAGCCATCTCGAATTAAACGAGATCCTAATACAATGTTCATGCTCAAAGCTGGCAGTAAATAACAATTATTGAGGTTTAAAACTAATCCCGTAGGTAAATGTAGAGGTAGCGTGCCGACGGCGATCACATCGACCTTGGAACCATTCCCGACGCGCATCGTCACCTCGTCCTTCGCCAGTCTTTACTTATTCCGCAGCTCCTGCTTTGAGTTACAAATGTGAGCAACTGCACCGGTATCAAATACCCAGGAGCTACTACGAGTACTGGTAAGGTACACATCAATTACATGTATATCACATATACCTTTCATGGTGCCGGCCTTCTTGTCCGCTAAGTATTTGGGGAAGTTCCGCTTCCAGTGACCACTTCCCTTGCAATAAAAGAACTCAGTCTCGGGCTTGGGTCCATTCTTTCGCTTCTTCCCAGCAACTTGCTTACCGGGCGCGGCAACTCCCTTGCCGTCCTTCTTGAAGTTCTTCTTACCCTTGCCTTTCTTGAACTTAGTGGTTTTATTCACCATCAACACTTGATGTTCCTTTTTGACTTCTACCTCTGCTGATTTTAGCATTGAATATACCTCAGGAATGGTCTTTTCCATCCCCTGCATATTGAAGTTCATCACAAAGCTCTTGTAGCTCGGTGGAAGCGACTGAAGGATTCTGTCAATGACTACGTCATCCGGGAGATTAACTCCGAGCTGAGTCAAGCAGTCATGCAACCCAGACATTCTGAGTATGTGCTCACTAACAGAACTATTTTCCTCCATCTTATAGCTGAAGAACTTGTTGGAGACTTCATATCTCTCGACCTGGGCATGAGCTTGGAAAACATTTTCAGCTCTTCGAACATCTCATATGCTCTGTGTCACTCAAAACACTTTTGGAGCCCCGGTTCTAAGCTGTAAAGCATGCCGCACTGAACGAGGGAGTAATCATCAGCACGTGTCTGCCAAGCGTTCATAATGTCTTGTTCTGCAGGGAAAGCAGGTGCTTCACCTAGCGGTGCTCGTAGGACATAATCTTTCTTGGCAGCTATGAGGATGATCCTCAGGTTCCGGACCCAGTCCGTATAGTTGCTGCCATCGTCTTTCAGCTTTGTTTTCTCTAGGAACGCGTTGAAGTTGAGGACAACGTTGGCCATTTGATCTACAAGACATATTGTAAAGATTTTAGACTATGTTCATGATAACTAAGTTCATCTAATCAAATTATTCAATGAACTCCCACTCAGATAGACATCCCTCCAGTCATCTAAGTATAACATGATCCAAGTTAACTAGGCCGTGTCCGATCATCAAGTGAGACGGACTAGTCAACATCGGTGAACATCATCATGTTGATCGTATCTTCTATACGACTCATGCTCGACCTTTCGGTCTTCTGTGTTCCGAGGCCATGTCTGTACATGCTAGGCTCGTCAAGTCAACCTAAGTGTATTGCGTGTGTAAATCTGGCTTACACCCGTTGTATTCGAACGTTAGAATCTATCACACCCGATCATCACGTGGTGCTTCGAAACAACGAACCTTAGCAACGGTGCACAGTTAGGGGGAACACTTTCTTGAAATTTTACGAGGGATCATCTTATTTAAGCTACCGTCGTTCTAAGCAAATAAGATGTAAAAACATGATAAACATCACATGCAATCAAATAATAGTGACATGATATGGCCAATATCATATAGCTCCTTTGATCTCCATCTTGGGGCTCCATGATCATCTTGTCACCGGCATGACACCATGATCTCCATCATCGTGTCTCCATGAAGTTGCTCGCCAATTATTACTTATACTACTATGGCTAACATGTTTAGCAATAAACTAAAGTAATTTACATGGCGTTTCTCAATGACACGCAGGTCATACAAAAAATAAAGACAACTCCTATGGCTCCTGCCGGTTGTCATACTCATCGACATGCAAGTTGTGATTCCTATTACAAGAACATGATCTCATACATCACATATATATCATTCATCATTCATCACAACTTTGGCCATATCACATCACATGACACTTGCTGCAAAAACAAGTTAGACGTCCTCTAATTGTTGTTGCAAGTTTTACGTGGCTGCAATAGGGTTCTAGCAAGAACGTTTTCTTACCTACGCCAAAACCACAATGTGAATTGCCAATTTCTATTTAACCTTCATAAGGACCCTGTTCATCGAATCCAATCCGACTAAAGTGGGAGAGACAGACACCCGCCAGCCACCTTATGCAACTAGTGCATGTCAGTCGGTGGAATCGGTCTCACGTAAGCGTACATGTAAGGTTGGTCCGGGCCGCTTCATCCCACGATGCCGCCGAATCAAGATAAGACTAGTAACAGCAAGCAAATTGACAATATCGACACCCACAACTACTTTGTGTTCTACTCGTGCATAGTAACTACGCATAGACCTAGCTCATGATGCCACTGTTGGGGAACGTTGCAGAAAACAAAAAAAATTCCTACGTTTCACCAAGATCAATCTATGGAGTCAACTAGCAACGAGAGGAGAGTGCATCTACATACCCTTGTAGATCGCGAGCGGAAGCGTTCAAGAGAACGGGATGATGGAGTCGTACTCGCCGTGATCCAAATCACCGATGACCAAGTGCCGAACAGACGGCACCTCCGCATTCAACACACGTACGGAGCGGATGACGTCTCCTCCTTCTTGATCCAGCAAGGGGGAAGGAGAGGTTGATGAAGATCCAGCAGCACGACGGCGTGGTGGTGGATGCAGCAGTGATCGCAGCAGGGCTTCGCCGAGCTTCTGCGAGAGGAAGAGGTGTAGCAGGGGAGAGGACGGCGCCAAGACATGAGGTGTTGCTGACCTCCCTCCCCCCTTTATATAGGCCCCCTAGGGGGGTGCGCCGGCCCTAGGAGATGGGATCTTCTAGGGGGCGGCGGCCAAGGGGGTGGAGTACCCCCCAAGGCAAGTGGAGGCGCCCCCTTCCCTAGGGTTCCCAACCCTAGGCGCATGGGGCGCCCAAGGGGGGGGGTGCACCAGCCCACCAGGGGCTGGTTCTCCTCCCCACTTCAGCCCATGGGGCCCTCCGGGATGGGTGGCCCCACCCGGTGGACCCCCGGGACCCTTCCGGTGGTCCCGGTACAATACCGGTGACCCCCGAAACTCTCCCGATGGCCGAAACTGCACTTCCTATATATAATTCTTCACCTCTGGACCATTCTGGAACTCCTCATGACGTCTGGGATCTCATCCGAGACTCCGAACAACTTTCGGGTTACTGCATACTCATATCTCTACAACCCTAGTGTCACCGAACCTTAAGTGTGTAGACCCTACCGGTTCGGGAGACATGTAGACATGGCCGAGACAGCTCTCCGGTCAATAACCAACAGCGGGATCTAGATACCCATGTTGGCTCCCACATGCTCCTCGATGATCTCATCGGATGAACCACGATGTCGAGGATTCAAGCAATCATACAATTCCTTTTGTCAATCGGTATGTTACTTGCCCGAGACTCGATCGTCGGTATCCCAATACCTTGTTCAGTCTCGTTACCGGCAAGTCACTTTACTCGTACCGTAATGCATGATCCCGTGATCAACCACTTGATCACTTTGAGCTCATTGTGATGATGCATTACCGAGTGGGCCCAGAGATACCTCTCCGTCATACGGAGTGACAAATCCCAGTCTCGATTCGTGCCAACCCAACAGACACTTTTGGAGACACCTGTAATGTACCTTTATAGTCACCCAGTTATGTTGTGATGTTTGGCACACCCAAAGCACTCCTATGGTATCCGGGAGTTGCACAATCTTATGGTCTAAGGAAATGATACTTGACATTCAGAAAAGCTACAGCAAACGAACTACACAATCTTTGAGCTAAGCTTAGGATTGGGTCTTGTCCATCACATCATTCTCCTAATGATGTGATCCCGTTATCAATGACATCCCCATGTCTATAGCCAGGAAACCATGACTATCTGTTGATCAACGAGCTAGTCAACTAGAGGCTCACTAGGGACACATTGTGGTCTATGTATTCACACATGTATTACGATTTCTGGATAATACAATTATAGCATGAATAATAGACAATTATCAGGAACAAGGAAATATAATAATCATTTTATTATTGCCTCTAGGGCATATTTCCAATAGGTAATGCAGTTGCCGTGGCTGCCGGCGGCGGGGAAAGACAGTCTGGAGAGCGGATCCCTACTGTGGTGAACCCTTCTGTCATTGGAGCAGCTGAGCTGGGGTGGAACACAACGCCGCAAGAGCAGGACAAACCACACAAGGTTTTCTTTGACAAATATCTGTAACAGAAGTAATTGAGTAAGGGCTTGTTTGAATTTGAGGATTCTAACAATGCAACGATAGGAAATAGACAGGAATAGGATAGGAATGCACGTGCAAAACAGAGAATTTAAAAACACAGGATTTCTGCCAATCTGGGTGTTTGATTCACAACAATTGGAAGATCACAGGATGCAAAAAAGCATGGTGAGATTAAGTCAAACCACAAGAAAATGTACGGTTATAATGCTATTATGCTACTATCTCTTAGTCTTGTGCTTGATGAATAGGAATATGAAAAGGAGGAGAAGTGGAAATTAGAATTCCTATGGTTTTTCTTTCAAGGAGACACTAAAGGAACAAATCCTACAGTTTTCCTTTGCTCCATTCCTTTGCACCAAATTCATGAAAAGTAGTACCATAGGAAACTTTCCAATTCTGATGTTTTTCATTCACTTTTCCTTTCAAGCACTGGTGATTCTAGTAGGCAGGCTTGAGCAAGGAAAATCCTACACTAAAAAAATGTTTTTGTGCTACTTTTATTACTTTGGACCCATGCCACTGCCATACTAGCTCAACTCCCAGGCCCATCGACAAATGCACAGCTCAAACGCGCAGAGATAAATAATGATGGCATTCAAGAGAGTCCATCACGGATAGCTAAGTTGCCTGGTACCTCACTGCTTGTCATATAGTAGGATAAAATAATCGTATTTCCCGTTACTACGAGTGCTCAGTGGACAATATATATAACATGTAGAGTAAAAAAGAGATGCAACAAGTGTACAGCCTCTTTGGCGAAGCCATGTCGATCTCAGCGTGATTGGATTGGCCGGTGAGGATGCTCCGGCTGACTTGGCTGTCTGAGGAGGGGAAGAAGATCTTAGGCGTCTGGAGATGGAGCCCGAGGTACTGTTCCGCTTTGATGGAGGGTTTCGTCGTTGGAGCAGCTCCGGTGAGTTGTACGATGCCGAGGCTGACGCAGGACAAGAGAGACAATGAACAATGTTAACCTGAGTGGAATTCTAATAGCATCTCCAATACATGACGTAAAATACATAACCACAAAGTGCTAGATGTAAAATACATCAGCTGCTCATCTCTGAACTTAACTGTCGAAACTGAATTTAACTGTCGAAACTGAACTTAACTGTCGAAACTGAACTTAACTGTCAAAACTGAATTTTGCTGTCGAAACTGAATTTTGCTATCGAAACTGAACGCACTAGCAAGGTGAGGCTACATGTCGGTCGACTGAATTTTTCATCTCTGGTCAGTCCATTTCGCAGCCGTTGGATACGGAATCAAGGGTCTGCGGTTCATCTTCAACCTCCACCCCCTGAGCCGCCAGCCACCACCGGCCAAACAGCAGCCCCCTGCCACCCGCGGCCGGCGGTGCGCCGCCCCGCCCGCCCCTAAAACACTCCCCACCGCCGGTCCGC
>NC_041380.1:53271030-53316704 GCF_002162155.2 Triticum dicoccoides | reverse complement strand
CTGACCCAAAAGTCGATTCAGTCGACTGAAGTGTAGCTAAAATCGGAGCAGCATCGCAAGCAAGAGCAAGAGCGAGAGCAGCAGCACGAGCAAGATCAATAGCAAGAGCAGACCAGGCAGGGGACCGAGAGCAAGAGCAGAGCAGCGGCGCAAGCGAGAGCTAAAGCAGTAGCAGCTCCTACTTATGTGGACATCGCCGCCGAGGGAGCGACGCTGTGGAGGAAGTGGCCAACGACGCCGCCGTGGATGGAGTCGCGCCGTGTCGGCTCGAGACCGAGCGCCAGCAGCACCATGAGATCGAATCAAGAAGAAAATGCGGCGATTAGTGTACAACCTCTTTGGTGGCACCGATTAGGCCGCAACTTCATCCGAGGAAACGATGATGATGATGCTCTTCCGGTGGTGCAGGTGAAGACGGCGGTGTGGGAATGGAGGTGGCATGAAAGACGAGGGGAACGTCTGGGCAGCTCATTGGAGGTGGAGAACGGGGTGGCTGAACCGGCGGGACGACGAGATCGACGACGGATCCTCATCCGGTATGGTGGATGAGGGACGTCGAGGTGTTGCTGTGGACGACGTCGTCGGGGAAGAGGCTCCGGTTGGGTGGCGGACGGAGCAGGGTGTGGGGTTTTGCCGTGGGTTTTCGTGGCCTCGGTGTACGAATGGGTCGGAGGATGGGATGGCAGTGGGGAACCATGTTGGAAATATGCCCTAGAGGCAATAATAAATTGGTTATTATTATATTTCCTTGTTCATGATAATCGTTTATTATCCATGCTAGAATTGTATTGATAGGAAACTCAGATACATGTGTGGATACATAAACAACACCATGTCCCTAGTAAGCCTCTAGTTGACTAGCTCGTTGATCAATAGATGGTTACGGTTTCCTGACCATGGACATTGGATGTCGTTGATAACGGGATCACATCATTAGGAGAATGATGTGATGGACAAGACCCAATCCTAAGCCTAGCACAAGATCGTGTAGTTCATATGCTAAAGCTTTTCTAATGTCAAGTATCATTTCCTTAGACCATGAGATTGTGCAACTCCTGGATCCCGTAGGAGTGCTTTGGGTGTGCCAAACGTCACAACGTAACTGGGTGGCTATAAAGGTGCACTACGGGTATCTCCGAAAGTGTCTGTTGGGTTGGCACGAATCGAGACTGGGATTTGCCACTCCGTGTAACGGAGAGGTATCTCTGGGCCCACTCGGTAGGACATCATCATAATGTGCACAATGTGACCAAGGAGTTGATCACGGGATGATGTGTTATGGAATGAGTAAAGAGACTTGCCGGTAACGAGATTGAACAAGGTATCGGGATACCGACGATTGAATCTCGGGCAAGTACCGTACCGATAGACAAAGGGAATTGTATACGGGATTGATTGAATCCTTGACATCGTGGTTCATCCGATGAGATCATCATGGAGCATGTGGGAGCCAACATGGGTATCCAGATCCCGCTGTTGGTTATTGACCGGAGAGTTGTCTCGGCCATGTCTGCATGACTCCCGAGCCCGTAGGGTCTACACACTTAAGGTTCGATGATGCTAGGGTTATAGGGAAAGTATGTACGCGGTTACCGAATGTTGTTCAGAGTCCCGGATGAGATCCCAGACATCACGAGGAGTTCCGGAATGGTCCGGAGGTAAAGATTTATATATGGGAAGTCCCGTTTTGGTCACCGGAAAGGTTTCGGGTGCTATCGGTAACATACCGGGACCACCGGGAGGGTCCCGGGGGTCCACCAGGTGGGGCCACCAGCCCTAGAAGGTTGCGTGGGCCAAGTGTGGAGGGGACCAGCCCCAGGTGGGCTGGTGCGCCCCCCACCAAGGCCCAAGGCGCAAGGGAGAGTGTGAGGGGGCAAACCCTAGGTCCAGATGGGCCTTAAGGCCCACCCTAGGTGCGCCCCCCTCTCTCCCCCCTTGGCCGCCACCCTAGATGGGTTTTGGGGCTGCCGCCACTCCTAGGGAGGGAACCCTAGATGGGGGCGCAGCACCTCCCCTTCCCCTATATATACTTGAAGTATTGGGGGCTGCAAGACACACGAGATCATCTCCCTCTTGGCGCAGCCCTACCTCTCCCCCCCCTCGTCTCTCGTAGTGCTTGGCGAAGCCCTGCTGGAGTTCCGCGCTCCTCCACCACCACCACGCCATCGTGCTGCTGCTGGATGGAGTCTTTCCAAACCTCTCCTTCTCCCCTTGCTGGATCAAGGCGTGGAAGACGTCACCGCGCTGCACGTGTGTTGAACGCGGAGGCGCCATTGTTCGGCGCTTAGATCGGAATCAACCATGATCTGAATCGCTGCGAGTACGACTCCTTCATCCGTGTTCTTGCAACGCTTCCGCTTAGCGATCTACAAGGGTATGTAGATGCACTCCCCTTCCCCTCGTTGCTAGATTACTCCATAGATTGATCTTGGTGATGCATAGAAAATTTTAAATTTCTGCTACGATCCCCAATAGTGGCATCATGAGCTAGGTCTATGCGTAGTTTCTATGCACGAGTAGAACACAAGTTGTTGTGGGCGTCGATTTTGTCAATTTACTTGTCGTTACTAGTCTTATCTTGATTCGGCGGCATTGTGGGATGAAGCGGCCCAGACCGACCTGACACGTACTGTTGAGGATATTACTACTGGGCGTAAACTGGCCTATCTGGGCCAAGTTAACTTCATCAGTAGTTAAGTATGTTAAAGCCCATGAAGGTAGATGAGGGCTTAAAGCCCATGATCGGTTTAAGGCCTGTAGCCGTAAACCGGCATCGGTATGTAAACTTGTATTGTAAGTTAGGAATAAGTAGAGACCAAACTGAACACATATATGAGCCGGTGTTGGGACTCTGTAAACCGACGGGCGTCACCCATGTATATAAGGGGATGACCCGGCGGTGGTTCAAGGGAAGAGACAACAACTCGAGACTTAGGCGAAGCTTGTTTGCTCCCTAGTCATCGAAACCCCATCAATTCCATCGCAACTAGACGTAGGCTTTTACCTTCATCGAAGGGGCCGAACTAGTATAAACTCTCTTGCGTCCCTGTGTCCGCTTTAACCCCTTCAAGCTAACCCGTTGCGATGGCTCCACGACTAAGTCCTTTCTCTAGGACATCTGTCATGACAAAACCACGACAGTTGGCGCCCACCGTGGGGCTATCGCACGATGGTTTCAAGTTCTTGGAGGGCCGCTTTGAAGGACTCGAGGGTTACGCTGTGGGCCGGATGACTAAGAGTCGTCGCGGCAAGCTCTACATCGATGATGCAGGCTGGGGCCCCGAGGTCGGCTCAGTTGAGTACGGGTACCGGGTCCCTTTGGTGGCATACACGTTTTCATCGGCAAGATCAGTGAACCGGGCCTTGAGCCGGACATCTGCACCGACCTCGTCGAAACGGCTCAGCATGCGCGGTCCCCCGGGTTAAACCGGCCGTGAAGCATGCCTTCGTGGGAGTCATCCATGGAGGAAGTTATGAGGATGGATCGGAATCTTGCGGCGAGACCGTCGTTTATTCCGGTGAGGAGTCATCAACCGGAGAAACCGAATCTCTATATCAGCTACAAGATGGCTGGATTGGGGGCTGTTCCGATGGCGACAGTATTCCAGACCCCTCTGATCTACCCAACCAAGTTGGAATATTCATGGCCGGCACACAAGCAGTGCTTCATTCTTCGACCGCTGCGCCAATAACCTCCGGTTCAGTAGCGGCGACAGTTGCCGGGGCAGGAAGCTCTGTACGCCCGCCGGCTCAAGTTCTATCAGATCTATTTGATGCATTGGCTGTGCTTATGGAAGAAGCTAACCCGGCGGATCAGGACGTCCACAACGTGGAGATTGCAAAGGTGAAGGAACAGATCACCCAGGCCAAGGCGGACCTGGCAGCTGAGAATGCCAGGATGACCGCAGAGCGGGCCGCTTTAGACGCACAAGCCTACAGGCTCATGTTGGACCAGAACGCGTCGCATGAAGTCATGAAGAGGAAGTACCGATCCCGTTTGCCTTTGGTTTTCGAGGCCAGAGACCTTTTCAACACCTCAGGAGCAGGAACCAGTAATCCGCTAGAGGGAAACCGGGCGGAAGCTCCTAGGACCGGCGCGCCGGTTCAGCCCCGTCTGATGGATCTGCCTCATCAAAACACTGTTATACCTCAGGCTGTTTCAACACCTCCGGGTCACTACTCCAACCCGATGGACAATCTCGTTGCCGCTGCTGCACAGCTGGAGGCCATTCCAATTGAAGGTGACTTGCCGCAGGCGGTAGAGACGTGACGGGTCAAAGAGCTTCTTAGGACAGCTTTGGTCCAACAGGAAGCATACTCGTACAGCCGCGACCGGATCCACTCGACCCCTCGTCCAAGCCGGAGCTATAGCAGGCGTATGGATGAACCGACAGTGTCAAGTAATGAACGACGTGGAGCACCCTGTGGCAACAACCCGGCGGGTGGTGCTGATAACGCTCAGGAAGTGGTGGACCAGGCCCGAGCGCGCAGGGAGGCCGAGTTAGCTGCATAGTATCAGGCTCGACAGCTTACGCCGGTTCGTCCAACTATCTCGATCAAACCTGGTGTTACTTCTAGTTCTTTGGGGGTGCCTTGCCTTGTCCCCGCTTTACGCAATGTGCGCCTGCCCAAGGATTTCAAAGGCCTGCGCAAGGTACCAAATTACACAGCGGATCAACCTCCAGAGACATGGGTGGAGATCTATGAGATGGCCATGGAAATGCTTGATGTGGATGATGCGGCATGTGCGAAGTACTTCACCATGATGCTCGAAGGAACGGCCCGTACTTGGTTAAAAAGCTTACCGGCCAATTCTATCAGTTCATGGGCCCAATTACGAGCCCGGTTTATCAGTAATTTCAAGGATACATGTAAGCAGCCTATGTCGATAGTGGACTTAGCTGCCTGTGTCTAGGAGGAAGGAGAATCGATGACTCATTGGGTGTGCCAGGTCTCGCGGGTTCTGCATTCATCAGACCGCATCAACGCTGACACCGCGGTTATAACCCTAGAAGGCAATTGCCGGTTTGGGCCCCTAAAGCTAAAATTAGGACGGATGAAGCGCCATTGCACTGACATGGGGACCCTCATGGCTGCCTTGGTAAAGTATGCTGATTCTGATAGTACCAAGGATCCCGAGTCTGATGATGACAAGACAGGGAAGGGAAAGAAGAACAACAACTCCAAAGGTCAACAACACCACTCGGTAGGTAACGGTAACGGAGGCAAGCGTAAAGCGGATGGCAACATGGACTTCGTGGCTAATACCAACGCGCAGGATAAGGGTCAGCGATGCAAGGGTAAACCGTCGAATCACGATGGAGCGCCTAACCCTAACCCGGACCACTTAAATTATCTATTGAACCAGCCCTATCCAAAGCATGGGACGAAGGAGGTGCCAGCAAACCACCTTTGGAAGGATTGCTTCATTATGCAGGAGTTCAAGAATTCTAATGCTTTCCGGTATGATCACGGCTCCGGTGGTGGCTCAGGATCCGGGCCGGGATACGGTGGAGGAAATTCCGGTTCAGGATTTAATGGTAATCCAGGCGGACATAACAATCAAAATAATCAGAACAACCAGGGTGGTTACAACCAGCAGCAACAACAGTCGGGTTACCAGAGCAACCCAAAGCAGTTGAATAGTGGGCAGTACCATGTTTTCGCCACTAGCTTGGGCAAGCAAGACCGAAAGGTACAGAGGCGGGCAGTCAACTCTGTTGAACCGGTCGTGCCCCATTATCTACGCTTGTCTGAACAGCCAATCATATGGAGCAGAGAGGATCACCCTCCCCAGGTTGATAATCCGGGTCTGTTGGCTCTGGTGGTGGCGCCTCAGGTGGGAGGTTACAAGTTCACGAAGGTGCTCATGGATGGAGGGAGCAGCATTAATATCTTGTACTATGAGACCTTCCGTCATATCGGACTAACAGATAAAAATCTCAAACCGTCCAATACGGTGTTCCACGGTGTGGTACCTGGCAAGTCAGCATATCCAGTTGGTAAGATAGCTCTGGAAGTGGCCTTTGGAGATGATCATGATTCCAGGTCGGAAACATTGACATTTGAAGTGGTGAAAATCCAAAGTCCATATCACGCCCTGTTTGGGCGACCGGCCTACGCCAAGTTTATGGCACGGCCCTGTTATGTGTATTTGCAGCTCAAGATGCCGGGTCACAAGGGGACAATAACGGTTCACGGAAGCCATAAAATCGCTTTGGAATGTGAGGAAGGAGATGCGGCCTACGCAGAGTCGGTTTGTGCCACCGAGGAGCTGAAGTATTATAAGGACAATGTTGATCCGGCGGACATGACTCCATTAAAGAAGCCAACTACAGAGCATGATCCGGCCCTGAAGTTCAAATCGACAGCTGAAACTAAGCTTGTTGACTTCGTGCCTGGTGATTCGTCCAAGCAGTTCAGCATCAGTGCCAACTTGGATCCAAAATAGGAAAGCGCGCTCATTGAGTTCATCCGTGAGAATCGGGACATTTTTGCATGGAAGCCCTCTGACATGCCAGGTGTACCGAGGCAACTTGCTAAGCACACCCTTAATGTGGATCCTAAATACAAACCGGTGAAACAGTTCCTCCACCGGTTTAACAAAGAAAGACGCAAGGCGATTGGAGAAGAGGTAGCCAAGCTCTTAGCAGCTGGCTTTATTATTGAAGTTTTCCACCCTGAGTGGCTTGCCAATCCGGTGCTGGTCCTTAAGAAAAACGGCACCTGGCGCATGTGTGTGGATTACACAGATCTTAATAAGTCTTGTCCAGCAGATCCTTTTGCCCTCCCCCGTATTGATCAAATTATTGATGCTACGGCGGGTTGTGAGCGTTTGAGTTTTTTGGATGCATATTTTGGCTATCATCAGATCAAAATGGCAGTTAAGGACCAGGAGAAGACGACATTCATAACTCCCTTTGGATCCTTCTGCTATGTGTCTATGCCCTTTGGGCTCAAGAGTGCCCAGGCAACTTATCAACGATGTGTACAAAATTGTCTTCACAAGTAGATTGGCCGTAATGTACATGCTTACATGGATGATATCGTGGTTAAGTCAAGGGAGAAGGAGAGTCTAGTTGACGACTTGAAGGAAACCTTTGATAATCCGAGGACGTACAAGATGATGCTTAACCCGGCCAAGTGTGTCTTTGGTGTACCGGCAGGCAAGTTATTGGGTTTTCTGGTGTCCAACAGGGGAATCGAGGCTAATCCGGAGAAGATCACAGCCATCACCTCCCTGGCTAAACCAAAGTGTATCAATGATGTTCAACGCCTGGCAGGCCGGATTGCCGCGTTAAGCCGGTTTATCAGCCGCCTTGGTGAGAAGGCAATCCCTTTGTATCAGATGTTGAAGAAGACGGATCAATTCGTCTGGAGTTCTGTTGCTGATAAAGCATTTGAGGACTTAAAGCGGCAATTAGCCAATCTGCCTATGCTCGCCGCTCCCATTGACAAGGAGCCGTTGCTGCTATATGTTGCTGCTAATGCTCGTGCGGTCAGTGTGGCTATTGTGGTGGAGCGAAAAGAGGCAGGTAAGGAGCATCCGGTTCAACGTCTGGTCTATTATATCAGCGAGGTACTCATTGAGTCCAAGCAAAGGTATCCGCATTGGCAGAAGCTGGTATACGGAGTTTTTATGGCAAGCCGGAAGCTTAAGCAATACTTCCAAGGGCACCCCATTACGGTGGTCAGTTCTGCTCCCTTGGGGGATATCATCCAGAACCGGGAAGCGACTGGCCGGATTGCCAAGTGGGCTATAGAGCTTGGGCCGCATGGGTTGAACTATGTGCCTCGGACGGCGGTTAAGTCTCTGTTGATTTCATCAATGATTGGACGGAATTGCAAGCACCTAAAGAAAAGCCGGATCACACATATTGGACCATCCATTTTGACGGATCCAGGCAATTGGAAGGCTCAGGGGCTGGAGTCGTATTAACTTCCCCACGAGGCGATAAGTTTTGTTACGTTCACCACTTAATGTTCCCTTGTACTAACAATGCAGCTGAGTATGAAACCTTGCTCCATGGTCTCCGGATGGCTAAGGAGATGAATCTAAGTCGAGTTAAGTGCTTCGGTGACTCGGACCTCGTGGCTCAACAAGTATCTGGCACTTGGGATTCCAAGGACCCACTCATGGCATCATATCGTCGTGAGGTGGATATTGTTGTAGGTCACTTTAAAGGCTATCAGGTTGACCACGTGGACCGACGGAATAATGAAGCGGCGGAAGCTTTAAGCCGGCTGGGCTCTCAGCGCAAACCGGTCCCGCCCAATGTTTTTCTGGATGTGCTGCACAACCCGTCGGTCAAGCTCCCTAGTGAAGCGGATTTGGCTATTCCTGATCCGGAGGCTCAATTGGTGGCAGCTCTTCATGTCATTCCAGATTGGACGCTTCCTTACCTGGTGTACATGAACCGGGGCGAATTACCAGAGGATGAGACTCTGGCCCGACAGATAATCTGGCGGTCCAACTCCATGACTATTGTCAATGGCGAGTTGCATCATTGCAGTGTATTAGGGGCGTTTCAACGCTGTGTGTCTCCTAAAGAAGGTTGTGAAATTTTGCGTGAGATCCACGAAGGAGATTGTGGTCACCACGCCGGTTCAAAATCTTTGGTGGCTAAAGCGTTTCACCATGGCTTCTATTGGTTAACTGCTCATGCTGATGCGGAGAATCTGGTCAGACAATGTGACAGTTGCCAAAAGTTTTCAAGACGTGCTCATGTGCCGGTTGA
This sequence comes from Triticum dicoccoides, assembly GCF_002162155.2. Classification (NCBI taxonomy): domain Eukaryota; kingdom Viridiplantae; phylum Streptophyta; class Magnoliopsida; order Poales; family Poaceae; genus Triticum; species Triticum dicoccoides. The sequence goes on along the minus strand of NC_041380.1, from coordinate 53,307,966 downwards.
AGAATTGAGAATGATTCCAATTACTTGGCCATTTGCGACTTGGGGGTTGGATATGGTTGGGCCTTTCAAAAGGTCCAAACATAAGAATACCCACCTCCTGGTGGCGGTTGAAAAGTTTACAAAGTGGGTGGAGGCAGAACCTGTTAGCAAGTGTGATGCGGCCACGGCGGTTCAGTTCATCAAAAAAGTGATTTTCTAGTTTGGCTTTCCACACAGTATCATCACAGATAATGGTACCAATTTGTCCAAGGGTGCCATGAAGGAGTTCTGTGAACGGGAGCACATCCGGCTTGACATTTCATTAGTGGCACACCCACAGTCCAATGGTCAAGCAGAAAGGGCTAATCAAGAGATCTTGAGAGGCATCAAGCCCTGGCTTATGGTTCCTTTGCAGAGAACACCGGGTTGTTGGGTAGAAGAGTTACCATCTGTGTTATGGAGCATCAATACTACACCCAACAGATCAACAGGATACACACCGTTCTTCATGGTCTACGGAGCGGAGGCGGTTCTCCCCAGTGATATCCGTCATGACTCACCTCGTGTGGCGGCTTATGTTGAAGTGGAAAATGAGACAACACGGCAAGACGCTTTGGACCTGTTGGATGAAGAACATGACATAGCAGCCGCCCGCTTGGCGACTTATCAACAGGACCTTTGGCGTTATCACAGTCGTCGAGTCAGAACCAGAACCTTTCAGGAAGGAGATTTGGTGCGTCGGCTCATCCAAGATCAGACTGATATGCATAAGCTATCCCCACCTTGGGAGGGACCTTTCATGGTCAACAAGAATCTGCACAACGGGGCATACTATCTGATCGATATTCGAGAGCATAAAGACTAACGTACATCAGAGGAGGAGACCAACAGGCCGTGGAACATAGCTCATCTTCGGCCTTACTATACCTGAGCCATTGGCTCTACTTATGTACATATTACGATGATGAATATATTATGATTAAGTATAATAAACCGGAACCTCAGCTAAAGCGGGGTATATGTTCTTTTACATCATGTGTGGTTACACGGAGTTGTTCTAAAGCGGCCTCCGGTTTACCCCTTGAGTTAGCTTTTCAAAGCATCATGTTATATCACTTGGGGGCTTGGTCATGTCCGAACCAATGCAACACCTCTTGATAGGCGAAGCGCCACCAGATCACTTGGGGACTTGGTCACGTCCGAACCAGTCACGCCTCTTGATCGGCCTAAGGCCACAGAATCACTTGGGGGCTTGGTCGAACCCAAACCATTGCCACGCCTCTTGATCGGCATAAATGCCACGGTTTCATTTGGGGACCTGGCTGACTTGAACCATAGCTACACCTATCGGGAGCTTGGTCGTGTCCGACCATGGTAATGCCATCTGATCGGCTCAAATAAAGCCTCTTTTTGCAAACGGTTTTATCATTGCCTTTGCTTTACAATTTTCTTTGATAGAGATTTCTTTCTTTTTGTTGCGTTTTTTAAACTGACAAAGTTTTAAGCCGGTTCAAACTATCAATTGACGGAACACAGCCCATTTTTAATCCGGAGAGTATTTTCCCGGTTTGATTTTTTAAAACATCCTATTACGGAGTAACACGGTGTTTTATTATAACCCGGCACGGTTTACATGGTAAACCAGCATTATATATATACAGGAGCTACTATCTCCTCCGACAGTGTGGGTTTATAAACCTCCGTTTCAAGATTGGCCAAGCCAACTTCATGCCCAACGATGGCAGGTATTATGTATCCCAAAGATTTGATCATATGCTTAAATTTCAGATATTTTGATTTCATATATGCAGACATCATACTCCGCCTGACGGTACAACCGCGGTGGCACTTTAAGATTTTTTGTAGTACAGAAAATACTTTGGAAAGTTCATCACCCAAAGGAAGAACAAGTTGCAGTAATTATGCACGAAGGCATATCAAAATCAAGAGTATCGGCTAGCCTATTACAAGGCAACACGGTGCCCAAAATAAGATCATTGGTTTTTTTGCAAAGGGGAAGCAATTTAAACCGGCTTCCGGTTCAAGCTTGGTCACCAGCCTGACCTGATGGTTGTGGGTCATCCCGCACCGTTTCAGCTTCAGCTTCTCTACCCAGCGGCTGGAAATCAACAGTTGTCCAGTCGATTCCCATTAATGCTTGAAAGACAGCTTCATCATGGATCAGCAACGACGGTTCAATATCGGGAGCGTAAGTATGCTTACGGATTGGAGGGATAAGATTTTCCGCTTCAAGAATTGGTGCAGCTACTCGCTTGTTTTGGTTGTCATATTGGGCTTGATAATGAGACAAGTCTGCTTCTTCAACCAATTGACAAGCTAGCGGACGCACCTCCCGGTTTATTGCTCGTATATCCGCTTCACTAAACTCTGACCCGTCTTCCTTCAAGCTGGGATAGCCCTGAGCCGCTTCAACAGGATCAAAATCCGGCACCCAAGCTTTTGCCCGGATTAAGGCATTGATCGCACCGGTTCGAGCAGCAGATTTCTTCAGCTCTTCAACCCGAGCTGGAAGCATCGACAGTCTCTTCAGAGTGTCCTGAATCAAAGTGGGCGCCGGATTGTTGTGGGATGCAGTACAGATGATCCACTGTGCACCACTGTACAGTTATTCGATCAATGTGTAGGTGGCTTTCAATTTCTTCCGCACATCTGACCCCAAGTGACCAATGCGTGTCCCTCAAATATTACAAAGGGTTAACAAACCGGCAGATCTATAAGACGGCCGAATCAATCCAGAAATCAAACTAGCTTACCAATGATAGCAGCGGTCATGGCATGCACATGCCGCTTTATGCTGGTCAGTTCGTCCACCACCGGTTTCAGTGCAGCCTCGGCATCTTCTGCTCGTTTGGTTAAAGCGGATTTTTCAGTGGCCCAATCCGCCCGCTCTTTCTTGAAGCTCTCCTTAAGCTGTTCCATGGCGCTTAAAGCGCTGGTTAATTCCTCTTTTGCTTTGGAGGTTTCAACTTGTTGAGATTTCAGATTTTCTTGGAGATCGGTGACTTGGTTTTCTTTTGTCCTCAGCTCAGCCTGCATACAGACAGATATATGATTCCGCAAGCAGTACAACAATTGAAGTACCAACCACATAACAAGTTATGCACTTGGCCCTTGGGGGCTAATGTATATTTGATCTTAATCTTTCAATAGATTCTAAAGTCCCAAGATCTATCCAAGTATTCAACTTGGCACTTGGGGGCTAATGGCTATTTGCTCAAATAAAGATGACAATTACTTAAAGTCCCGGTTTAACTACGCTAAGTTGAACCGGCCTTTGGGGGCTACATCAGCGAATTCCGAAGTATTGAGATTTATATTAGCAAGTCCCAGTTTGAATGAAGATTCTAAACCGGCCCTTGGGGGCTAGAGAGTTAACAAGATTGAAATATCCAAGCAGGAAAAAGTACATGAAAGTTACCTCAAATTTCTCTTTCATCATATTCACCAGACCAGCTTCATAATCACGGCTGGTATACAGCCGGTTCAGGTAGCCAGAATGAAGATCTTGGGCATTCAGAGCAGCATAGGTCGCCAAGTCAACATTCCACTTGCCTTTTCCCATGGCAGCAAATTCTTCTTTGGCGGTATGCTTGGATAAAACAACAGGATTGCTAGGCTCTGTACGGCCAATGCCAGTAATTACAACTTCATCATCCTTAGCATCACCGGTTTGCACTGGCGCAGTCGGTTTGTCAGCAGGCTGGGATGGACTGGTGGATCTCCCAAACCGGATGGGGCTTGTTGGCTGGTTGACAGGGCTTGAGGTGTCAATAGGCCTTTCTTCAACAATAAAATCATCATCCTGCTGTGGTGGATCATTGGGTATATCTTCAGGAATAGCCGCTTCAAGATCTGGTGTTTTACCCGGTTCAGGGATGGCGTTCTCCTCGGCCGCTTTATCCAGGCGAGCCTTCTTGCTCGGCCTAGGCTTGGCCCTGAAAGGAATAACAAAGTCAAATACAGCATATGTTCCAAGGTGATGTACCAGAAATATTATGATAAATATAGCTTACCCAAGCACCATTTTGAGCGGTGGCAGCTGAGTAGCCGATGACTCGCTAGAGGATGAGTGGGAAGTAACCTGATAATCAGAGTCAGATGGATTAAGAGGTTGACGAAAACAGCCCGCTTTAGGACAAGCACCGACAACCAAATTAGAGACCTCTGAACGGCGTTTCCGAACCGGACTGTTCGGTAAACCGGCGGAGGTAACTACCTGGCCGCTGTGCCGGGTTGTGTGGCGAGCTTCATGCTGTTGGGTCTTCATAAGAAATTTGGGATTCAAGTAAGCAAGAGGATGAGAAAATTTAACCTTCCGGTTTGCCTGACGGATTTTTAGTGAAGGCAAAGGGTTTGAATCGGAAGAGAGGGTAATTACCTCTGCAGCATCAGCATGGCTGGCTTCGGCATCATCCTGACAAATATCATCATGAATAAGGCGTATGAAAAATAAGCCAAGTGAGTCAAGCTCTACCTCAAGGTCTGGATTACCCACATCATCATCAGGGGCCGGATCAGAAGATGCAGTGGTTTTCTTCTTATGAACAGGCCGTTTCATGACATCAGTCTTTGGCCGGATTGGTCTTTCCGGTTTGTCTGTTTTTTTCTGGCTTCTCCTGCGGAAGTTTCTTGCTCCAAAACGGATCATTGCCCTGTTTAAACAGACATTGATATCAAATAATGACTAGATATATCAATAACAGGTTCAGTAAAAATAAAAATCAAACTCTTACAGCTGGCGGTCTATTGGTGGCACAGAAGGGAAGCAGGCCGGTTCGAGCACAGATGTGTTCCGGTTCATTTAGCATTTTATTCACAGCCTCTGTGATTTCTTCGTCGATGAGCTGGATGTTAGCATGTCGCAGTGGGTCATCAACACTGCCAGTATACTCGCACATCAAACCGGAGCGCTGACTAAGGGCAGTATGCTCCACGATATCCAACAGCGAGCGAGATCAACCCCTGTTAAACCGTTGGCCATGAAGGCTCTGAGCTTGGATAGTTGAGGAGCGTATTTGCTTCTCTCCTTGGCAGTCAACCTTTGCGGAAAGGGTTGTGTATTGCTAAGCCGCTCCGGACGAAAGCCAGGCAAAGGATTTTCACCAGCAGGGGAGGTGTCTTTGCAATAGAACCATGTTTGGTTCCACTCTTTGGGGTGGCTGTGCAATTTGGCGTGAGGGTAGGTGACCTCTTTCCTTTTCTGAATCGCCACACCAGCCAATTCCGTATTGGAACCGTCAGTAAACTCAGTGCGGCAGTTTAGATGGAAGCAGTCTCTGAACAACTCAACTGTGGGCTCCTCTTGAAAGAACACCTCACAGAGCACTTGGAAGTGACACATGTTTGTAACAGAGTTGGGGCCAGTGTCTTGTGGGCGGAGTTGAAAATTGGCTAAAACGTCCCGGTAAAATTTAGAACCGGGCGGCTTAAAGCCCCGGGCTAAGTGATCTACGAAAACGATGGCCTCTCCTTCTTGAGGTGTGGGAGGGCATTCTTTGCCAGGGACCCTCCAATGGATGGTATTCTTGCTGCCTAAGGCACTGATCAGGACTAAATTATTCAGTTGAGTCTCTGTGACGCGAGAAGGAACCCAGTTGCACTCATATACTTGCTTGGCCATGATGAAATCTACAAGATAGGTGATTCCGGTTCAAGAATGCATTGATTAAAGTACACTGGTATGTACAATGTTAAACTGGAGATAGCTCTATCTAAACCAGAGTTTTATGAAGCAACAGCATCTGGCGGTTCAACAAGGGGACTAATGGTATATACCGGTTTGTTAATTTTTTCTACACCAAGTTAAACCGCCGGATCTAAGCATTGAAACAGTTGAGATTGCGGATGGGTAAGTGTACAGAAACAGATTTCACAAGATTTCTCTACAACGATGGATCTGAAGCAAGTTCAGAAAAGAAGGAAAATATCCAAAAGCTCAAAGTAGAACAGTATTGAATCAATGGGCAGAAATATATGTGAGATCTATGGTTGTAGGCATGAAACTAAAGGCGGATACTAAAAGTTATCACTACATAGAGAAGGGGTTCACAGATGTATCCAGGAGCTAGCATATGAACAAGGAGCAGGCGATGAACACTAGAGAGCACGGAAACCCTATAACATATCTATAATGAAAAAGATAGAAGAGTTACCGGAGCTGAGGAAGACGCGGAAGGTCGCCGCGGTGCTCTGGTACGCTCAGGATGATGTAGCGGCCAAGGTTGGTGCAGTAGTTGACGGCGGCGGCGGAGCTCCGAAGCTGGGCGACGCGAGGAAGACGAAGCAGAAGGGCACGAAGGGGAAAAAATAAATGACCCTTTGGTCCTATTTATAAAGAAAGGGGCATGTGTCAGGCGCGAGAATCAAGGGGCCGTGAATTTGGAAACGGAGTTGTCGCCTCGATTGTCGCAGATCTATTAAACAAGAAGGTATCATGGATAGTTTCTTTATGACAGATGACATCACTCTGGTTTACAGCAATCAGAGAAGATGACATCACGGCAGTTCACCGAACTACAAGAAGATGTTGAAGATGAAGTTTTTGCTAAAGGATTGACACGAACCTGTTCAAATCAATCTGGGGCCTAATGTTGGGGATATTGCTACTGGGCGTAAATCGGCCTATCTGGGGCAGGTTAACGTCATCAGTAGTTTAGTATGTTAAAGCCCATGAAGGTAGATGAGGGCTTAAAGCCCATGATCGCTTTAAGGCCTATAGCCATAAACCGGCGTCGGTATGTAAACTTGTATTGTAAGTTAGGAATAAGTAGAGACCAAACCGAACACGTATATGAGCCGGTGTTGGGACTCTGTAAACCGACGGGCATCACCCATGTATATAAGGGGACGACCCGGCGACAGTTCAAGGGAAGAGACAACAACTCGAGACTTAGGCGAAGCTTGTTTGCTCCCTAGTCATCGAAACCCCATAAATTCCATCACAACTAGACGTAGGCTTTTACCTTCATCAAAGGGGCCGAACTAGTATAAACTCTCTTGCGTCCCTGTGTCCGCTTTAACCCCTTCAAGCTAACCCGTTGCGATGGCTCCATGAATAAGTCCTTTCTCTAGGACATCTGCCATGACAAAACCACGACACGTACTCTTACGTGAGACTGGTTCCACCGACTGACATGCACTAGTTGTATAAGGTGGCTAGCGGGTGTCTATCTCTCCCACTTTAGTCGGATCGGATTCGATGAAAAGGGTCGTTATGAAGGGTAAATAGAAATTGCCATATCACGTTGTGGTTTTGGCGTAGGTAAGAAACGGTCTTGCTAGAAACCTATAGCAGCCACGTAAAGACTTGCAACAACAATTAGAGGACGTCTAACTTGTTTTTGCAGCATGTGCCGTGTGATGTGATATGGCCAAAAGGATGTGATGAATGATATATGTGTTGTATGAGATTGATCATGTTCTTGTAATAGGAATCACGACTTGCATGTCGATGAGTATGACAACCGGCAGGAGCCATAGGAGTTGTCTTAATTTATTTATGACCTACGTGTCAACATAAACGTCATGTAATTACTTTACTTTATTGCTAAAGCGTTAGCGATAGTAGTAGAAGTAATAGATGACGAGACAACTTCAAGAAGACACAATGATGGAGATCATGGTGTCATGCTAGTGACAACGATGATCCTGGAGCCCCGAAGATGGAGATCAAAAGGAGCAAAATGATATTGGCCATATCATGTCACTATTTGATTGCATGTGATGTTTATCATGTTTTACATCTTATTTGCTTAGAACGACGGTAGCTTAAATAAGATGATCCCTCGTAATAATTTCAAGAAAGTGTTCCCCCTAACTCTGCACCATTGCGAAGGTTCGTTGTTTTGAAGCACCACGTGATGATCGGGTGTGATAGATTCTAACGTTCCAATACAACGGGTGTAAGCCAGATTTACACACGCAATACACTTAGGTTGACTTGATGAGCATAGCATGTACAGACATGGCCTCGGAACACGGAAGACCGAAAGGTCAAGCATGAGTCGTATAGAAGATACGATCAACATGAAGATGTTCACCGATGTTGACTAGTTCGTCTCACGTGATGATCGGACACAGCCTAGTTGACTCGGATCATGTTTCACTTAGATGACTAGAGGGATGTCTATCTGAGTGGGAGTTCATTAAATAATTTGATTAGATGAACTTAATTATCATGAACATAGTCTAAATTGTCTTTGCAAATATGTTGTGGATAAATAGCTCACCCTTTAGCTCCCTGTTTTAATATGTTCCTAGAGAAAAGACTAAATTGAAAGATATTGTAAGCATTGACGCAGACTAGGTCCGTTGCCTGAGGAGTGTCCTCACTGCTACACAGAAATCTTATGTCTTTGATGCACCGCTCGGTGTGCCAACCCCTCCAGCGTCATCTGTGGATGTTGTGAACACCTGACAGACACATCCTGATGACTACTTGATAGTTTAGTGCACCATAATTTACGGCTTAGAATCGGGATTCCAATGACGTTTTGAACGCCATAAGACATATGAGATGTTCCAAGAGCTGAAATTGGGATTTCAGGCTCATGCCCGTGTTGAGAGGTATGAGACCTCTAACAAGTTCTTTTTCCAACAAGATGGAGGAGAATAGCTCAGCTAGTGAGCATGTGCTCAGAATGTCTGGGTGCTACAATCACTTGAATCAAGTGGGAGTTAAACTTCCAAATAAGCTAGTGATTGATAGAGTTCTCTAGTCACTATCACTAAGCTACTAGATCTTCGTGATGAACTATGACATGCAAGGGATGGAGATGATCCCAGAGCTATTCACGGTGCTTAAGACCGCAGAAGGTAGAAATCAAGAAGGAGCATCAAGTGTTGAAGGTTTAACAAGACCACTGGTTTCAAGAAGGAGCATCAAGTGTTGAAGGTTTAACAAGACCACGGTGCCCAAGGTTGAACCCAAACCCGAGACTAAGTGCTTCTATTGTAAGGGGAACAGTCACTGGTAGCGGAATTACCCCAAATGCATGGTAGATAAGAAGGCTGGCAACTTCAACAAAGTATATACGTGTTATTAATGTGCACCTCACTAGTACTCCTGGTAGCACCTGGGTGTTGGATACCGGTTCAGTTGCTATTATTGGTGACTTGAAGAAAAAGCTACGGACTAAACGGAGACTGGCTAAGGGCGAGGTGATGATGTGTGTTGGAAGTGTTTCCAAAGTTGATAAGATCACCATCGCACGCTCCATCTTCCTTCGGGATTAGTATTGAACCTAGATAAATGTTATCAGGTGTCTACGTTGAGCATGAATATGATTAGATCATGTTCATTGCAATACGGTTATTCATTTAAGTTAGAGAATAATGGTTATTCTGTTTACATGAATAATACCTTTCATGGTCATGCACCCTATGTGAATGGTTCAGTGAATCTCGGTCGTGGTAATACACATGTTCACGCCAAAAGATGTAGATAGTACCACTTTCTTGTGGCACTACCGCTTAGGTCATATTGACGTAAGATGCATGAAGAAACTCTGTGTCGATGGATGTTTGGAGTCACTTGATTTTGAATCGCTTGACACATGTGAGCCATGCCTCATGGGCAGGATGACTAAGACCCCGTTTTCAGGTACAATGAAACGGGCAAGTGACTTGTTGGAAATCATACATGCTGATGCGTGTGATCCAATGAGAATTGAAGCGTGCGGTGGATATCGCTATTTTCTCATCTTCACTAACGATTTGAATAGATATAGGTATATTTACTTAATGAAGCACAAGTCAGAAACATTTGAAAAGTTCAAGCGATTTCAGAGTGAAGTTAATAACCATCATAACAAGAAGATCAAATTCCTACGATCTGATCGATGAGAATTTCTGAGTTATGAGTTTGGCAAACACTTAAGACATTGTGGAATTGTTTCACAGTTGAAGCCACCTGGAACACCATAGAGTAATGGTGTGTCCGGACATCGTAATCGAACCTTATGAGATATGGTGCGATCTATGATGTCTCTTACCGATCTACGGTTTTTATTTTGAGGATATGCGTTAGAGACAGCTGCATTCACTTTAGATAGGACACCATCTAAGTCCGTTGAGACGACGTCGTATGAATATGGTTTGGCAAGAAACAAAGTTGTCATTTCTTAATGTTTGGGGCTGCGATGCTTAAGGCTTCACCCGGAGAGGCTCGAACCCAAAAGCGGACAAACACATCTTCATAGGATACCCAAAGGTAACAGTTGGGTATACCTTCTATCTCAGACCCGAGGGCAAATTGTTTGTCACTAAGAATGGGTCCTTTCTCGAGAAGGAGTTTCTCTTGAAAGAATTGAGTGGGAGGAAGATAGAACTTGATGAGGTTGTTGAACCTCTACTTCAACCAGAAAGTGGTGCAACACAGAAAGATGTTTCTATGGCACCTATGTTGGTTGAAGAGGAAGTTAATGATAGTGATCATGAAGCTTCGGATCAAGTTTCTATCGAACCTCGTAGGTCGACAAGGATATGTGCTACTCCTGAGTGGTACGGTGATCCTGTCTTAGATATCATGTTGTTAGACAACAATGAACCTACGAGCTATGGACAAGCGATGGTGGGCCCGTATTTCAACAAATGGTTAGAAGCCATGAAATCCAAGATAGGATCCATGTATCAGAACAAAGTATGGACTTTGGTGGACTTGCCCGATGATCGGCAAGCCATTGAGATAAATGGATCTTTAAGAAGAAGATGGACGTGGGCGGTAATGGTACCGTCTATGAAGCTCGACTTGTGGGAAAGAGTCTTTTCACAAGTTCAAGGAGTTGACTACGATGAGAATTTCTCACCCGTAGCGATGCTTAAGTCCGTCGGAATCATGTTAGCATTAGCTGTGTTTTTTGATTATGAAATCTGACAGATGGATGTCAAAAAAAGTTTTCTTACCAGTTTTCGTTAGAAAAAGTTGTATGTGATATAATCAAAGGTTTTGTTGATCCTAAGGATGCTAAAAGGTATGCTGGCTCCAGCAATCCTTCTATGGACTAGAGCAAGCATCTCGGAGTTAGAATATATGCTTTGATGGAGTGATCAAAGCTTTTAGGTTTATACAATGTTTGCTAGAAACTTGTATTTAGAAGAAAGTGAGTGGGAGCACTACAACATTTCTGATAAGTATATGTGGATGACACATTGATGATTCGAAATAATGTAGAATTTCTGGAAAGCATAAACAGTTGTTTGAAGAGTGTTTTTCAAAGGAAGACATGGATAAAGCTATGTACATATTGGGCATCAAGATCTATAGAGATAGATCAAGATGCCTGATGATACTTTCAAAGAATGCACACCTTGACATGTTTTTGAAGGAGTTCAAAATAGATCAGTCAAAGAAGGGGTTCTTACCTGAGTTGTAAGGTGTGAAGTTGAGTAAGACTCAAAGATTGACCACGGCAGAAGAAAGAGGAAGGACGAAGGTCGTCCCCTATGCTTTTGTCATAGGCTCTATACGGTATGCCATGTACCACACTAGATGTGTGCCTTGCCACGTGTCTGGCAAGAGGGTGCAAAGGTGATCTAGGAGTGGATCACCAGATAGAGGTCAAAATTATCCTTAGAGGAATAAGGAAATGTTTCTCGGTTATGGAGGTGATAAAGAGTTCGACGTAAAGAGTTACGTCGATGCAAGCTTAACACATATCCGGATAGCTCTAAGTAGAGATACCGGATACATGTAATGGAGCAACAATTTGGAATAGCTCCAAGTGGAACGTGGTAGCAGCATCTACGATATGACATAAAGTTTTGCAAACTACATAGGGATCTGAATATTGCAGACCCGTTGACTATAACCTCTCTCACAAGCATAACATGATCAAACCCAGAACTCATTGAGTGTTAATCACATAGTGATGTGAACTAGATTATTGGGACTAGTAAACTCTTTGGATGTTGGTCACATGGCGATGTGACCCGTGAGTGTTAATCACATGGCGATGTGAACTAGATTATTGACTCTAGTGCAAGTGGGAGACTGTTGGAAATATGCCCTACAGGCAATAATAAATTGGTTATTATTCTATTTCCTTTTTCATGATAATCGTTTATTATCCATGCTAGAATTGTATTGATAGGAAACTCAGATACATGTGTGGATACATAGACAACACCATGTCCCTAGTAAGCCTCTAGTTGACTAGCTCGTTGATCAATAGATGGTTACGGTTTCCTGACCATGGACATTGGATGTCGTTGATAATGGGATCACATCATTAGGAGAATGATGTGATGGACAAGACCCAATCCTAAGCCTAGCACAAGATCGTGTAGTTCGTATGCTAAATCTTTTCTAATGTCAAGTATCATTTCCTTAGACCATGAGATTGTGCAACTCCCGAATACCGTAGGAGTGCTTTGGGTGTGCCAAACGTCACAACGTAACTGGGTGGCTATAAAGGTGCACTACGGGTATCTCTGAAAGTGTCTGTTGGGTTGGCACGAATCGAGACTGGGATTTGTCACTCTATGTAACGGAGAGGTATCTCTGGGCCCACTCGGTAGGACATCATCATAATGTGCACAATGTGACCAAGGAGTTGATCACGGGATGATGTGTTACGGAACGAGTAAAGAGACTTGCTGGTAACGAGATTGAACAAGGTATCGGGATACCGACGATTGAATCTCGGGCAAGTACCATACCGATAGACAAAGGGAATTGTATACGAGGTTGATTGAATCCTTGACATCGTGGTTCATCCGATGAGATCATCGTGGAGCATGTGGGAGCCAACATGGGTATCCAGATCCCGCTGTTGGTTATTGACAGGAGAGTTGTCTCGGCCATGTCTGCATGTCTCCCGAGCCCGTAGGGTCTACACACTTAAGGTTTGATGATGCTAGGGTGATAGGGAAAGTATGTACGCGGTTACCGAATGTTGTTCGGAGTCCCGGATGAGATCCCAGACGTCACGAGGAGTTCCGGATTGGTCCGGAGGTAAATATTTATATATGGGAAGTCCCGTTTTGGTCACCGGAAAGGTTTCGGGTGCTATCGGTAACGTACCGGGACCACCGGGAGGGTCCCGGGGGTCCACCGGGTGGGGCCACCAGCCCTAGAATGCTGCGTGGGTCAAGTGTGGGAGGGGACCAACCCCAGGTGGACTGGTGCGCCCCCACCAAGGCCCAAGGCGCAAGGGAGAGTGGGAGGGGCAAACCCTAGGTCCAGATGGGCCTTAAGGCCCACCCTAGGTGCGCCCCCCTCTCTCCCCCTTGGCCGCCACCCTAGATGGGTTTTGGGGCTGCCGCCACACCTAGGGAGGGAACCCTAGATGGGGGCGCAGCCCCTCGCCTTCCCCTATATATACTTGAGGTATTGGGGGCTGCAAGACACACGAGATCATCTCCCTCTTGGCGCAACCCTACCTCTCTCCCTCCTCGTCTCTCGTAGTGCTTGGCGAAGCCCTGCTGGAGTTCCGCGCTCCTCCACCACCACCACGCCATCGTGCTGCTAGTGGATGGAGTCTTCCCCAACCTCTCCTTCTCCCCTTGCTGGATCAAGGCGTGGGAGACGTCACCGGGCTGCACGTGTGTTGAACGCGGAGGCGCCGTTGTTCGGTGCTTAGATCGGAATCAACCGTGATCTGAATCGCTGCGAGTATGACTCCTTCATCCATGTTCTTGCAACGCTTCCGCTTAGCGATTTAAAAGGGCATGTAGATGCACTCTCCTTCCCCTCGTTGCTAGATTACTCCATAGATTGATCTTGGTGATGCGTAGAAAATTTTAAATTTCTGCTACGATCCCCAACAGTGGCATCATGAGCTAGGTCTATGCGTAGTTTCTATGCACGAGTAGAACACAAGTTGTTGTGGGCGTCGATTTTGTCAATTTACTTGTCGTTACTAGTCTTATCTTGATTTGGTGGCATCGTGGGATGAAGCGGCCCGGACCGTCCTTACACGTACTCTTACGTGAGACTGGTTCCACCGACTGACATGCACTAGTTGCATAAGGTGGCTAGCGGGTGTATGTCTCTCCCACTTTAGTCGGATCAGATTCGATGAAAAGGGTCCTTATGGAGGGTAAATAGAAATTGGCATATCACATTGTGGTTTTGGCGTAGGTAAGAAATGTTCTTGCTAGAAACCTATAGCAGCCACGTAAAAACTTGCAACAACAATTAGAGGACGTCTAACTTGTTTTTGCAGCATGTGTCGTGTGATGTGATATGGCCAAAAGGATGTGATGAATGATATATGTGTTGTATGAGATTGATCATGTTCTTGTAATAGGAATCACGACTTGCATGTCGATGAGTATGACAACCGGCAGGAGCCATAGGAGTTGTCTTAATTTATTTATGACCTGCGTGTCAACATAAATGTCATGTAATTACTTTACTTTATTGCTAAAGCATTAGCCATAGTAGTAGAAGTAATAGATGACGAGAAAGTTCAAGAAGACACGATGATGGAGATCATGGTGTCATGCCGGTGACAACGATGATCATGGAGCCCCAAAGATGGAGATCAAAAGGAGCAAAATGATATTGGCCATATCATGTCACTATTTGATTGCATGTGATGTTTATCATGTTTTACATCTTATTTGCTGTAGCGACCAGACCTCAAACAGTCTGATCTCTGTGCTCCGGTGTCATCCCTGGATCAGTAATGCTGACACCATACAGTACTCGGAGGATTTATAGCAGAGTAGCAATCACACACTTATTACATAGAGTGTCTCAAAAGAGAACTTATTATAATAAATATGGCTTAAGGCCATCTAATAACGATAACAGCGGAAGGCTTGGAAGATAAGTGTGTCCATCAACTCCAACGGCATCACTGAGTATAGAACCACGACCTAAAACTCCTTAATCGTCATCTGAAAAGTCTGCAACATTAACGTTGCAGCCCGAAACGGGTCAGCACATGGAATATGCTGGCAAGGTAACACATAGAGAGTAATGGAATGAAACAGCTATACTATATGCATATTTGGCTGGTGGAAAGCTCTATGGTTACAGTTTTGCATAAAGCCAATTTTTCCCTACTGCAAAGGAATAAATTTATTTAACTATCATGGTGGTTGTTAAACATTGAGAATGGTTGACAGCATTCTCAATCCCAATTAAGCATCATCATTAAACCCAACAAAATTAATTTAAAGTAACATGATGAGATTCACTAGATACTCAAGATGTCCATAACTGGGGACACGGCTAATCATGATTAGTTTATACACTCTGCAGAGGTTTGCGCACTTTTCCCCACAAGACTCGATCGCCTCCGTTTGGTTTCTCGCACTACATGGTGTTTGAGAAGACAAATGACTGAGACATAGTCTTTCAGAAGCGCTAGCACCTTACGATCGGGTAGACTGTACCACCTACATCCCCCACATCTGCTAGTCTACCATTGTAAGAGTTTGCACAACTTAGTCAACTATGCTAGAGCCCATAATAGCTTGTGGCTGCACACGGAAGTTTCTAGTATGAACAGTCTCATGATCCCTTTGAGCCTGGGTGGCGGTCCAAAAGAAAACAGGCAAGTCCTGGAATACCCAGGTGCCTCAATCCACCTAGATGTGTGTTTAAGTTGCCACCTTAGATAAAACATTAATTAACAAAACTCACATCTGTCATGGATATCACTCACCCAATCCACATCTACTAGCATAGCATGGCATAATAAGCAAACGTAGAAGTAACTCCCAAAGGTTTGATAAGAAACAGGTAATAGGTACTACCTCAACTACTTCCCATCCCACAATTTAATTAGATCCTAGTCATGCAATGTGTGAGGATTGATCTAATGCAATAAAACTGGGTAGTAGAAAAGGTATGATCAAAGTGTTACTTGCCTTGCTGATGATCCGTGAAACCTAACGATTCGAAGTAATAGGCGGCGCACTCCGGGTACTCTATCGCAGACAAACAAACAAGCATACAATAAGTACTCATCTAATGCACGGGTAAAACTCAAATAAGAGATCTAACCAGAAGGTTCAACTTAAGAACTCCGGTTGGCAAAAAGAATCAAATCGAACGAAGCAACGAAAGTCAAACGGCGAAGGAAAACAATTTCATTCTAGTAATCTGGATCTAAGGCAAATTTTATAGTAGAAAAATCTTGTTTAAGTTGGTTAAACGGATAGAGGGTTTCGAGACGAATCTCTAGGCGCTTGAATCGCCTGATTTCGATAAACGAGCGAAAAGTTATACTAAAACGAAAATCGGATCAGGAATCGTGATCAGAAAATTGTGGATTTAATCTGAGAAAAAGAAAAACGACGAACGCTCGCTAGAACGAACGAACGGACGAACGCTCACTATTTAAATAAACCGGAAAACCCGATCTATTTAAAAAACCAAAACTAAAAAAACCGACGAAAAACCGATCTTTTATAAAAAAAACGTTGGCACGGAAGTCGAGGCGGCGGCGAACCTCGGCGGCAGCGACGACGTCCGGCGGGCGGCGCGTCGGCGGGGCGGCGCGGGGTGGCGGCGCGGCGGGGCGGCGACGGGGCGGCGGCGCGTGGCGGCGGCGGCGACACGTGGGGCGAGCGGGGCGGGGCTGGCTAGGGTTTGGCCTGGGGGGGCTGGGCCGGCTTATATTGCCTAGTCGGGCCAGAGTCTTAGTCGGACACGGCCCGTTAGGTCGGTTCGTTTTTTTTAATACTCCGCTCGGAATAAAAATAAAAAGAAATACTAAACGGACTCCAAAAATTCCAAAATAAATTTTCACGAACTTCTAAAATCAAGCCGCACAGGGTGAACATTTATTTGGGACCTAAATGCAAATTTGAAAAACGCACATTTTTCCTAAATTCAAATAAAATACCGAAAAACTCCGAAATAAAATCTTATTTGATTTTATTATTAAATCCTCAATATTTCTTTATTTTGGGAAAGTCATTTTATTCCCTCTCTCATATTTTTGTAATAGAAATAATTGATGATAAAATATATAAAATCAAATGATCCTATTCTCAAAATTTGAGAGAACTCAAATATGAAAATAGCGAAATCCCCAACTCTCTCCATGGGTCCTTGAGTTGCGTAGAATTTCTAGGATCAACCAAAATGAAAAATAAAATATGTTAGCAATGATGATCTAATGTATAACATTCCGAATTGAAAATTTGGGATGTTACAAACCTACCCCCCTTAAGATGAATCTCGCCCTCGAGATTCGGGTTGGCTAGAAAATAGGTGAGGGTGGTCTTTGAGAAAATCTTCCTCTCGCTCCCAGGTGGCTTCATCCTCTGAGTGGTGGCTCCACTGAACTTTGCAAAACTTGATAACTTTGCTGCGGGTAACTCGGCTGGCAAACTCGAGAATCTTAACTGGTTTCTCCTCGTAGGTCAAATCGTTATCCAACTGAATAGTTTCCAATGGCACTGTGTCTCTCAACGGTATGTCAGCCATTTCAGCATGACACTTCTTTAACTGAGAAACGTGGAACACATCATGAACTCCTGACAATCCTTCAGGCAATTCCAACTTGTAGGCCACTTCTCCCATACACTCCAAAACTCGATATGGTCCTACAAATCGTGGCGCTAACTTCCCTTTAACTCCAAAACGCTTTGTTCCCCGAAGTGGAGATACTCGAAGATAAGCTCTATCTCTGACTTCGTAAACTGTCTCCTTGCGTTTAGAATCTGCATAACTCTTCTGCCTGGACTGTGCTACCTTGAGCCTATCGCGAATCAACTTCACCTTCTGTTCAGACTCTTTAATCAAGTCAGGTCCAAACAACTGGCGGTCTCCAACTTCGTCCCA
This sequence comes from Triticum dicoccoides, assembly GCF_002162155.2. Taxonomy (NCBI): domain Eukaryota; kingdom Viridiplantae; phylum Streptophyta; class Magnoliopsida; order Poales; family Poaceae; genus Triticum; species Triticum dicoccoides. The sequence continues at coordinate 53,290,220 of NC_041380.1, read as the reverse complement.
CGACAATGGTGTCCTGCACCTCCTTCCGTACAAAGCTTCGAAAGGGGCCATCTTCAAACTGGTTTGGTAACTGTTGTTGTAAGAGAACTCTGCATATGGCAAATTATCGTCCCAACTAGATCCGTAATCTAGCGCACAAGCTCTCAGCATATCCTCCAAAATATGATTGACTCTCTCGGTTTGTCCATCTGTCTGTGGATGAAAAGTTGTACTGAACTCTAGCCTGGTTCCCAAAGGTTCATGCAACTGCTTCCAGAACTTTGAGGTAAACTGGGTTCCTCTATCTGATATGATACCCGTTGGAACTCCACGCAGATATACGATCCTGGTCATGTATATCTTTGCCAACTTAGCACTGGTGTAAGTGGTCTTTACTGGGATGAAATGAGCTACTTTCGTCAATCGATCGACTACAACCCAAATCGAGTCATAGCCTGAACGAGTCCTGGGCAATCCCGTGATAAAATCCATGCCTAGCTTATCCCACTTCCATTCGGGAATCGACAATGGTTGTAACAATCATGCTGGCTTCTGATGCTCTGCCTTTACTCTCTGACATACATCACAAACTGCTACATACTCCGCAATATCTTTCTTCATTCTGGTCCACCAGAAAATATCCTTCAAATCCAAATACATCTTGGATTTTCCTGGGTGAATTGAATATGCTGAATCGTGTGCCTCTTGCAAAATCAACTTCCTGATCTCCGGGTCATTGGGCACGTAAACACGGTCTTCAAACCATAGGGTGTCATGCTCATCCTCACAAAATCCTTTAGCTTTTCCTTTGCTCAGTTTCTCCTTTATAGCGGCAATCTCTTTGTTAGCTTTCTGAGCTTCTCTGATTCTATCCATCAAAGTTGACTGAATCTCCAATGCTGCTACATAGCCTCTCGAAACTATTTCCAAACATAGTTCACAAAGATTTTCTGCTAACTCCTTGGGTATTTCTCCCGTCATTAACGTATTGACATGGCTCTTATGGCTTAATGCGTCAGCTACTACATTAGCCTTTCTGGGGTGATAGTGCAATTTCATATCATAATCCTTGATGAGTTCCAACCATCTCCTTTGCCTGAGATTCAACTCCTTCTGTGTAAAAATGTACTTCAAACTCTTATGATCTGTGTACACCTCACAATGGTTTCCAATGAGGAAATGCCTCCAGGTCTTCAGTGCATGTACTACGGCTGCTAACTCCAAATCATGCGTGGCATAATTCAACTCATGAGGCTTCAGTTGTCTTGAGGCATATGAAACAACTCTCCCTTCCTGCATAAGCACTGCTCCAAGTCCTCGACGTGAAGCGTCGCAATACACCTCATAATCTTTGGTCTGGTCTGGCAAAATCAACACTGGTGAGGTAACCAAGCGTTTCTTCAACTCCTGGAAACTAGCCTCACATTCCTCTGTCCATATGAACTTGGTATCCTTCTTTAACAACTCAGTCATAGGCTTCGCAATCTTTGAGAAATTCTCAATAAATCTCCGGTAGTATCCTGTGAGTCCAAGAAAACTCTGGATCTCTCCAACTGTTGTTGGGGCTTCCCACTTGGTCACGGTATCAACTTTAGTGGGATCAACTGCTATACCTTCTCCGGATATAACATGTCCGAAGAATCCTACTTCCTTCAACCAAAACTCACATTTGCTGAACTTGGCATATAATTGATGTTCTCTGAGCTTTCCAAGTACCAAACGCAAATGCTCCTTATGCTCCTCTTCATTCTTCGAATAAACCAGGATATCATCAATGAACACTAAGACGAACTTATCCAAAAACTCCATAAACACTTTGTTCATCATGTTCATAAAATAGGCAGGTGCGTTAGTCAGACCAAATGACATAACGGTATACTCATACAGCCCATACCTGGTAGTAAAAGTTGTCTTCAGAATATCCTGTTCTCGAATCTTCAACTGGTGGTATCCTGATCGTAGATCGATCTTGAAAAATACCTTAGCTCCTTGCAATCGATCAAACAGATCGTTGATCATTGGTAGTGGGTACTTGTTCTTGATCGTTACTTCATTAAATCCTCGATAATCAACAACAATCCTTAATGATCCATCCTTCTTCTCCACTAGAAGTGCTGGCGATCCCCAAGGTGAAGAACTTGGGCGAATATATCCCTTATCCAGTAACTCCTTAATCTGCTTCTTAATTTCCACCAAATCCTTTGCTGGCATCCTATATGGTCTCTTTGATATTGGCCCTGTGCCTGGCAATAGCTCAATCAAAAACTCAACATCTCTATCCGGTGGCATGCCTGGCAACTCTTCCGGAAATACATCGGGGAAATCCTTCATCACTGGTACTTCCTCCTGTACAACTCCTGTTAGGCAATTTACTTGGGTCCTCTTTGGCACATGTCGGGATGCATACTTGATCCTTCTCCCTTCTGGGGTGGTAAGAAAAATTGACTTGCTAGCACATTCAATATTCCCTTCATACTTTGATAACCAATCCATGCCTAATATCACATCCAATCCTTGAGATTCCAATACTATTAGGTCTGAGGGAAAAACATAGTTACCAATCCTTAATGGTAACCGATCACACCATAGACTAGCCACATACTCTGCTCCTGGTGAGGTTACTAACATGGGTGACCTAAGGGCTTGGGTTGGTAGGTTATACTTATCCACAAATCCCCTTGAGATGTATGAATGCGATGCACCAATATCAAAAAGAACGAGTGCAGTAAATGACTTAACCAAAAACTTACCTATTACTGCATCGGGCTGAGCTTCAACCTCCTCCACGCTAACGTGGTTCACCTGTCCCCTGTTGAAAGGGTTCGGCTTCTTCCCAGAACTTCCATTGCCATTTTGGCCTTCAGGATTCTGACACTTAAAACAAGTGACTTGGCTTAGGTCCTTCTTGGCTGGGGTTGATGGGTTGGTGCGGTTCTAGCCGTTGCTTCCTCCATTGCCATTACCATTCTTGGTGCCATTGTGATTATGCGAGCTACCTCCCCCATGGGTATGCTGAAAATGTCCTCCCGGTCTAGGGGTAAAACGTGGCTTCTGCTGAGCTCCTGAATTGTACTTTCCTTGTCCATACTTCCTCTTGCGGTTCTCAATCTGCTGTTGCTTCCCTTCAATCATAAGAGCACGATCTACCAACTCCTGGTAGTTGTTGAAGGTTGCTACCATCAACTTCATGCTCAACTCATCATTCAGTCCTTCTAGAAACTTCTCCTGCTTAGCTGCACCTGTAGCGACGTCATCTGGGGCATAACATGCTAACTTACTAAATTCCTCCATATACTGGCCAACTGTCCTTCCTCCTTGGCGTAAGTTGCGAAACTCATGCTTCTTCATGGCCATAGCTCCTGCTGAAACATGTGCAGTACGAAAAGCCTGCTGAAACTGGTCCCATGTGACAGTGTCGACAGGGAAAGTGGCTGTAAAATTCTCCCACCATGATGCTGCAAGTCCTTCTAGCTGATGTGCGGCAAACTTAACCTTCTCCGCATATGTGCATCCTGCTGTGGTCAACTCCCTAGCTGTCTTGCGGAACCAATCATCTGCTACTATCGGCTCGGTGCTACTGGAAAACACCGGCGGATTCAGCCTAAGAAAACGGGCTAAGTGGTCAACAGGTGGTGTGGTGGGTTGTTGTTTTTGTTGTTCCCCTGATTCTGATTCTGGACTAGCAACTGCATTAATGTGTTCTGCTGCTGGATCAACTAGGTGAGCTCTGGTGGAAAAGCAAATCCGGGGTCACGTCTCGGAGGCATCTGATGGTTTAGAAAAGATGAGATATAAGAATAGAGGGGGTCTAAAGAGAAAACACTACCCATATGCACATGAGGCAAAAGCAAACAATTCACTTCATTCAATCAAACAAGGGCATACAATCGATCTACCTATCGCAAAAGTGCTCGGACTACTATATTTACATGGTGGACTACTACTACTGATGAGGTGGTCTACTGGAAATATTCTTCAGTTGCAGACTCCATGATATCTGCCCCAGCTTCATCAACATAGTCATCATCGCTACTATCTGGTTCCGAGTCGGTGCCGTCGATGATGATGTAGTCTTCTGGGCTAATCTCCTGGGGTTCTTCGTCTTCATCTACTGGCGTAGGGCCTCTCATAAATATTCCAATCTTCTTGATCAGGTCGTCATTCTTCTCCACTAATAATTCAATTTCCTCTTCATAATCTTCACGTGTAGCCTTGAGTTCTTCCTCTAGTTCCTTGATTCTAGTCTTAGCCTTCTTCAGATCTATCATGTCGGTGCACATCTGGTTCTCCTATCATCGAATGTGCTGATTTAACTCCTAGATAAAAGCTGCAATTGATCTATCCTTCTGGGTGCTGATCATCTCCCAATGCTCATCTCGGCGCCCACAAATCTGGTAGATAGTATCCTTGAGATCCTTGCGGTAGACTCTATGGGCTCAGTGACTGGCATGAACGTCCTTCCTGGAACTTGAACTTGAATCATCCAGCGCTCTTCTTCAGGTAATATGGCGTTGTAGGTTCCCGTGAAGCTTGGTACTCCTATGTTCAGGTATCTAGTGACTTCCTTCAAGTGTCGTCCAAAGGGTGTATCTTCATCCGGTTGTGTGAACTTGTTCCTTGCATCTGCCATCCTAAAGAGTAGAAAAGATGAGAAGTCAGAGGAGAAGAGAGTGAATAGTGATCTAGGTCTTTTGCTTAGTGGTCGTGTCCTACAGTCAGCGTGTGCTCTGATACCATCTCTGTAGCGACCAGACCTCAAACAGTCTGACCTCTATGCTCCGGTGTCATCCCTGGATCAGTAATGCTGACACCATACAGTACTCGGAGGATTTATAGCAGAGTAGCAATCACACACTTATTACATAGAGTGTCTCAAAAGAGAACTTATTACAATAAATATGGCTTAAGGCCATCTAATAATGATAACAGCGGAAGGCTTGGAAGATAAGTGAGTCCATCACCTCCAACGGCATCACTGAGTATAGAACCACGACCTAAAACTCCTTAATCATCGTCTGAAAAGTCTGCAACATTAACGTTGCAGCCCGAAACGGGTCAGCACATGGAATATGCTGGCAAGGTACCACATAGAGAGTAATGGAATGAAACAGCTATACTATATGCATATTTGGCTGGTGGAAAGCTCTATGGTTACAGTTTTGCGTAAAGCCAATTTTTTCCTACTGCAAAGGAATAAATTTATTTAACTATCATGGTGGTTGTTAAACATTGAGAATGGTTGACAGCATTCTCAATCCCAATTAAGCATCATCATTAAACCCAACAAAATTAATTTAAAGTAACATGATGAGATTCACATGATAATCCAAGTACTAGATACTCAAGATGTCCATAACCGGGGACACGGCTAATCATGATTAGTTTATACACTCTGCAGAGGTTTGCGCACTTTTCCCCACAAGACTCGATCGCCTCGTTTGGTTTCTCGCACTACATGGTGTTTGAGAAGACGGATGACCGAGACATAGTCTTTCAGAAGCGCTAGCACCTTACGATCGGGTAGACCGTACCACCTACATCCCCTACATCTGCTAGTCTACCATTGTAAGAGTTTGCACAACTTAGTCAACTATGCTAGAGCCCATAATAGCTTGTGGCTGCACCTAGAAGTTTCTAGTATGGATAGTATCATGGTCCCTTTGAGCCTGGGTGGCGGTCCAAAAGAAAACAGGCAAGTCTTGGAATACCTAGGTGCCTCAATCCACCCAGATGTGTGTTTAAGTTGCCACCTTAGATAAAACATTAATTAACAAAACTCACATTTGTCATGGATATCACTCACCCAATCCACGTCTACTAGCATAGCATGGCATAATAAGCAAATGTAGAAGTAACTCCCAAAGGTTTGATAAGAAACAGGTAATAGGTACTACCTCAACTACTTCCCATCCCACAATTTAATTAGATCCTAGTCATGCAATGTGTGAGGATTGATCTAATGCAATAAAACTGGGTAGTAGAAAAGGTATGATCAAAGTGTTACTTGCCTTGCTAATGATCCGCGAAACCTAACGATTCGAAGTAACAGGCGGCGCACTCCGGGTACTCTATCGCAGACAAACAAACAAGCATACAATAAGTACTCATGTAATGCACGAGTAAAACTCAAATAAGAGATCTAACCAGAAGGTTCAACTTAAAAACTCCCGTTGGCAAAAAGAATCAAATCGAACGAAGCAACGAAAGTCAAACAGCGAAGGAAAACAATTTCGTTCTGGTAATCTGGATCTAAGGCAAATTTTACAGTATAAAAATCTTGTTTAAGTTGGTTAAACGGATAGAGGGTTTCGAGACGAATCTCTAGGCGCTTGAATCGCCTGATTTCGATAAACGAGCGAAAAGTTATACTAAAACGAAAATCGGATCAGGAATCGCGATCAGAAAAATCGCAGATTTAATCCGAGAAAAAGAAAAAACGACGAACGCTCGCTAGAACGAATGAACGGACGAACGCTCACTGTTTAAATAAACGGAAAAACCAATCTATTTAAAAAAACCGAAACTAAAAAACCGACGAAAAACCGATCTTTTTTTAAAAACGTTGGCACGAAAGTCAAGGCGGCGGCGAACCTCGGCGACGGCGTCCGGCGCGGCGGCGCGGGGTGGCGGCGCGGCGAGGCGGCGGCGCGGCGCGGCGGCGGCGGCGGCGGCGCGTGGGGCGAGCGGGGCGGGGCTGGCTAGGGTTTGGCCCGGGGGGGCTGGGCCGGCTTATATTGCCTAGTCGGGCCAGAGTCCTAGTCGGACACGCCCGGTAGGTCAGTTCGTTTTTTTTATATTCCGCTCGGAAGAAAAATAAAAAGAAATACTAAACGGACCCCAAAAATTCCGAAATAAATATTCACGGGCTTTTAAAATCAAGCCGCACAAGGTGAACATTTATTTGGGACCTAAATGCAATTTTAAAAAACGCACATTTTTCCTAAATTCAAATAAAACACCGAAAAACTCCGAAATAAAATCTTATTTGATTTTATTATTAAATCCTCAATATTTCTTTATTTTGGGAAAGTCATTTTATTCCCTCTCTCATATTTTTGTAATAGAAATAATTGATGATAAAATATATAAAATCAAATGATCCTATTCTCAAAATTTGAGAGAACTCAAATATGAAAATAGCGAAATCCCCAACTCTCTCCGTGGGTCCTTGAGTTGCGTAGAATTTCTAGGATCAACCAAAATGAAAAATAAAATATGCTATGAAATGATGATCTAATGTATAACATTCCAAATTGAAAATTTGGGATGTTACATTTGCTTAGAACGAAGGTAGCTTAAATAAGATGATCCCTCGTAATAATTTCAAGAAAGTGTTCCCCCTAACTGTGCACCGTGGCGAAGGTTCGTTGTTTCAAAGCACCACGTGATGATCGGGTGTGATAGATTCTAACGTTCGAATACAACGGGTGTAAGCCAGATTTACACACGCAATACACTTAGGTTGACTTGACGAGCCTAGCATGTACAGACATGACCTCGGAACACAGAAGGCCGAAAGGTCGAGCATGAGTCGTATAGAAAATACGATCAACATGAAGATGTTCACCGATGTTGACTAGTCCGTCTCGCGTGATGATCGGACACGGCCTAGTTGACTCGGATCATGTTTCACTTAGATGACTAGAGGGATGTCTATCTGAGTGGGAGTTCATTAAAAAATTTGATTAGATGAACTTAATTATCATGAACATAGTCTAAATTGTCTTTGCAAATATGTTGTGGATAAATAGCTCATGCTTTAGCTCCCTGTTTGAATACGTTCCTAGATAAAAGACTAAGTTGAAAGATATTGTAAGCATTGACGCGGACTAGGTCCGTTGCCTGAGGAGTGTCCTCACTGCTACACAGAAGGCTTATGTCTTTGATGCACCGCTCGGTGTGCCAACCCCTCCAGCATCGTCTGTGGATGTTGTGAACACCTGACAGACACATCCTGATGACTATTTGATAGTTTAGTGCACCATAATTTACGGCTTAGAATCGGGATTCCAATGACGTTTTGAATGCCATAAGACATATGAGATGTTCCAAGAGCTGAAATTGGGATTTCAGGCTCATGCCCGTGTTGAGAGGTATGAGACCTCTGACAAGTTCTTTTGCCAACAAGATGGAGGAGAATAGCTCAGCTAGTGAGCATGTGCTCAGAATGTCTGGGTGCTACAATCACTTGAATCAAGTGGGAGTTAAACTTCCAGATAAGATAGTGATTGATAGAGTTCTCTAGTCACTATCACTAAGATACTAGTTCTTCGTGATGAACTATGACATGCAAGGGATGGAGATGATCCCGGAGCTGTTCGCGGTGCTTAAGACCGCAAAAGGTAGAAATCAAGAAGGAGCATCAAGTGTTGATGGTTTAACAAGACCACTGGTTTCAAGAAGGGCAAGGGCTAGAAGGGAGACTTCATGAATGGCAAACCAGTTGCCGCTCCAATGAAGGAACCCAGGGTTGAACCCAAACCCGAGACTAAGTGCTTCTATTGTAAGGGGAACGGTCACTGGTAGCGGAATTACCCCAAATGCATGGTAGATAAGAAGGCTGGCAACTTCAACAAAGTATATACGTGTTATTAATGTGCACCTCACTAGTACTCCTGGTAGCACCTGGGTGTTGGATACCGGTTCAGTTGCTATTATTGGTGACTTGAAGAAAAAGCTACGGACTAAACGGAGACTGGCTAAGGGCGAGGTGATGATGTGTGTTGGAAGTGTTTCCAAAGTTGATAAGATCACCATCGCACGCTCCATCTTCCTTCGGGATTAGTATTGAACCTAGATAAATGTTATCAGGTGTCTACGTTGAGCATGAATATGATTAGATCATGTTCATTGCAATACGGTTATTCATTTAAGTTAGAGAATAATGGTTATTCTGTTTACATGAATAATACCTTTCATGGTCATGCACCCTATGTGAATGGTTCAGTGAATCTCGGTCGTGGTAATACACATGTTCACGCCAAAAGATGTAGATAGTACCACTTTCTTGTGGCACTACCGCTTAGGTCATATTGACGTAAGATGCATGAAGAAACTCTGTGTCGATGGATGTTTGGAGTCACTTGATTTTGAATCGCTTGACACATGTGAGCCATGCCTCATGGGCAGGATGACTAAGACCCCGTTTTCAGGTACAATGAAACGGGCAAGTGACTTGTTGGAAATCATACATGCTGATGCGTGTGATCCAATGAGAATTGAAGCGTGCGGTGGATATCGCTATTTTCTCATCTTCACTAACGATTTGAATAGATATAGGTATATTTACTTAATGAAGCACAAGTCAGAAACATTTGAAAAGTTCAAGCAATTTCAGAGTGAAGTTAAGAACCATCATAACAAGAAGATCAAATTCCTACGATCTGATCGATGAGAATTTCTGAGTTATGAGTTTGGCAATCACTTAAGACATTGTGGAATTGTTTCACAGTTGAAGCCACCTGGAACACCACAGAGTAATGGTGTGTCTGGACGTCGTAATCGAACCTTATGAGATATGGTGTGATCTATGATGTCTCTTACCGATCTACGGTTTTTATTTTGAGGATATGCGTTAGAGACAGCTGCATTCACTTTAGATAGGACACCATCTAAGTCCGTTGAGACGACATCGTATGAATATGGTTTGGCAAGAAACCAAAGTTGTCGTTTCTTAATGTTTGGGGCTGCGATGCTTAAGGCTTTAGCCAGAGAAGCTCGAACCCAAAAGCGGACAAACACATCTTCATAGGATACCCAAAGGTAACAGTTGGGTATACCTTCTATATCAGATCCAAGGGCAAATTGTTTGTCACTAAGAACGGGTCCTTTCTCGAGAAGGAGTTTCTCTCGAAAGAATTGAGTGGGAGGAAGATAGAACTTGATGAGGTTGTTGAACCTCTACTTTAACCAGAAAGTGGTGCAACACAGAAAGATGTTTCTGTGGCGCCTATGTTGGTTGAAGAGGAAGTTAATGATAGTGATCATGAAGCTTCGGATCAAGTTGCTATCAAACCTCGTAGGTCGACAAGGATATGTGCTACTCCTGAGTGGTACGGTGATCCTGTCTTAGATATCATGTTGTTAGACAACAATGAACCTACGAGCTATGGAGCAGCGATGGTGGGCCCGTATTCCGACAAATGGTTAGAAGCCATGAAATCCGAGATAGGATCCATGTATCAGAACAAAGTACGGACTTTGGTGGACTTGCCCGATGATCGGCAAGCCAGTGAGATAAATGGATCTTTAAGAAGAAGACGGACATGGGCGGTAATGTTACCGTCTATGAAGCTCGACTTGTGTGAAAGAGTCTTTTCACAAGTTTAAGGAGTTGACTACGATGAGAATTTCTCACCTGTAGTGATGCTTAAGTCCGTCGGAATCATGTTGGCATTAGCTGTATTTTTCGATTATGAAATCTGATAGATGGATGTCAAAACAAGTTTTCTTACCAGTTTTAGTAAGAAAAAGTTGTATGTGATACAATCAAAGGTTTTGTCGATCCTAAGGATGCTAAAAGGTATGCTGGCTCTAGCAATCCTTCTATGGACTAGAGCAAGCATCTCGGAGTCGGAATATATGCTTTGATGGAGTGATCAAAACTTTTAGGTTTATACAATGTTTGCTAGAAACTTGTATTTACAAGAAAGTGAGTGGGAGCACTACAACATTTCTGATAAGTATATGTGGATGACACATTGATGATTCGAAATAATGTAGAATTTCTGGAAAGCATAAATGGTTGTTTGAAGAGTGTTTTTGAAAGGAAGACCTGGATAAAGCTATGTACATATTGGGCATCAAGATCTATAGAGATAGATCAAGACGCCTGATGATACTTTCAAAGAACACACACCTTGACATGTTTTTGACGGAGTTCAAAATAGATCAGTCAAAGAAGGGGTTCTTACCTGAGTTGTAAGGTGTGAAGTTGAGTAAGACTCAAAGATTGACCACGGCAGAAGAAAGAGGAAGGACGAAGGTCGTCCCCTATGCTTTTGTCATTGGCTCTATATGGTATGCCATGTACCGCACCAGATGTGTGCCTTGCCACATGTCTGGCAAGAGGGTACAAAGTGATCTAGGAGTGGATCACCAGATGGCGGTCAAAATTATCCTTAGAGGAATAAGGAAATGTTTCTCGGTTATGGAGGTGATAAAGAGTTCGACGTAAAGAGTTACGTCGATGCAAACTTAACACCTATCCGGATAGCTCTAAGTAGAGATACCGGATACGTATAATGGAGCAACAATTTGGAATAGCTCCAAGTGGAACGTGGTAGCAGCATCTACGATATGACATAAAGTTTTGCGAAATACATAGGGATCTGAATATTGCAGACCCGTTGACTACAACCTCTCTCACAAGCATAACATGATCAAACCCAGAACTCATTGAGTGTTAATCACATAGTGATGTGAACTAGATTATTGAGACTAGTAAACTCTTTGGATGTTGGTCACATGGCGATGTGACCTGTGAGTGTTAATCACATGGCGATGTGAACTAGATTATTGACTCTAGTGCAAGTGGGAGACTGTTGGAAATATGCCGTAGAGGCAATAATAAATTGGTTATTATTATATTTCCTTTTTCATGATAATCGTTTATTATCCATGCAAGAATTTTATTGATAGGAAATTCAGATACATGTGTGGATACATAGACAACACCATGTCCCCAGTAAGCCTCTAGTTGACTAGCTCGTTAATCAACAGATGGTTACGGTTTCCTGACCATGGACATTGGATGTCGTTGATAACGGGATCACATCATTAGGAGAATGATGTGATGGACAAGACCCAATCCAAAGCCTAGCACAAGACCGTGTAGTTCGTATGCTAAAGCTTTTCTAATGTCAAGTATCATTTCCTTAGACCATGAGATTGTGCAACTCCCGGATACCGTAGGAGTGCTTTGGGTGTGCCAAACGTCACAACGTAACTGGGTGGCTATAAAGGTGCACTACGGGTATCTCCGAAAGTGTCTGTTGGGTTGGCACGAATCGAGACTGGGATTTGTCACTCTGTGTAACGGAGAGGTATCTCTGGGCCCACTCGGTAGGACATCATCATAATGTGCACAATGTGACCAAGGAGTTGATCATGGGATGATGTGTTACGGAACGAGTAAAGAGACTTGCCGATAACGAGATTGAACAAGGTATCAGGATATTGACGATCGAATCTCGGGCAAGTACCGTACCGATAGACAAAGGGAATTGTATACGGGATTGATTGAATCCTTGACATCGTGGTTCATCCGATGAGATCATCGTGGAGCATGTGGGAGCCAACATGGGTATCCAGATCCCGGTGTTGGTTATTGACCAGAGAGTTGTCTCGGCGATGTCTGCATGACTCCCGAGCCCGTAGGGTCTACACACTTAAGGTTCGATGACGCTAGGGTTATAGGGAAAGTATGTACGCGGTTACCGAATGTTGTTCGGAGTCCCGGATGAGATCCCGGACATCATGAGGAGTTCTGGAATGGTCCCGAGGTAAAGATTTATATATGGAAAGTCCCGTTTTGGTCACCGGAAAGGTTTCGGGTGCTATCGGTAACGTACCGGGACCACCGGGAGGGTCCTGGGGGTCCACCAGGTGGGGCCACCAGCCCTAGAAGGCTGCGTGGGCCAAGTGTGGGAGGGGACCAGCCCCAGGTGGGCTGGTGCGCCCCCCACCAAGGCCCAAGGCGCAAGGGAGAGTGGGAGGGGGCAAACCCTAGGTCCAAATGGGCCTTAAGGCCCACCCTAGGTGCGCCCCCCTCTCTCCCCCCTTGGCCGCCCCCTAGATGGGTTTTGGGGCTGCCGCCACCCCTAGGGAGGGAACCCTATATGGGGGTGCAGCCCCTCCCCTTCCCCTATATATACTTGAGGTATTGGGGGATGCAAGACACACGAGATCATCTCCCTCTTGGCGCAGCCCTACCTCTCTCCCTCCTCGTCTCTCGTAGTGCTTGGCGAAGCCCTGCTGGAGTTCCGCGCTCCTCCACCACCACCACGCTGTCGTTCTTCTGCTGGATGGAGTCTTCCCCAACCTCTACTTCTCCCCTTGCTGGATCAAGGTGTGGGAGACGTCACCGGGCTGCACGTGTGTTGAACGCGGAGGCGCCGTTGTTCGGCGCTTAGATCGGAATCAACCGCGATCTGAGTCGCTACGAGTACGACTCCTTCCTTTGTATTCTTGCAACGCTTCCGGTTAGCGATCTACAAGGGTATGTAGATGCACTCTCCTTCCCCTCGTTGCTAGATTACTCCATATATTGATCTTGGTGATGCGTAGAAAATTTTAAATTTCTACTACAATCCCCAACAAACCATGGCTTAGAGACGCGCTTGTCCGAAATGTGGGGTAAGTTACGAAAGTACCCCCACCAATTTGAGGCGGCTCTTTCGGTTCAGGGGTACCACTGGCATTTCGCGTGTCGGGATTTCACAGGAGGTGGGAGTTTTCGCGCGCGTTGTAATTTCGAAATAGCAAGGCGCGGGTTGAGATGGAGGGAGTTGTCGGAGCACAACGAGACAAAGATATATCTTAAATATTTCGGGCTAACAAGGCACGGGTTGAAGAGGCGGGAGTTTCGCAGCACGATAGACAGAGACGCTAGCTTGAATTTTCGGCATAACAAGGCGCGGCTTGAAATTTCGGAAGAACAAGCTTAACGTGTACCCAAAAAAAGACAATTTGCACCTCCACACCACAACACACACACACACACACAAACACCATTTAGACTAGAGTAAGGTACACGTGCATTGCATGCATGAGATTTGGCTACCAAATTATGAATAAATACCACATTATAGCATGCAAGCTTTGAGTCATATATGCATGATGTAGATGTTCGTTTAATTCTTATAGTTCATTTCATTCAAAATCATCTAGTTTTTATAAGAAAGCTAATCTATTTTAAGATTCATGGAATTGTGCGTCGTAAGAGATAAAGTAAAAACAAATAATGGCAAATCATGTAGAAAAACATTTGGGAAATTCTGATACGGAAGATTCTAGAACAAATAAGAAGTGCTTGTGTTTTGATGTTTGTGCATTATGCTTAAGTTCAACCATGGAGTCTTCTAGATTATACATGTGGCGAAATCTGGTGAAATCTAGATGATATCCAACGGCCAGTACTGCTCAAATTTGCCATCTTTGGATCATCGGATTCGCCTCATCCAACAACCATCTTTCAAAGTTAAAGTTACCCGCACACAATATAAAAAAAATAAAAAAATAATATATATAGGGGTATAGATATAGATATGTGATGCGAAAGCCGCCCATCATCTCCAATTAGAATAGTGTGTTCATGCATGGATGCGACGTGGCCAAATGATGTCTACCATCGGTATCTCAAATTCAAATCAGTTTGACCTTGTTCAATGTGTATACATTACAACATGCTCGTTTCCAAACCACACCGCACAGATCTCCGTTATACATGCATGCATGGGTTTCAAACATCAGGATCTCTTATTCAAATATTTGAATTCAACTTTATATTGATTATTACCTCACCTATTCTTTTACACCCACACAGTAGTCATCTCTTTATAATTGTACCACTAACTTTCTCTCGTGCATGCATGCACACACACTACCAGTCGGCATTATCCACCGCAAGCATGCAATCTTTTTCTTCAGGTCGGTCTCCCATGAAGGCACACACCCACACACATCCCCCTCTCCATCATATCGTGCACTCTTTATCTCTCATGCGTGCATGCGCAACGATCGATGTTCCTCTATGTATGTGTGTATATAGCTAGGTCTTTCATAGTTTTCCACACAAACCGATCAATCGATATATCTAGTGAGGTCTCACCCTCTTTCCCACGTCCACATCGATCAATCTATACCTCTCTATATAGGATTAACATATATAGCTAATACACCCACATTAATTATATATCCAACATCCCCCTCTCATCATCCATGCCTTCTGCTTCATCTCTCAGACGCGTGCACAATGGCGAAGACAGGGGGCAGTAAGGGCCCTGCCCCCCTCCCCCCTAACATCACTATATATCGAGGCTAATATGAATGTGATCATTAGACAATTGCTGCTAAAAATGGTTTGAGTTCATGAATTGACCCTCCTCGTAAAGGATTAGCAATGCTTGGCCCCCTAGCTCATTTATTTTTCATGGCTCCGCCACTGCGCGCAACAGTGCATGTGTTCGCCCCCTCTCTCTAAATATCGATCTCGCACTTGTGCATTCCTTCATAGTCTCCCTCCACTCGGCCCCTCGCACCATCTTCTAGCCCCCCACTGGATTTTTCCACATGTACAATCTAGCAGACTCCATGGTTGAACTTAAGCATAATGCACAAACCTCAAAACAACAGTGGTTCTCTTTTGTTCTAGAATCTTCCGTATCATAACTGCCCAAACTTTTTTTCTAGTTGAATTGCCATTATTTGTTTTTTTACTTTATGCTTTACAACGCACAATTCCATGAATCATAAAATAGATTAAGGGCTTCTTTGATTCAAAGGATTCTCAAAGGAATTTTGGAGGATTCTAATCATTAGAAATTTTTCCTATCTTGGTTGTTTGATTCGTAGGATTGTAAACCATAGGAATTTTTCCATATGATTCATTTGCACTAGATTTCATAGGAAACATCCCATCCACTCAGACCTCTTTGAAAGAATTCTGCATTTTTTCTATGCACAATCAAACACTCGTACAATCCTGTAGGATTCAAGACGACATTCCACTATAATCCCATGTTTTTCCTATTCCCGCGTTCTTAGCTTTTTTATAAAAACAAATTGATTTTGAATGAGATGAACTATAAGAATTAAACGAAGGGCTACATCAGGCATATATGACTCAGAGCTTACATGCTATAGTGTGGTATTTATTCATAATTTGGTTGCAAAATCTGATGAGTGCAATGCACGTGTACCTTACTAGTACTTCGAGTATGTGCAAAACACGTAAATTAGAATACCAATGGCACGCTACACAGTGTCTCTCTTACAGTTCATGAAACCATGTGGCACATGTGGAGGCGTTGTCGCGACCTCCTTGCGTGGATTGATCACAGTGACGTGCTGCTGGTTTCAGAAGAATGTATTCGTCCTCCCTGAGCCATACTAGCGGTACATGCACGAAGCGAAGATGTGCACGCATGCCACTCACGCACTCATTCCCTTGCATGCACACGCGGGTACACGGGAGGACGCAATTTTGTACCAAGATCCACCCAATGTGATAATTTGACGCGTGTAAAGTCGTTCACTTCATTGATGGTCAATTAATACAGCGCATGCAAATTGAGTGGACGTGAGGGCGGAAGAAAGACATTATTACTCCACTGCGCGCATGCGAGTAGTTAAATCATGGGTTGCTAGTAGTACTTCCATTGGCCTCCTTCGTATTTTGTGCCAATTTTTGACAGTAACATAATATTTACGCATTTGAGCAGTGTAGTACTTGAAATTTATGTTCCGCTAAACTCATCGGGAGCCGTTTCGGGCCTCGAAACCAAAACCATCAATTAATCTTTACCTTGTTCCCATCACATTCGAAAGCCTGCTCACACCTACTAGTACATACCAAACCTGAACGTGTTCCCACTATGCAGGTATTAGTACTAGTGCTAGTACTTAGGTTATAAAAAGGGGAACTACCTAACCGAAAATTACTCTACCTTTCCTCCTCATAAGTGCTTCTTCTTCGTCCGTTGTTGCCATGGCCGGTTAGCAGAGCCCTAGGTCGAGAACTACTCGTAACAAGGGAGCGGCAACCAAGGCTGCGGAAAAAAAGAGAGGGCTCACCGCCACGCAGAGACCTCGAAAGATATCTCACAGGCAGGCGATGGCTCCCAGGAGCGCCCTAGCCGCGGAGGCGAACATGCCGAGCCGGCGGAGCTGGAGTCGTTATCCCTCGACGGCATGCCCGATCAGCTCAATAAGCACCTCAATAAGCAGAAGGAGTTCATCCAAGGCTTGATGGAGTTGCTGAAGGAGAGCCTCGACGACATGCCCGCTAAGCTCAATCAGCAAGGGGAGTTGACCGCCGGCTTGGTGATGCTGCTGAAGAAGAGCATTGCCTCGGAGAAGAAGGCGACCGGTGAAATCCTGCGACTTCAGGAGGATAAGGCGAAGCTCTGCCACGAGATCGACATGTTGAAGGAGAAGAATGCCGGCTGGAAGAAGCTGCATGAGAATAGTAGTTCCTCGACGAAGATGCTACAGGCCCTCATCATGGAACAGAAGGAGGAGTTGGCGAAGCTCCGCATTGAGCACCCGGCTGCTGTCAAGGTACGTAATGCGGCCGTGGAACAGATGATGAAGGCTCGCGTCGAGAAATCCCGCGTCATGGACAGAATGAAGAAGATGGCGGAGGAGATGCGCAAGGAGATGGAGGTCGTGGCGGAGATGAAGAAGCAGTTATGACTCCGCGGCGAATTAGATCATTTGGGGTGATAATCTTCCTTCTTCTTTTGCTCCTGTGTTTCATCTTTTGCTTCGGGTGTTTCGCCGCACATGTCACGTTCTCTGCGAGGCATGAACAGAACAATGGTTTTTTGAGGGAATGAATAGAACAATGCTAACAATGAGATGACTAGCAAATTAGATCATTTTTATCGCCATATGGCACTGGGCTGCCGTGTTTCGTGCTCCTCCTTCGCAGTACTACTCCGGTGGAAAACTTGAGTATACCGCACGGTTCTTTGCTCCTCCTCGATCAGGTTGTCGGTGCATTTATACGAGCAGTCAAATCACAAGGCCCCACCTTCCAACAGTAATGAGCCGTCAAATCACAAAGGCCCTCGCCTCTCGTGAAACCGGCCTAGCTAGACTGCCCCGCCCTCTGGCCTTTTAAAAAATGTATACTTTTGTACAGCAGTAGTATCGATGGATTGCGCCATGGAGCAAAACTTGAAATTAAAAAAAAGGTGGTACATAGAGAGCGATCGTCGCCAAATTATGCATATAGTACTATTAAAAAGGCTAGTCACAATAATGTTCTCCGGCACAACCCACCCCTCAAATAAAACTAAGAGGGTGCTTGGATACGTTTTAGTCCCATGACTAAAAGTAGTGGGACTAAAACATGCTAGCCTCACCCATGCTTGGATCCAAATACTAAAAAGGCTAAAATCAAGTTAATGAGCATTTAGTATCCTCCAAACCCTCCAATCCAGAACTCGCATGTGTTAAAGGATAGGAGTTAAATGAGTAGAGAGAGGACTAGTCCACATTTTAGTAAGGGTAGCCCTGACTAAAAAATTTAGTCTCAAGACTAGTTTTAGCCCTCTTTAGTCAGGGGTGCTTGGAACTTTAGCCTCTTAAAGATACTATTTTTAGTCAGACTAAAATAAGTCCCTTGGATCCAAGCACCCTCTAAGCATCCTGGAATTCTTTGACAAAACTAACCACCCTGAAATTCTTTGACAACTAAACTGCTAGCTATATCATGTTGGCCATATGTGATGCCCCGAGACCGATGTGCCAGGTGTCCTCCAGTTATTCGCTGTTGTTGCCTTGTCTTTGCTTGCGTGTCATGTATTTCATATCATGTCGTCATGTGCATTTCATTTGCATACATGTTCGTCTCATGCATCCGAGCATTTTCCCCGTTGTCCGTTTTGCATTCCGGCGCTCCTATGTCACCCGGTGTCCCTTTCTACCTCTTTTCGTGTGTGGGTATTAAACGTTTTCAGATTGGACCGAGACTTGCCATGCGACCTTGGTTTACTACCGGTAGACCGCCTGTCAAGTTTCGTGCCATTTGGACTTCATTTGATACTCCAACGGTTAACCGAGAGACCGAGAAGGCCTCATGTGTGTTGCAGCCCAACACCCCTCCAAAGTGGCCCAAAACCCACCAAAACCTCTCCCATCATCTCGGTTGTTCGATCACGATCGCGTGGCCGAAAACCGCACCTCATTTGGACTCTCCTAGATCCCTCTACCTATAAATAGGCCCTCCCCGTCCATTTTCACGGACGAAACCCTAGATCCCACCTCCTCGCACCGACAGACACGTCCACCGCCGCGCCGGACATGTCCGCACCACCATACCCGACCAATCAGCGCCGGCCACCTGTCCACCGCCGCCTTTATCTCTCCTCCCCGCCTCCCGCGGCCCGCCGGGCCCAGGGAAGGCCCGCCCGGGCCCGATCTGCTCCGCCGCCGCTCGGTCGCTCACCCGAGGCACGCACCGCCCCGCCGCCGGCCGTTTCCTC
>NC_041380.1:53268486-53270803 GCF_002162155.2 Triticum dicoccoides | reverse complement strand
CTCGCCTCGCGTCGCCGCCTCGTTCACCGCACGCCGCCGCATAGCCTCGCCAAGCTCGCCGCCGCCGCTTTGCTCACCGGAATCTCGCCGGCAACCGCTTCAAGCTCGCCGGAGTTCTCTCTCCGGTGGATCTGGAAAAGGTGGACCAGATCCACCACTTCCACGAACCAAACACGTCCCCGCAATCCGGATCTCCTCATCCCGCTTCGCCTCGTCCCCGCGTTGACTTTTCGCGGAGGTAATATTTCACTAAGTCCTGAGATTCCCTGATTCATATGCCTCTATTCATCAGGCCATAACTCATCATCCATTGCTCCGATTCGTGCGTGTAGCATATCAAAATGTTCGTCTCGACGAGTACATCATTTCATCTCACTGCATCATTTTCATTTGAGCTCATCTTGATGCCCGAAATGCTGTTGGAAGAGGGCTATGTGATGAATTTGTCAGATCTGTTTCATCAATTAGACTTTTGTCATTTTTGCCATGTTTAATGTGTGCATGATATGATGCTGAGCTTTACATGTGTTTTGTTATATGCCATGCCATCTTTACAGAGATGTTTGCCATGTATTTTTGTGGTGTTTGTGGTGACTAGCACAAGCTTGCAAAGTAGAGTAATCGGTAATGCTGATTTCAGGGACTTAGTTTTTCACTAAGTCCTTGTCCTAATTTTTTGTCGTTAAGCCATATGTTCATGTTGTTTCCTAGTGATCCGTGCCTCTTTTGAGGATGATAAGTAAGGATGTTTTGTTAATATTGTGCTGCTCTATCCATCCATGTCTTTGATTGCATTTATGGAGCACCCTAGCTCGAGTCAATCAAGCTCTACTTTTGCTATAAAATGTTCCTGGCAGATTGTTAACATGTCTAGCGATTTTGCCAAGCTTGTTGTTATTGATCCGTGCATGCTATGTTGTTGTTCTTTCCATGTCTAGCTTCTATGCCATGTATTCTTAGTTTGTCATGCCATGCTCTGTAGTGAGTGCATCGAGCTCGTAAACATGCCTACTCATTAACTGTTTTGCATGCTCCAGTTTTTCACTAAGTCTGAATCTGTTTATGTTTTTGCCATGTTCACGTGCTTGCAATTGAATGTTCTGATCCCTTTTGTCTCAAGGTCACTAAGGGACTTTTGTTAAGTGCTTTGAGTAGCTTCATGCCATGCCTTGTTTTGCCATGTTAAGTTCCTGTAGCTTATAGTTTTCATGCTCCAAAGTATGCTTCCTGATGATAAATTCCAGACTTGTGTTAATTTCACAAAGTCTGAAACCTGTTGTCTTTTGCACTTTTGCCATGCGTGTTTGAACCTGTTAATGGATGAATTAGCCGTAGCTCAGTGTTCATCTTTTGTGAAGCATCTAGAGTGGATCCCTGCCATGTATTTTGTTGCCATGTTTGAGTGTTGTAGCATATTAAGTTGATGCATTTAGATGGCTACTTCTGTTTATCGCAGACCGGTGCCATATTTGTTTTGCTTGCCATTTCCAAACCATGCCTCCGATTCCGGTGATCTTTATATCGATTTCAACCGAAATCACCTCACCTTTCTAGTGGCACTCTTGGATTTCCAAGTTGAGGCCAGATTCAATAATTCCTTGTCAAATCATTCATATGCATCACATACCGCATCCCGCATATCATACCATGTTCGTGTGTTGGTTGTTTACTATGTTGTGTGCTTCTTTCCGGTGTTTCTTCTTCGGGTTGGTTCCGATAATGTCGCGTTCGTGAGGATCCGTTCGACTACGTCCGTTTGTCTTCTTCATGGACTC
The DNA here is from genome assembly GCF_002162155.2 of Triticum dicoccoides. Taxonomy (NCBI): domain Eukaryota; kingdom Viridiplantae; phylum Streptophyta; class Magnoliopsida; order Poales; family Poaceae; genus Triticum; species Triticum dicoccoides. The sequence goes on along the minus strand of NC_041380.1, from coordinate 53,269,028 downwards.
GTTCTTCTTCCTTGCGGGATTTCGGGCAAGATGACCATACCCTCGAAATCACTTCTATCTTTGCTTGCTAGTTGCTCACTCTTTTGCTATGCCTATGCTGCGATACCTACCACTTGCTTATCATGCCTCCCATATTGTTAAGCCAAGCCTCTAACCCACCTTGTCCTAGCAAACCGTTGGTTGGCTATGTTACCGCTTTGCTTAGCCCCTCTTATAGCGTTGTTAGTTGCAGGTGAAGATTGGAGCTTGTTCCATGTTTGGAACATGGATATTTGGTTGGGGTATCACAATATATCTTATTTAATTAATGCATCTATATACTTGGTAAAGGGTGGAAGGCTCGGCCTTATGCCTGGTGTTTTGTTCCACTCTTGCCGCCCTAGTTTCCGTCATATCGGTGTTATGTTCCCGGATTTTGCGTTCCTTATGCGGTTGGGTTATAATGGGAATCCCTTGCCAGTTCGCCTTGAATAAAACTCCTCCAGCAAGGCCCAACATTGGTTTTACCATTGTCCACCTAGCCTCCTTTTCCCTTGGGTTAG
>NC_041380.1:53201270-53268348 GCF_002162155.2 Triticum dicoccoides | reverse complement strand
AGCGATGTCCGGAGCTACCAGGGGCAACTCTGGGCTGGCCCACCCGACGTCTTGCTCATCCGGTGTGCCCTGAGAATGAGATATGTGCGGCTTCTATCGGGATTTGTCGGCACATCTGGGTGGTCTTGCTGGTCTTGTTTTACCATTGTCGAAATGTCTTGTAACGGGATTCCGAGTCTGATCGGGTCTTCCCGCTAGAAGGAATATCCTTCGTTGACCGTGAGAGCTTGTGATGGGCTAAGTTGGGACACCCCTGCAGGGATTTGAACTTTGAAAAGCCGTGCCCGCGGTTACGGGCAGATGGGAATTTGTTAACGTCTGGTTGTAGAAAACCTAAAGTTGACCTTAATTAAAATACATCAACCGCGTGTGTAACCGTGATGGTCTCTTTCCGGCGGAGTCCGGGAAGTGAACACGGTGTTGGAGTAATGCTTGACGTAGGTTGTTCTAGGATCACTTCTTGATCATAGTTGTTCAACCGTGCTTTTTCCTTCTCTTCTCGCTCTCATTTGCGTATGTTAGCCACCATATATGCTAGTCGCTTGCTGCAGCTCCACCTCATACCTTTTACCCTTCCTATAAGCTTAAATAGTCTTGATCGCGAGGGTGTGAGATTGTTGAGTCCCCGTGACTCACAGATACTTCCAAAACCAATTTGCAGGTGTTGATGTTACCGAGCAGGTGACGCAACCAAGCTCAAGGAGGAGTTCGATGAAGATCTTGTCCTTTGTGTTGTTTCGTTCTAGTTGATCAGTAGTGGAGCCCAGTTGGGGTCGATCGGGGATCTGTGTAGCATTTGGGGTAGTCTTCTTTTATTTTGGCTCCGTAGTCGGGCCCTGATTGTATCTGGTTGATGTAATGCTTTATTCATGTATTTGTGTGAAGTGGCGATTGTAAGCCAACTATGTATCTCTTTCCCTTATGTATTACATGGGTTGTGTGAAGATTACCTCACTTGCGACATTGCTTTCAATGCGGTTATGCCTCTAAGTAGTGCTTCAACACGTGGGAGATATATCCACATCGAGGGCGTTACAAGTTGGTAATCAGAGCCTTCCCTGACCTTAGGATCCCCCTGCTTGATCAAATCGCTGGCGTTATTGAGTCTAGAAATGTTTTGAGTCATTTAGGAATTATATATATTGGAGAGTTAGGACTTCTTTTTACTCCTCAGTCCCTTCGTCGCTCTGGTGAGGCATCCTGACGTAGAGTTTTGACTCTTCTCTTCTCAAATTTCACTAAAAAAAATTTAGGATCACGCGGGTATCTTGGAATCATTTCGATGGTTTTGTGACGAGAACATTGTTCTTGGTGCCTCCTGACATTTAGGGGTTGTGGCAGTGTCCCGGGGAGTTGAGCTCCGAGGTGTTTTCGTCACAATTTTATTGTTGCAGTTCTGGAATACCTGAGATTAGTTTCGCCGACATCGAAAATCTCTTTTATGCAGTTATTGGTGAGATAACCTCGACGCCACCCAGTACTGGGGCGGGAGTTCGGGAGTATTGCCATAACTCGTATAACGGATGCTTTTCGAAGGTTGAGGTAGATGATTTCCGAAGGTTTCTTGGTTATGTGTTGAAAGATGGATATAGCTGGATGTAGGATTTGTTAGTTTAGGTGAGATATTGTGCTTCCCCTGTATCCCCAACACCTGATTGCATAACCGGAAAGTTTCGGGAGTTTATAAGTGGGAATTCAAGTAGCTCTTAGGATATCTTTCCGACAGATGTATGATATGAAATTGGGGTTCGACGTTTAGTGGTCCGCCTATCCACGGTTGGTTTTATAGTGGTCTCCTTGTGTCTTAAAGAGTCTTTGGCTATGCCGACTCGGGGACGCTTCGTATGTCATGTGCACTGCCTTGTACATGATGGTGCTGTATGATCAAGCCCGTGTAGGCCCCACCACGAAAACTTCGGACGAATTCTCTATCATATGTTTGTTCCGGCTTATTTTGCAAGCCAATCCTTTGTTTTGTTTTGAGTTGTGGTATTCGAGTTGCTTCGAAGTCAAATGTTGATTCCATACCTTTTCCAAGCGGTGTTCTCATATTTCTATGTGAATACAAATCCTTCGTGATCATCGAGATTGTCATCTAAATTTCTTCTCTACAGGCGTGTTTCTCTTCAAGTGAATCCGATCACTTCAACATTCGCAAGATCGATTATCAGTTCTTCTCAACGGTGTTTGTTTCATCCATCTCCAAGTTGCCTTTGTTTTTCCCACCCTCCCTCCCTTTGTTTTCTTCAAGGACTCAGATTTCTTAATCAAGTATCTTTTTATTCGTGTGAAGTCTCTCCATTCTTTTCCGTCAATGTTCTTACCCGGTGGTTCTCACGAAGATTCTAACGGAGCTTCAAGTTCGTCACTCTTCACTCATTTTATTCTCCGGTGGAACCAATTCAAGCTTGGTTGATCATATTTTTTCCTCGTTTCAAATGCCTTCTTATGCCGGTGCACCTCATAATCATTCCCCGCTTGCTATTCAATTGTTCCGGAGTGCTCAAGATATCTCGAAGATTTGTGTTTTCCACTCTGCATTCGTTCAAGATCCTTCGAGGATATTCTCTCATTTAAGCCATTTGATTCAACCGGTGCTATCTATTTTCCAAGCGACCTTTTCAACGGTGTAACTTTTGAGTGGGCCCTAACCCACAGGTCTTTTCCCAGGATCTTACCTGACTCTTCTTATTCTCCCGGAGCTTTTCAAATTCATCTCAAAGTTTGATGTAAGAATGAGTTATCATTAGTCAAATGCCCTTCTCCAAGATCTTTCCAACTCTTTTCATCGTTGGCTCAATCTCTTCGCTTTTGATTCTTCTGGAGTGCCTAAATGATGCATGGTGGTGTTTCTCGTCGTCATTCTCGCATTTTGAAGACGAAGAAGATTTTTCTCTCAATCTTGCTCCATTCTCTTAGAGATTCGTGATTCCAGTCGAGCCATCCGCTTATATTTGTTTTCGATTGTCAGAATTCTTTTCACCTATCCGGAGCAATTCAAGAGCCTTCTCAGTTGGATTATCCGGAGTCCATAAATTCAAGTTTATTCATTCCAGCTTTCAGCTCTCATACTCTAAATCATACCGGTGTTTATATCAAGGACCCTCTAATCAGCTTGTAATCTCTTCGTTCTCATGGATCTAAATTCTCTCAAGTATCCTCGTTCATTTCATAATTCTTCCTAGTGTTCCTTTATCTTCCCATCGGTCATTTTAATTATTATGGTGGTTCGTGCAAGATTCCTCTTCTTTCGTTATCATATCAATTCATTCGTTGTTTCGATTCCACCGGTGTTTCGTTGAAGACGTTCTCAAGTTATGCTATACCTATCTTAATCCTTTCTACGAGAATAAGTAGTGTGCCAAGTCCGTGGATTGTCATCAATTTAATTGGTGAAGGATACGCATAATGTAATTCTTATTCTTGTTTCATCGAGTTTACTCAATTCCTTATTCTGGAGCCTCATCAAATTCTTGATTTCATTTGTTCATCTTTCTTTCCCGGAGTCCCAGGCACGCGCAATTACATCATGACGGAGATCCATCTAAATCATTACAAGAGTTTACCCTGTGTTTTCAACTTCTCTTTCCTTCCGTTTGATCATTCTTTGTTTACCGGAGTTCTTCATGAAGGTTCTACATGATGGTTCATCAAGGTTTTAATTCCTTCTCGAACTGTTCATCGAGATTCTTTTCAGAGGAGCTCAAGCATTTTTCATCTTGCAATCCAGAGTGCAATTCTTTCACGCATCTCTTTTGAAGTGGTGTTATGTTATTCTTGATAATTTCCCTTCGTGCTTCGTGTTTCACAAGTTATCAAGATGAGGTATTTTAAATCCATCAATCTCATCATTGGAGTTATCTGGGGTTATATGCCACCTAAAGCCTTCCCTAAGGATTGTTGCTAATTATGGTGCTTATAAGTGACCCAAGTTCTTCATCTATCCTCCCGGTGAAATATTGTCTCGTCTCCTTGTTCATATCAATCAAATTCTTTTTCCCGTGAGTGGCAGAACGTCACCTCATAATTTGAGATGTCTTCTATAATCCCACATCAAGTTTTTCCTTTTCGTTGTTGGGTTTCCAACAACTCCGTTCGAACCTTCTCCTAAAGATGCTTTTTGCAAGCTCATTTGAGGTAGAAGATGTTGTTTTCTTCTCCGTTCTTTTGTTCCAACGATCCAACTTCTATTCTTTTTCCCGGAGGTCTAGCGACGTTGCTCTTTTCACCCCATCATCTTGCTTTGTCAAGATCATGTTCAATTCCTTCCATGTCCAACCGGAGTGTTGTAGTAATTGATCTTTATCGTCCCTTGTACATCTCGTTTCAATCGGAGTGCTTGCACGTACCTATTGTCCATTGTAACACTTTTCTCATGTCTTTCAACCTACAGGGTTCTCGTGATGTTCCTTGTTCCTCTTTTCTAACGGAGGTTTTCAACTTTGTTCATGTCCGTTGTATTATCCTTTTCAATTTGCTCAACCTTGCAAGGTTCGTGGTTTCACCCGTTTGTCAAAGAAGCAACTTTGTCAAAGATGCTCTAATGTATAACATTCCAAATTGAAAATTTGGGATGTTACATCCACCGACGTACTTCTTCCACCTATATATACTCTTATACCCTAGATCGATCACAGGGAGCCATGTAACCACTTTTCCACCGCCGCAACCTTCTGTACCCGTGAGATCCCATCTTGGGGCCTTTTTCGGCGATCTGCCGGAGGGGGAATCGATCATGGAGGGCTTCTACATCAACACCATAGCCTCTCCGATGAAGCGTGAGTAGTTTACCACAAACCTTCGGGCCCATAGTTATTAGCTAGATGACTTCTTCTCTCTCTCTCTCTCTCTCTCTCTCTCTCTCTCTCTCTCTTTGATTCTCAATACAAAGTTCTCCTCGATGTTCTTGGAGACCTATTCAATGTAACACTCTTTTGTGGTGTGTTTGCCGAGATCCGATGAATTGTGGGTTTATGAACAAGATTATCTATGAATATTATTTGGTTCTTCTCTGAATGCTTATATGCATGATTTGATATCTTTGCAAGTCTCTTCGAATTATCGGTTTAGTTTGGCGTACTAGATTGATCTTTCTTGCAATGGGAGAAGTGCTTAGCTTTGGGTTCAATCTTGCGGTGTCCTTTCCCAGTGACAGTAGGGGCAGCAAGGCACGTATTGTATTGTTGCCATCAAGGATAAAAAGATGGGGTTTATATCATATTGTTTGAGTTTACCCCTCTACATCATGTCATCTTGCTTAAAGCGTTACTCTGTTCTTATGAACTTAATACTCTAGATGCATGTTGGATAGCGGTCGATGTGTGGATTAATAGTAGTAGATGCAGAACCGTTTCGATCTACTTGACACGGACGTGATGCCTATATGCATGATCATTGCCTTAGATATCTTCATAACTATGCACTTTTCTATCAATTGCTCGGCAGTAATTTGTTTACCCACCGTAATACATGCTATCTTGAGAGGAGCCACTAGTGAAACCTATGGCTCCCAAGGCGCTTTCTTATTATATTGCATCTCTTTTATTTACAACACATCTCGTTTACTATTTTGCAATCTTTACTTTCCAATCTATACAACAAAAATACCAAAAATATTTACTTTACTATCTCTATCAGATCTCACTTTTGCGAGTGACCATGAAGAGATTGACAACCCATTTATCGCGATGGTTGCAAGGTTCTTGATTGTTTGTGCAGGTACTAGGTGACTTGTGCGTTGTCTCCTACTAGATTGATACCTTGGTTCTCAAAAACTAAGGGAAATACTTACGCTACTTTGCTGCATCACCCTTTCCTCTTCAAGGGAAAACCAAAGCATTCTCAAGAGGTAGCAGCATAACGGAACGAGTAAAGAGACTTACCGGTAACGAGATTGAATTAGGTATGATGATATCGACGATCGAATCTCGGGCAAGTAACATACTGATGACAAAGGGAACAACGTATGTTGTTATGCGGTTTGACCGATAAAGATCTTCATAGAATATGTAGGAACCAATATGAGCATCCAGGTTCCGCTATTTGTTATTGACTGGAGATGAGTCTTGGTCATGTCTACATAGTTCTCGAACCCGTAGGGTCCGCATGCTTAACATTTGATGACGATCCGTATTATGAGTTTATGTGTTTTGATGTACCGAAGGTAGTTCGGAGTCCCGGATGAGATCACGGACATGACGAGGAGTCTCGAAAAGGTCGAGACATAAAGATTGATATATTCAATGACTATATTTGGACACTCGAGTGGTTCCGAGGTGTATCGGGTATTTATCGGAGTCCCGGAAGGGTTATCGGAACCACCGGGGAAGTTATGGGCCTTATTGGGCCTTAAGGGAGAGAGAGGGAACAACCAAGGGCTGGCGGCGCCCCCCATGGGCCTAGTCTGAGTTGGACTAGGGGGAGGGGCGGCGCCCCCTCCTTCCTTCTCCTTCCCCTCTCCTTCCTTCTTCTCCTAGTAGGACTAGGAAAGGGGGGTTCCAACTCCTACCAGGAGTAGGATTGCCCCCCTTGGGCGCGCCCTATAGGGCCGGCCGGCCTCACCCTTTCTCCTTTATATACGAGGGCAGGGGCACCCTAGAACACACAAGTTGACATTTGTTTTAGCCGTGTGTGGTGCCCCCTCCACAGAAACACACCTCGGTCATATTGTCGTAGTGCTTAGGCGAAGCCCTGCGCCGGTAACTTCATCATCACCGTCACCACGCTGGCATGCCGACAAAACTCTCCCTCGACCTCAACTGGATCAAGAGTACGAGGGACGTCATCGAGTTGTATGTGTGCAGATCGCGGAGGTGCCATGCATTCGGTACTTGATCGGATGGATCGCGAAGGCGTTCGACTACATCAACCACATTACTCAACGCTTCCACTTTCGGTCTACGAGGGTATGTAGGCACACTCTCCCCTCTCATTGCTATGCATCCCTAGATAGATCTTGCGTGACCATATGATTTTTTTTGAAATACTACGTTCCCCAACAAAAAAATATACCTAGCTATTAGTATATGTGCAGCGATTTAAACTTCTAGTGGTAACTTCAAATCCACAAAAAGTAGTGATCAACTAGCTTGCTACCTACTAATGTCTACTACGCAACCTTTTTGTAGACTCGTGTTGGGCCTCCAAGCGCAGATTTTTGTAGGACAGTAGCAAATTTCCATCAAGTGGATGACCTAAGGTTTATCAATCCGTGGGAGGCGTAGGATGAAGATGGTCTCTCTCAAACAACCCTGCAACCAAATAACAAAGAGTCTCTTGTGTCCCCAACACACCCAATACAATGGTAAATTGTACAGGTGCACTAGTTCAGCGAAGAGAAGGTGATACAAGTGCAATATGGATAGTAGATATTGGTTTTTGCAATCTAAAAAATATAAAAACAGCAAGGTAGCAAGTAACAAAAGTGAGCAAAAACGGTATTCAATGCTTTGAAACAAGGCGTATAGGGTTCATACTTTCACTACTACGAGTTATCTCAACAATGATAACATAATTAGATCATATAACAATCCCTCAATGTGCAACAAAGATTCACTCCAAAGTCACTAATAGCGGAGAACAAATGAAGAGATTATTGTAGGGTACGAAACCACCTCAAAGTTATTCTTTCTGGTCGATCTATTGGGCTATTCCTATAAGTGTCACAAACAGCCCTAGAGTTCATACTAAAATAACACCTTAAGACACAAATCAACTAAAACCCTAATGTCACCTAGATACTCCAATGACACCACAAGTATTCGCGGGTTTGATTATACGATATGCATCACACAATCTCAGATTCATCTATTCGAACCAACACACAGAACTTCAAAGAGTGCCCAAAGTTTTTACCGGAGAGTCAAGAAGAAAACGTGTGCCAACCCCTATGCATAAGTTCACAAGGTCACAGAACCCGCAAGTTGATCACCAAAACATACATCAAGTAGATCACGTGAATATCCCATTGTCACCAGAGATAAGCACATGCAATACATACATCAAGTGTCCTCAAACCCTTAAAGAATCAATTCGATAAGATAACTTCAAAGGGAAAACTCAATACATTACAAGAAGTTAGAGGGGGAGAAACATCATAAGATCCAACTGTAAAAACAAAGCTCACGGTACATCAAGATCATACCAAATCAAGAACAAGAGAGAGAAAGAGATCAAACACATAGTTAGTGGTACATACCCTCAGCCCCAAGGGTGAACTACTCCCTCCTCATCATGGAGAGCGCCAGGATGATGAAGATGGCCACCAGTGATGATTCCCCCCTCCGGCAGCGTGCCGACACAGGGTCCCGGTTGATTTTTGGTGGCTACAGAGGCTTGCGACGGTGGAACTCCTGATCTTGGTTCTGTTCTTGGTCTTTTGGGATTTATAAGAGGTGTTGGCGTCGGGAACAAGTCAGGGGGCCCATGAGGAGCCCACAAGGACGGATGGCGCGCCCTGCACCCTCGTGGACGCCTCGTGGCTCTTTTCCGATATCTTTTTGTTACAGTATTTTTTATATTTTCCAGAAATAATCTTCGTAAATTTTCAGGTCAACTGGACTCCGTTTGATATTCCTTTTCCGCGAAACTCAAAAACAAGGAAAAAATAGAAACTGGCACTAGGCTCTAGGTTAATAGGTTAGTCGCAAAAATCATATAAAATAGCATATAAAACATCCGAGATAGATAATATAATAGCATGAAATAATCAAAAATTATAGATACATTGGAGACGTATCAAGCATCCCAAGCTTAGTTCCTGCTCATCCTCGTGTAGGTAAATGATAAAAACAGAATTTTTGATGTGGAATGCTACCAAACATATTTATCAATGTAATCTTCTCTATTGTGGCAAGAATATTCAGATCCACGAGATTCAAAACAAAAGTTTAATATTGACATACGAATAATAATACTTCAAGCATACTAACAAGGCAATTATGTATTTTCAAAATAACATGTCCAAAGAAAGCTTATCCCTACAAAATCATATAGTCTAGCTATGCTCCATATTCATCACACAAAATATTCAAATCATGCACAACCCCGATGACAAGCCAAGCAATTGTTTCATACTTTTGATTTTCTCAAACCTTTTCAACTTTCACGCAATACATGAGCGTGAGCTATGGACATAGCACTATAGGTGGAATAGAATATGGTGGTTGTGAAGAAGATAAAAAGAAGGGGATAGTCTCACATCAACTAGGCGTATTAATGGGCTATGGAGATGCCCATCAATAGATATCAATGTGAGTGAGTAGGGATCGCCATGCAACGGATGCACTAGAGCTATAAGTTTATGAAAGCTCAAAAAGAAACTAAGTGGGGGTGCATCCAACTTGCTTGCTCATGAAGACCTAGGGCAATTTGAGGAAGCCCGTCATTGGAATATACAAGCCAAGTTCTATAATGAAAATTCCCACTAGTATATGAAAGTGACAACATAGGAGACTCTCTATCATGAAGATCATGGTGCTACTTTGAAGCACAAGTGTGGTAAAAGGATAGTAGCATTGCCCCTTCTCTCTTTTCTCTCATTTTTTGGGACCTCTCTCTTTTTTGGCCTCTTTTTTTATTTTTCATCCGGAGTCTCAACCCGACTTGTGGGGGAATCATAGTCTCCATCATTCTTTCCTCACATGGGACAATGCTTTAATAATGAAGATCATCACACTTTTATTTACTTACAACTCAACAATTACAACTCGATACATAGAACAAAATATGACTCTATATGAATGCCTCTGGCGGTGTACCAGAATGTGCAATGAATCAAGAGTGGCATGTATGAAAGAATTATGAACGGTGGCTTTGCCACAAATACGATGTCAACTACATGATCATGCAAAGCAATATGACAATGGTGGAACATGTCATAATAAATGGAACAGTGGAAAGTTGCATGGCAATATATCTCGGAATGGCTATGGAAATGCCGTGATAGGTAGGTATGGTGGCTGTTTTGAGGAAGGTATATGATGGGTGTATGGTACCGGCGAAGGTTTCGCGGCACTAGAGAGGCTAGCAATGGTGGAAGGGTGAGAGTGCGTATAATCAATGGTCTCGACAATAGTCATAAAGAACTCACATACTTATTGCAAAAATCTATTAGTTATCGAAACAAAGTACTACGCGCATGCTCCTAGGGGGTAGATTGGTAGGAAAAGAGCAGCACTCATCCCCGACCGCCACTCATAAGGAAGACAATCAATAAATAAATCATGCTCTGACTTCATCACATAACGGTTCACCATACGTGCATGCTACAGGAATCATGAAATTTAACACAAGTATTTCTCAAATTCACAATTACTTACTAGCATGACTCTCATATCACCATCTTTATATCTCAAAACAATCATAAGGAATCAAACTTCTCATAGTATTCAATGCACTTTATATGAAAGTTTTGATTATATCCTTGTTGGATGCCTATCATATTAGGACTAAATTCATAACCAAAGCAAATTACCATGCTATTTAAATAATCTCAAAATAATATAAGTGAAGCATGAGAGTTCATCTATTTATTCAAAATAAAACTACCGCCATGCTCTAAAAAGATATAAGTGAAGCACTAGATATAACGATAAACTACGCCAAAAGATATAAGTGAAGCACAATGACTAGTTGAATAATTATGTAACTATGTGAAGACTCCTTCTCATAAATAAAATTTCAGATCTTAAGTACTTTATTCAAACAGCAAGAAAATAAAATAAAATGACATTGCAAGGATAGCACATATCATGTGAAGAAGCAAAAACTTAGGCTCAAACAAAACTAGCCGATAATTGTTGAAGAAGAAAGGTGGGATACATACCGGGGAATCCCCAAGCTTAGATGCTTGATACTTCTTGAAATATCAATTAGGGATGCCTTGGGCATCCCCAAGCTTGAGCTTTTGTGTCTCATTAATTCCTTTCATATCGTGGTTTCCCTAAATCTTAAAAACATCATCCACACAAAACTCAACAAGAACTCATGAGGTAAGTTAGTATAAATCAATGCATAAACCTTATCATTATCTACTGTAGAAAATCACTAAAATTATAATTTTAAATTTCCTACTAAATGCCTCTTCATATTTAACACTCCTATCCTCAAATAGAATCATTAAACAAGCAAACATATGCAAACAATGCAAACATAACAGCAATCTGTCAAAACATAACAGTCTGTAAAGAATGCAATAGGAACCATACTTCCCTAACTCCAAAAATTCTGAAAATTACCACACTGTAGATAATTTTTTGTTACTCATTATGTAAAAATTTCAATATTTTATCATGTCCTGACTATTCACCAATATTCAAAACGTAACAGCAAACTTTCTGTTTTCAAACAGCAACATATAAACTTGGAAAATAAGCATAGTAAAGGCTATACTTGACCTTTTTATTGAAATAAAATATGCAAAAAATGACTCTAAATAACAGAAAGAAAATCTTAATAAAGGAAAATGATGCTCCAAGCAAAACACATATCATGCGGTGAATAGAAATATAGCTCCAAGTAAGGTTACTGATGAACGAAGACGAAAGAGGGAATGCCATCCGGGGCATCCCCAAGCTTAGGATCTTGTTTGTCCTTTAATATTACCTTGGGATGCCTTGGACATCTCCAAGATTAGGCTATTTCCACTCCTTATTCCTTAGTTCATCAAAACTTCACCCAAAACTTGAAAACTTCACAACACAAAACTCAACAGAAAACTCATAAGCTCTATTAGTATAAGAAAGCAAATTACCACTTAGGTACTGTCAAGACAAGATTCATAATTTTTCTCACATGATGCCTACTGTACCCCATCATTTCTACAATTTATATTAAGCAATATAAGCCATATAAACTAGAAAATAGGCAAACTATGCATCGAAAACAGAATCTGTCAAAAACAGAACAGTCTGTAGTAATCTGTAACTCTCGAATACTTCTGTAACTCCAACAATTCTGAAAAATTAGGAAAGCCTGAGAAGTTTGTTTATTAATATTCTTCAAAAAATAAGTATTTTATCATGCTTTTGTTAAAAATGAGATTTTTTTCTGAGCACAAAATTTTCTGTTTTTCAGCAAGATCGAATCAACTATCATCGTAGATCATCCCAAAGGTCTTACTTGGAACTTTATTGACACAAAAGCTATAAAACATGATTACTATAGTTGCCTAATCATGTGAACACACAAAAACAGTAGGTATAAATGTTGGGTTGTCTCCCAACAAGCGCTTTTCTCTATTGCCTTTCTAGCTAGGCAAGATGATTTCAATGATGCTCACATAAAAGATAAGAATTTAAACATAATGGGAGCACCATGAAGCATACGACAAGCACATTTAAGTCTAACCCACTTCCTATGCATAGGGATTTTGTGAGAAAACAACTTATGGGAACAAGAATCGACTTGCATAGGAAGGTAAAACAAGCATAACTTCAAGATTTTCAACACATAGAGAGGAAACTTGATATTATTGCAATATTTAGAAGCATATGTTCCTATCTCATAATAATTTTTAGTAGCATCGTGAATGAATTCAACAATATAATCATCACATAAAGCATTCTTTTCATGATTCATAAGCATAGAAATTTTATTACTCTCCACATAAGCAAATTTATTCTCATGGATAGTAGTGGGAGTAAACTCAATGAAATAACTACCATGTGAGGCATAATCCAATTGAAAATTAAAATCATGATGACAAGTTTCATGGTTATCATTATTCTTTATAGCATGCTTGTCATCACAATAATCATCATAGATAGGAGGGATGCTTTCATCATAATAAATTTGCTCATCAAAACTTGGGGGACAAAAAATATCATCTTCATCAAACATAGCTTCCCCAAGCTTGTGGCTTTGCATATCATTAGCATCATGGATATTCAAAGAATTCATACTAACAACATTGCAATCATGCTCATCATCCAAAGATTCAGTGCCAAGCATTTTAATGCATTCTTCTTCTAACACTTTGGCACAATTATCGGAATCCTTATTTTCACGAAAGACATTAAAAAGATGAAGCATATGAGGCAACCTCAATTTTATTTTTTGTAATTTTCTTTTATAGACTAAACTAGTGATAAAACAAGAAACTAAAAGATTCGATTGCAAGATCTAAAGATATACCTTCAAGCACTAACCTCCCCGGTAACGACGCTAAAAAAGAGCTTGATGTCTACTACGCAACCTTATTCTTGTTGACTCGTGTTGGGCCTTCAAGCGCAGAGTTTTGTAGGACAGTAGCAAATTTCCCTCAAGTGGACGACCTAAGGTTTATCAATCCATGGGAGGCATAGGATGAAGATGGTCTCTCTCAAACAACCCTGCAACCAAATAACAAAGAGTCTCTTGTGTCCCTGACACACCCAATACAATGGTAAATTGTATAGGTGCAGTAGTTCGGCGAAGAGATGGTAATACACGTGCAGTATGGATAGTAGATATTGGTTTTTGTAATATGAAAATATAAAAACAGCAAGGTAGCAAGTAACAAAAGTGAGCGAAAACGGTATTGCAATGCTTCGAAACAAGGCCTAGGGTTCATACTTTCATTAGTGCAAGTTCTCTCAACAATGATAACATAATTAGGTCATATAACAATCCATCAATGTGCAACAAAGAGTCACTCCAAAGTCATTAATAGCGGAGAACAAATGAAGAGATTATTATAGGGTACAAAACCACCTCAAAGTTATTCTTTCTGATCGATCTATTGGGCTATTCCTATAAGTGTCACAAACAGCCCTAGAGTTCGTACTAAAATAACACCTTAAGACACACATCAACCAAAAACCTAATGTCGCCTAGATACTCCAATGTCACCACAAGTATCCGCGGGTTTGATTATACGATATGCATCACCAAATCTCAGATTCATCTATTCGAACCAACACCAAGAACTTCAAAGAGTGCCCCAAAGTTTCTACCAGAGAGTCAAGACGAAAACGTGTGCCAACCCCTATGCATAAGTTCACAAGGTCACATAACTCACAAGTTGATCACCAAAACATACATCAACTAGATCACGTGAATATCCCATTGCCACCATAGATAAGCACATGCAAGACATACATCAAGTGTTCTCAAATCCTTAAAGACTCAATCTAATAAGATAACTTCAAAGGGAAAACTCAATCCATCACAAGAAGGTAGAGGGGGAGAGACAACATAAGATCCAACTATAATAGCAAAGTGATGTCACTTGAAGCTACGTCGGTATTTCCCCAAAGAGGAAGGGATGATGTGAAGGAAATATGCCCTAGAGGCAATAATAAAGTTGTTATTTATATTTCCTTATATAAATTTTTATTATTCATGCTAGAATTGTATTAACCAGAAACTTAGTACATGTGTGAATACATAGACAAACAAACTGTCACTAGTATGCCTCTACTTGACTAGCTCGTTGAATCAAAGTTGATTAACGGGATCACGTCATTAGAGAATGATGTGATTGACTTGACCCATTCCGTTAGCTTATCATTTGATCGTTTAGTATATTGCTATTGCTTTCTTCATGACTCATACATGTTCCTATGACTATGAGATTATGCAACTCCCGAATACCGGAGGAACACTTTGTGTGCTTCCAAACGTCACAAGTAACTGGGTGATTATAAAGGTGCTCTACAGGTGTCTCCGATGGTACTTGTTGAGTTGGCATAGATCAAGATTAGGATTTGTCACTCCGATTGTCGGAGAGGTATCTCTGGGCCCTCTCGGTAATGCACATCACTATAAGCCTTGCAAGCAATGCAACTAATGAGTTAGTTGTGGGATGATGTATTATGAACGAGTAGAGAGACTTGCTGGTAACGAGATTGAACTAGGTATTGAGATACCAACGATCAAATCTCAGGCAAGTAACATACCGATGACAAAGGGAACAACGTATGTTGTTATGCGGTTTGACCGATAAAGATCTTCGTAGAATATGTAGGAACCAATACGAGCATCCAGGTTCCGCTATTGGTTATTGACCGGAGATGAGTCTCGGTCATATCTACATAGTTCTCGAACCCGTAGGGTCCGCACGCTTAACGTTCGGTGATGATCAATATTATGAGTTTATGTGTTTTGATGTACCGAAGGTAGTTCAGAGTCCCGGATGTGATCACAGACATGACGAGGAGTCTCGAAATGGTCGAGACATTAAGATTGATATATTGGACGGCTACATTCAGAACTGGAAGGGTTTCGGGAATCTCGAAGAAAACCGGAGTGCCGGAGGGGTTACCGGAACCCCCCGGGGCTAATGGGCTTTGATGGGCCCTAGTGGAGAGAGAGAGGGGCCGGACAGGGTAGGCCGCGCCCCCTCCCCTTGAGTCCAAATAGGACAAGAAAGGGGGGGCGCCCCCTTGCCTTTCCCCTCTCCCACTCCTTCCTTCCCCCTCCTAGTGGGACTAGGAAAGGGGAGTCCTACTCCCACTAGGAGGAGGACTCCTCCTCTTGGCGCGCCCTCCTAGGGCCGGCCGGCCTCCCCCCTTGCTCCTTTATATACGGGGGCAGGGGGCACCCCAGAGACACACAAGTTGATCATTGATCTTTTAGCCGTGTGCGGTGCCCCCTCCACCATAATCCACCTCATTCATATCGTAGCGGTGCTTAGGTGAAGCCCTGCGTCGGTAGCTTCATCAATGCTGTCATCACGCCGCCTTGCTGACGGAACTCTCCCTCGAAGCTCTACTGGATCGTGAGTTCGTGGGACGTCACCGAGCTAAACGTGTGCAGATCGCGAAGGTGCCGTACATTCGGTACTAGGTTTGGTCGACCGTGAAGACATACGACTACATCAACCGTGTTGTCATAACGCTTCCGCTAACGGTCCACGAGGGTACGTGGATGACACTCTTCCCTCTCGTTGCTATGCATCACCATGATCTTGCGTGCGCGTAGGAATTTTTTTGAAATTACCGCGTTCCCCAATAGTGGCATCCGAGCCAGGTTTATGCGTAGATGTTATATGCACGAGTAGAACACAAAGGAGTTGTGGGCGTGGGTATATACATATTGCTTGCCGTCACTAGTTGATTCTTGATTCAGTAGCATTGTTGGATGAAGCGGCCTAGACCGACATTACGCGTACGCTTACGCGAGACTGGTTCTACCGACGTGCTTCGCACACAGGTGGCTAGTGGGTGTCTGTTTCTCCAGCTTTAGTTGAATCGGATTCAATGAAAAGGGTTCTTTCTGAAGATCAAAAAGCAATCACTATACCGCATTGTGGTTTTTGATGCATAGGTAAGAATGGTTCTTGCTCAGCCCGTAGCAGCCACGTAAAACTTGCAACAACAAAGTAGAGGACGTCTAACTTGTTTTTGCAGGGCATGTTGTGATGTGATATGGTCAAGACATGATGCTAATTTTTATTGTATGAGATGATCATGTTTTATAACACAGTTATTGGCAACTGGCAGGAGCCATATGGTTGTCGCTTTATTGTATGAAATGCAATCGCCATGTAATTGCTTTACTTTATCACTAAGTGGTAGCGATAGTCGTAGAAGCAATAGTTGGAGAGACGACAATGATGCTATGATGGAGATCCAGGTGTCGCGCCGGTGACGATGGTGATCATGATGGTGCTTTGGAGATGGAGATCAAAGGCACAAGATGATGATGGTCATATCATATCACTTATATTGATTGCATGTGATGTTTATCTTTTATGCATCTTATTTTGCTTAGATCGACGGTAGCATTATAAGATGATATCTCACGAAATTTCAAGGTATAAGTGTTCTCCCTGAGTATGCACCATTGCGAAAGTTCGTCGTGCCGAGACACCACGTGATGATCGGGTGTGATAAGCTCTACGTTCACATACAACGGGTACAAGCAAGTTTTACACACGCAGAATACTCGGGTTAAACTTGACGAGCTTAGCATATGCACATATGGCCTCGGAACACTGAGACCGAAAGGTCGAGCGTGAATCATACAGTACATATGATCAACATAGTGATGTTCACCATTGAAAACTACTCCATCTCACGTGACGATCGGACATGGTTTAGTTGATATGGATCACGTGATCACTTACATGATTAGAGGGATGTCTGTCTAAGTGGGAGTTCTTAAGTAATTTGATTAATTGAACTTTAATTTATCATGAACTTAGTACTTGATAGTATTTTTGCGTGTCTATGTTGTTGTAGATAGATGGCCCGTGCTGTTGTTCCGTTGAATTTTAATGCGTTCCTTGAGAAAGTTAAGTTGAAAGATGATGGTAGCAACTACACGGACTGGGTCCATAACTTGAGGATTATCCTCATTGCTGCACAGAAGAATTACGTCCTGGAAGCACCGCTAAGTGTACCACCTGCGCCGACAACTGCAGACATTGTGAATGCCTGGCAGTCGCGTGTTGATGACTACTCGATAGTTTAGTGTGCCATACTTTACGGCTTAGAACCGGGACTTCAACGACATTGTGAACGTTATGGAGCATATGAGATGTTCCAAGAGTTGAAGTTAATGTTTCAAACAAATGCCCGGATTGAGAGATATGAGGTCTCCAATAAGTTCTACAGCTGCAAAATAGAGGAGAATAGTGTTGTCAGTGAACATATACTTAGAATGTCTGGGTACTACAATCACTTGTTTCTACTGGGAGTTAATCTTACGGATGATAGTGTCATTGACAGAATTCTTCAATCACTGCCACCAAGCTACAAGAGCTTCATGATGAACTATAATATGCAAGGGATGGATAAGACTATTCCCGAGCTCTTCGCAATGCTAAAGGTTCTGGAGGTAGAAATCAAGAAGGAGCATGGTCAACAAGACCACCAGTTTCAAGAAAAAGGGTAAAGGGAAGAAGGGGAACTTCAAGAAGAATGACAAGAAAGTTGCTGCTCAAGTGAAGAAGCCCAAGTCTGGACCTAAGCCTGAGACTGAGTGCTACTACTGCAAAGGAACTGGTCACTGGAAGCGGAACTGCCCCAAGTATTTGGCGGATAAGAAGGATGACAAGGTGAACAAAGGTATATGTGATATACATGTTATTGATGTGTACCTTACCAATGCTCGCAGTAGTGCCTGGGTATTTGATACTGGTTCAGTTGCTAATATTTGTAGCTTGAAACAGGGACTACGGATTAAGCGAAGATTGGCTAAGGATGAGGTGACGATGCGCGTGGGAAATGGTTCCAAAGTTGATGTGATCGCGGTCGGCACACTACCTCTACATCTACCTTCGGGATTAGTTTTAGACCTGAATAATTGTTATTTGTTGCCAGTGTTGAGCATGAACATTATATCTGGATCTTATTTGATGCGATACGGTTATTCATTTAAATCTGAGAATAATGGTTGTTCTATTTATATGAGTAATATCTTTTATGGTCATGCACCCTTGAAGAGTGGTCTATTTTTGATGTATCTCGATAGTAGTGATACACATATTCATAATATTGAAGCCAAAAGATGCAGAGTTGATAATGATAGTGCAACTTATTTGTGGCACTTCCGTTTAGGTCATATTGGTGTAAAGCGCATGAAGAAACTTCATTCTGATGTACTTTTGGAATCAGTTGATTAAGAATCACTTGGTACTTGTGAACCATGCCTCATGGGCAAGATGACTAAAACGCCGTTCTCCAGAACAATGGAGCGAGCAACAGATTTGTTGGAAATCATACATACTAATGTACGTGGTCCAATGAATATAGAGGCTCGCGGCGGGTATCGTTATTTTCTCACCTTCACAGATGATTTGAGCAGATATGGGTATATCTACTTGATGAAACATAAGTCTGAAACATTTGAAAAGTTCAAAGAATTTCAGAGTGAAGTGGAAAATCATCGTAACAAGAAAATAAAGTTTCTACGATCTGATCATGGAGGAGAATATTTGAGTTACGAGTTTGGACTTCATTTGAAACAATGCGGAATAGTTTTACAACTCACGCCACCCGGAACACCACAGCGTAATGGTGTGTCCGAACATCATAATCGTACTTTACTAGATATGGTGCGATTTGTGATGTCTCTTACTGATTTACCACTATCGTTTTGGGGTTAGGCTTTGGAGACAGCTGCATTCACGTTAAATAGGGCACCATCTAAATCTGTTGAGACGACACCTTATGAAGTGTGGTTTGGCAAGAAACCAAAGTTGTCGTTTCTTAAAGTTTGGGGCTACGATGCTTATGTGAAAAAGCTTCAACTTGATAAGCTCAAACCCAAATCGGAGAAATGTGTCTTCATAGGATACCCAAAGGATACTGTTGGGTACACCTTCTATCACAGATCCGATGTCAAGACATTCGTTGCTAAAATGGTTCCTTTCTAGAGAAGGAGTTTCTCTCGAAAGAAGTGAGTGGGAGGAAAGTAGAACTTGATGAGGTAACTATACCTGCTCCCTTATTGGAAAGTAGTGCATCACAGAAATCTGTTCCTGTGACTCCTATACCAATTAGTGAGGAAGCTAATGATGATGATCATGTAACTTCAGATCAAGTTACTACCAAACCTCGTAGGTGAACCAGAGTAAGATCCGCATTAGAGTGGTACGGTAATCCTGTTCTGGAGGTCATGTTAATTGACCATGACGAACCTACGAACTATGAGGAAGCGATGATGAGCCCAGATTATGCAAAATGGCTCGAGGCCATGAAATCTGAGATGTGATCCATGTATGAGAACAAAGTGTGGACTTTGGTTGACTTGCCCGATGATCGGCAAGCCATCGAGAATAAACGGATCTTTAAGAAGAAGACTGACGCTGACGGTAATGTTACTGTCTACAATGCTCGACTTGTTGCGAAAGGTTTTCGACAAGTTCAAGGAGTTGACTACAATGAGACTTTATCACCCGTAGCGATGCTTAAGTCCGTCCGAATCATGTTAGCAATTGCCGCATTTTATGATTATGAAATTTGGCAAATGGATGTAAAGACTGCATTCTTGAATGGATTTCTGGAAGAGGAGTTGTATATGATGCAACCTGAAGGTTTTATCGATCCAAAGGATGCTAACAAAGTGTGTAAGATCCAGCGATCCATCTATGGACTGGTGCAAGAATCTCGGAGTTGGAATAAACATTTTGATAGTGTGATCAAAGCATATGGTTTTATACAGACTTTTGGAGAAGCCTGTATTTGCAAGAAAGTGAGTGGGAGCTCTGTAGCATTTCTAATATTATATGTGGATGACATATTGTTGATTAGAAATGATATGGAATTTCTGGATAGCAAAAATGGATATTTGAATAAGAGTTTTTCAATGAAAGACCTCGGTGAAGCTGCTTATATATTGGGCATCAAGATCTATAGAGATAGATCAAGATGCTTAATTGGACTTTCACAAAGCACATACCTTGATAAAGTTTTGAAGAAGTTCAAAATGGATCAAGCAAAGAAATGGTTCTTGCCAGTGTTACAAGGTGTGAAGTTGAGTCAGACTCAATGCCCGACCATTTCAGAAGATAGAGAGAAAATGGTATGTGTTCCCTATGCTTCAGCCATAGGCTCTATCATGTATGCAATGGTGTGTACCAGACCTGATGTGTGCCTTGCTATTAGTTTAGCAGGGAGGTACCAAAGTAATCCAGGAGTGGATCACTGGACAGCGGTCAAGAACATCCTGAAATACCTGAAAAGGACTAAGGATATGTTTCTCGTTTATGGAGGTGACAAAGAGCTCATCGTAAATGGTTACGTCGATGCAAGCTTTGACACTGATCCGGATGACTCTAAGTCACAAACCGTAAATGGTACTTGTTGAGTTGGCATAGATCAAGATTAGGATTTGTCACTCCGATTGTCGGAGAGGTATCTCTGGGCCCTCTCGGTAATGCACATCACTATAAGCCTTGCAAGCAATGCAACTAATGAGTTAGTTGCGGGATTATGTATTACGGAACGAGTAAAGAAACTTGCTGGTAACGAGATTGAACTAGGTATTGAGATACCGACGATCGAAGCTCGAACAAGTAACATACCAATGACAAAGGGAACAACGTATGTTGTTATGCGGTTTGACCGATAAAGATCTTCGTAGAATATGTAGGAGCCAATATGAGCATCTAGGTTACGCTATTGGTTATTGACTGGAGATGAGTCTCAGTCATGTCTACATAGTTCTCGAACCCGCAGGGTCCACACGCTTAACGTTCGGTGACAATCGGTATTATGAGTTTATGTGTTTTGATGTACCGAAGGTAGTTCAGAGTCCCGGATGTGATCACGGACATGACGAGGAGTCCCGAAATGGTCGAGACATAAAGATTGATATATTGGATGGCTACATTCAGACACCAGAAGGGTTTTGGGAGATCTCGGAGAAAACCGGAGTGCCAGAGGGGTTATCGGAACCCCCGGGGGGCTAATGGGCCTTGATGGGCCCTAGTGGAGAGAGAGAGGGGCTGGCCAGGGCAGGCTGCACTCCCTCCCCTTGAGTCCGAATAGGACAAGGAGGGGGGGCGACGCCCCCCTTGCCTTTCCCCTCTCCCACTCCTTCCTTCCCCCTCCTAGTGGGACTAGCAAAGGGGAGTCCTACTCCCACTAGGAGGACTCCTCCTGTTGGCGCACCCTCCTAGGGCCGGCCGGCCTTCCCCCCTGCTCCTTTATATATGGGGGTAGGGGGGCACCCCAGAGACACACAAGTTGATCATTGATCTTTTAGCCGTGTGCGGTGCCCCCCTCCACCATAATCCACCTCGATCATATTGTAGCGGTTCTTAGGCAAAGCCCTGCGTCGGTAGGTTCATCAACACCATCATCACATCGTCGTGCTGACGGAACTCTCCCTCGAAGCTCCACTGGATCGTGAGTTCGTGGGACGTCACCGAGCTGAACGTGTGCAGATCGCGGAGGGGTCGTATGTTCAGTACTAGGATCGGTCGATCATGAAGATGTACGACTACATCAACTGCGTTGTCATAACGCTTCCGCTTACGGTCTATGAGGGTACGTGGACGACACTCTCCCCTCTCGTTGCTATGCATCACCATGATCTTGCGTGCACGTAGGAATTTTTTTGAAATTATCGCGTTACCCAACATGATGCAGCATAGCGGTGGTAGGTATTTCCCTTAGATATGAAACCAAGGTTATCGAAGTAGTAGGAGAACCAAGCAACACAACGTGAACAGCCCCTGCACACAGATAACAAAGCCTCGCAACCAGACGTGTTAAAGGGGTTGTCAATCCCTTTCGGGTAACGGTGCCAGAAATTGGTGCGTGATGGGAAAAAGTTGTAATAGATTAAATAAATAGATTGCAAATAAAATAAAGTGCAGCAAAGTATTTTTGAGTTTTTGGATTAATAGATCTGAACATAAAAGCAAATAAAAATAGATCACAGAGGCAAATAATATGATAAGGAGACCCGGGGGCCGTAGGTTTCACTAGTGGCTTCTCTCGAGAAAAATAGAAAACGATGGGTAAACAAATTATTGTTGGGCAATTGATAGAACCTCAAATAATTATGACGATATCCAGGCAATGATCATTATATAGGCATCACGTCCAAGATTAGTAGACCGACTCCTGCCTGCATCTAATACTATTACTCCACACATCGACCGCTATCCAGCATGCATCTAGTGTATTAAGTTCATGGAGAAATGGGGTAATGCAATAAGAATGATGACATGATGTAGACAAGATCTATCTATGTAGAGATAGACCCCATCGTTTTATCCTTAGTAGCAATGATACATACGTGTCGTTTCCCTTTCTGTCACTGGGATCTAGCACCATAAGATCGAACCCACAACAAAGCACCTCTTCCCATTGCAAGATAAATAGATCAAGTTGGCCAAACAAAACCCAAATATCGGAGAAGAAATACGAGGCTATAAGAAATCATGCATAAAAGAAATCAAAGAAGCTCAAATACTTTCATGGATATAAAAAGATAGATCTGATCATAAACTCAAAGTTCATCTATCCCAACAAACACAACGCAAAAGAGTTACATCATATGGATCTCCAAGAGACCATTGTATTGAGAATCAAGAGAGATATATATATAGAGAGAGAGAGATAAAGCCATCCAGCTACTAACTATGGACCCGAAGGTCTACAAAGAAATACTCACGCATCATCGGAGAGGAACCAATGGAGGTGGTGAACCCCATCCGAGATGGTGTCTAGATTGGATCTGGTGGTTCTGGACTCTGCGACGGCTGGATGAATATTTCATCGACCCCCCTAGGGTTCTGGAAATATTGGGGTATTTATAGAGCAAAGAGGCGGTTCGGGGGGTGATGACCCACAAGTATAGGGGATCTATCATAGTACTTTCGATAAGTAAGAGTGTCGAACCCAACAAGGAGTAGAAGGAAATGACAAGCAGTTTTCAGTAAGGTATTCTCTGCAAGCACCGAAATTATTGGTAATAGATAGTTTTGTGATAAGGTAATTTGTAACGGGTAACAAGTAATAAAAGTAAACAAGGTGCAGCAAGGTGGCCCAATCCTTTTTGTAGAAAAGGACAAGCGTGGACAAACTCTTATATAAAGGAAAGCGCTCCCAAGGACACATGGGAATTATTGTCAAGCTAGTTTTCATCACGCTGATATGATTCGTGTTCGTTACTTTGATAATTTGATATGTGGGTGGACCTGTACTTGGGTACTGCCCTTACTTGGGCAAGCATCCCACTTATGATTAACCCCTCTTGCAAGCATGCGCGACTACAAAAGAAGTATTAAGGTAAACCTAACCATAGCATGAAACATATGGATCCAAATCAGCCCCTTACGAAGCAATGCGTAAACTAGGGTTTAAGCTTCTGTCACTCTAGCAACCCATCATCTACTTATTACTTCCCAATGCCTTCCTCTAGGACCAAACAATGGTGAAGTGTCATGTAGTCGACGTTCACATGACACCACTAGAGGAGAGACAACATACATCTCATCAAAATATCGAACGAATACCAAATTCACATGACTACTTATAGCAAGACTTCTCCCATGTCCTCAGGAACAAACATAACTACTCACAAATCATACTCATGTTCATAATCAGAGGGGTATTAATATGCATAAAGGATCTGAACATATGATGTTCCACCAAATAAACCAACTAGCATCAACTACAATGAGTAATCAACACTACTAGCAACCCACAGGTACCAATCTGAGGTCTTGGGACAAAGATTGGATACAAGAGATGAACTAGGGTTTGAGATGAGATGGTGCTGGTGAATATGTTGATGGAGATTGACCCCCTCCCGATGAGAGGATCGATGGTGATGACGATGGTGATGATTTCCCCCTCCTGGAGGGGTGGCACATGTGGAGGCGTTGTCGCAACCTCCTTGCGTGGATTGATCACAGTGACGTGCTACTGGTTTCAGAAGAATGTACTCGTCCTCCCTGAGCCATACTAGCGGTACATGCACGAAGCGAAGATGTGCACGCATGCCACGCACGCACTCATTCCCTTGCATGCACACGCGGGTACACGGGAGGACGCAATTTTGTACCAAGATCCACCCAATGTGATAATTTGACGCGTGTAAAGTCGTTCACTTCATTGATGGTCAATTAATACAGCGCATGCAAATTGAGTGGACATGAGGGCGGAAGAAAGACATTATTACTCCACTGCGCGCATGCGAGTAGTTAAATCATGGGTTGCTAGTAGTACTTCCATTGGCCTCCTTCGTATTTTGTGCCAATTTTTGACAGTAACATAATATTTACGCATTTGAGCAGTGTAGTACTTGAAATTTATGTTCCGCTAAACTCATCGGGAGCCGTTTCGGGCCTCGAAACCAAAACCATCAATTAATCTTTACCTTGTTCCCATCACATTCGAAAGCCTGCTCACACCTACTAGTACGTACCAAACCTGAACGTGTTCCCACTATGCAGGTATTAGTACTAGTGCTAGTACTTAGGTTATAAAAAGGGGAACTACCTAACCGAAAATTACTCTACCTTTCCTCCTCATAAGTGCTTCTTCTTCGGCCGTTGTTGCCATGGCCGGTGAACAGAGCCCTAGGTCGAGAACTACTCGTAACAAGGGAGCGGCAACCAAGGCTGCGGAAAAAAAGAGAGGGCTCACCGCCACGCAGAGACCTCGAAAGATCTCTCACGGGCAGGCGATGGCTCCCAGGAGCGCCCTAGCCGCGGAGGCGAACATGCCGAGCCAGCGGAGCTGGAGTCGTTATCCCTCGACGGCATGCCCGATCAGCTCAATAAGCACCTCAATAAGCAAAAGGAGTTCATCCAAGGCTTGATGGAGTTGCTGAAGGAGAGCCTCGACGACATGCCCGCTAAGCTCAATCAGCAGGGGGAGTTGACCGCCGGCTTGGTGATGCTGCTGAAGAAGAGCATTGCCTCGGAGAAGAAGGCGACCGGCGAAATCCTGCGACTTCAGGAGGATAAGGCGAAGCTCTGCCACGAGATCGACATGTTGAAGGAGAAGAATGCCGGCTGGAAGAAGCTGCATGAGAATAGTAGTTCCTCGATGAAGATGCTACAGGCCCTCATCATGGAACAGAAGGAGGAGTTGGCGAAGCTCCGCATTGAGCACTCGGCTGCTGTCAAGGTACGTAATGCGGCCGTGGAACAGATGATGAAGGCTCGCGTCGAGAAATCCCGCATCATGGACAGAATGAAGAAGATGGCGGAGGAGACGCGCAAGGAGATGGAGGTCGTGGCGGAGATGAAGAAGCAGTTATGACTCCACGGCGAATTAGATCATTTGGGGTGATGATCTTCCTTCTTCTTTTGCTCATGTGTTTCATCTTTTGCTTCGGGTGTTTCGCCGCACATGTCACGTTCTCTGCGAGGCATGAATAGAACAATGGTTTTTTTGAGGGAATGAATAGAACAATGCTAACAATGAGATGACTAGCAAATTAGATCATTTTTATCGCCATATGGCACTGGGCTGCCATGTTTCGTGCTACTCCTTCGCAGTACTACTCCGGTGGAAAACTTGAGTATACCGCACGGTTCTTTGCTCCTCCTCGATCAGGTTGTCGGTGCATTTATACGAGCAGTCAAATCACAAGACCCCGCCTTCCAACAGTAATGAGCCATCAAATCACAAAGGCCCTCGCCTCTCGTGAAACTGACCTAGCTAGACTGCCCCGCCCTCTGGCCTTTTAAAAATGTATACTTTTGTACAGCAGTAGTATCGATGGATTGCGCCATGGAGCAAAACTTGAAATTAAAAAAATGGTGGTACATATAGAGAGCGATCGTCGCCAAATTATGCATATAGTACTATTAAAAAGGCTAGTCACAATAATGTTCTCCGGCACAACCCATCCCTCAAATAAAACTAAGAGGGTGCTTGGATACGTTTTAGTCCCATGACTAAAAGTAGTGGGACTAAAACATGCTAGCCTCACCCATTCTTGGATCCAAATACTAAAAAGGCTAAAATCAAGTTAATGAGCATTTGGTATCCTCCAAACCCTCCAATCCAAAACTCGCCTGTGTTAAAGGATAGGAGTTAAATGAGTAGAGAGAGGACTAGTCCACATTTTAGTAGGGGTAGCCCTGACTAAAAAATTTAGTCTCAAGACTAGTTTTAGCCCTCTTTAGTCAGGGGTGCTTGGAACTTTAGCCTCTTAAAGATACTATTTTTAGTTAGACTAAAATAAGTCCCTTGGATCCAAGCACCCTCTAAGCATCCTGGAATTCTTTGACAAAACTAACCACCCTGAAATTCTTTGAAAACTAAACTGGTAGCTATATCATGGTGGCCATATGTGATGCCCCGAGACCGATGTGCCAGGTGTCCTCCAGTTATTTGCTGTTGTTGACTTGTCTTTGCTTGCGTGTCATGTATTTCATATCATGTCATCATGTGCATTTCATTTGCATACATGTTCGTCTCATGCATCCAAGCATTTTCCCCGTTGTCCGTTTTGCATTCCGGCGCTCCTATGTCACCCGGTGTCCCTTTCTACCTCTTTTCGTGTGCGGGTATTAAACGTTTTCGGATTGGACCGAGACTTGCCATGCGACCTTGGTTTACTACCGGTAGACCGCCTGTCAAGTTTCGTGCCATTTGAACTTCATTTGATACTCCAACGGTTAATCGAGAGACCGAGAAGGCCTCGTGTGTGTTGCAGCCCAACACCCCTCCAAAGTGGCCCAAAACCCACCTAAACCTCTCCCATCATCTCGGTCGTTCGATCACGATCACGTGGCCGAAAACCACACCTCATTTGGACTCTCCTAGCTCCCTCTACCTATAAATAGGCCCTCCCCGTCCATTTTCGCGGACGAAACCCTAGATCCCACCTCCTCGCACCGACAGACACGTCCACCGCCGCGCCGGACATGTCCGCGCCGTTGTACCCGACCAATCAGCGCTGGCCACCTGTCCACCGCTGCCTTTATCTCTCCTCCCCGCCTCCCGTGGCCCGCCGGGCCCAGGGCAGGCCCACCCGGGCCCGATCTGCTCCGCCGCCGCTCGGTCGCTCACCCGAGGCATGCACCGCCCCGCCGCCGGCCGTTTCCTCGCCGCGCCGCCCCTCCCCACCACCTGGAGCCGTGCCTCGCCGCCCGCCATGCGCCTAAGCTCGCCGGCTGCCGCGCGCCTGCTCCGCTCGCCTCGCGTCGCTGCCTCGTTCACCACGCGCCGCCGCATAGCCTCGCCAAGCTCGCCGCCGCCGCTTGCTCGCCGGAATCTCGCCGGCGACCGCTTCAATCTCGTCGGAGTTCTCTCTCCGGTGGATCTAGAAAAGGTGGACCAGATCCACCACTTCCACGAACCAAACACGTCCCCGCGATCCGGATCTCCTCATCCCGCTTCACCTCGTCCCCGCGTTGACTTTTCGCAGAGGTAATATTTCACTAAGTCCTGAGATTCCCTGATTCATATGCCTCTATTCATCAGGCCATAACTCATCATCCATTGCTCCGATTCGTGCGTGTAGCATATCAAAATGTTTGTCTCGACGAGTACATCATTTCATCTCACTGCATCATTTTCATTTGAGCTCATCTTGATGCCCGAAATGCTGTTGGAAGAGGGCTATGTGATGAATTTGTCAGATCTGTTTCATCAATTAGACTTTTGTCATTTTTGCCATGTTTAATGTGTGCATGATATGATCCTGAGCTTTACATGTGTTTTGTTATATGCCATGCCATCTTTACAGAGATGTTTGCCATGTATTTTTGTGGTGTTTGTGGTGACTAGCACAAGCTTGCAAAGTAGAGTAATCGGTAATGCTGATTTCAGGGACTTAGTTTTTCACTAAGTCCTTGTCCTGATTTTTTTTCGTTAAGCCATATGTTCATGTTGTTTCCTAGTGATCCGTGCCTCTTTTGAGGATGATAAGTAAGGATGTTTTGTTAATATTGTGCTGCTCTATCCATCCATGTCTTTGTTTGCATTTATGGAGCACCCTAGCTCGATTCAATCAAGCTCTACTTTTGCTATAAAATGTTCCTGGCAGATTGTTAACATGTCTAGCGATTTTGCCAAGCTTGTTGTTATTGATCCGTGCATGCTATGTTGTTGTTCTTGCCATGTCTAGCTTCTATGCCATGTATTCTTGATGGGTGTATGCTTAGTTTGTCATGACATGCTCTGTAGTGAGTGCATCGAGCTCGTAAACATGCCTACTCATTAACTGTTTTGCATGCTCCAGTTTTTCACTAAGTCTGAATCTGTTTATGTTTTTGCCATGTTCACATGCTTGCAATTGAATGTTCTGATCCCTTTTGTCTCAAGGTCACTAAGGGACTTTTGTTAAGTGCTTTGAGTAGCTTCATGCCATGCCTTGTTTTGCCATGTTAAGTTCCTGTAGCTTATAGTTTTCATGCTCCAAAGTATGCTTCCTGATGATAAATTCCAGACTTGTGTTAATTTCACAAAGTCTGAAACCTGTTGTCTATTGCACTTTTGCCATGCGTGTTTGAACCTGTTAATGGATGAATTAGCCGTAGCTCAATGTTCATCTTTTGTGAAGCATCTAGAGTGGATCCCTGCCATGTATATTGTTGCCATGTTTGAGTGTTGTAGCATATTAAGTTGATGCATTTAGATGGCTACTTCTGTTTATCGCAGACCGGTGCCATATTTGTTTTGCTTGCCATTTCCAAACCATGCTTCCGATTTTGGTGATCTTTATATCGATTTCAACCGAAATCACCTCACCTTTCCAGTGGCACTCTTGGATTTCCAAGTTGAGGCCAGGTTCAATCATTCCTTGTCAAATCATGCATATGCATCACATACCGCATCCCGCATATCGTACCATGTTCGTGTGTTGGTTGTTTACTATGTTGTGTGCTTCTTTCCGGTGTTTCTTCTTCGGGTTGGTTCCGATAATGTCGCGTTCGTGAGGATCCGTTCGACTACGTCCGTTTGTCTTCTTCATGGACTCGTTCTTCTTCCTTGCGGGATTTCATGCAAGATGACCATACCCTCGAAATCACTTCTATCTTTGCTTGCTAGTTGCTCACTCTTTTGCTATGCCTATGCTGCGATACCTACTACTTGCTTATCATGCCTCCCATATTGTTAAGCCAAGCCTCTAACCCACCTTGTCCTAGCAAACCGTTGTTTGGCTATGTTACCGCTTTGCTCAGCCCCTCTTATAGCGTTGTTAGTTGCAGGTGAAGATTGGAGCTTGTTCCATGTTTGGAACATGGATATTTGGTTGGGGTATCACAATATATCTTATTTAATTAATGCATCTATATACTTGGTAAAGGGTGGAAGGCTCGGCCTTATGCCTGGTGTTTTGTTCCACTCTTGCCGCCCTAGTTTCCGTCATATCGGTGTTATGTTCCCGGATTTTGCGTTCCTTACGCGGTTGGGTTATAATGGGAATCCCTTGCCAGTTCGCCTTGAATAAAACTCCTCCATCAAGGCCCAACATTGGTTTTACCATTCGCCACCTAGCCTCCTTTTCCCTTGGGTTAGGCCAGCCCAAGGGTCATCTTTATTTTTTAACCCCCCCCCCTCCACCCGGGCCAGTGCTTGTCTAAGTGTTGGTCCAACCGAGCGATGTCCGGAGCTACCAGGGGCAACTCTGGGCTGGCCCACCCGACGTCTTGCTCATCCGGTGTGCCCTGAGAACGAGATATGTGCGGCTTCTATCGGGATTTGTCGGCACATCTGGGTGGTCTTGCTGGTCTTGTTTTACCATTGTCGAAATGTCTTGTAACGGGATTCCGAGTCTGATCGGGTCTTCCCGCTAGAAGGAATATCCTTCATTGACCGTGAGAGCTTGTGATGGGCTAAGTTGGGACACCCCTGCAGGGATTTGAACTTTCAAAAGCCATGCCCGCGGTTACGGGCAAATGGGAATTTGTTAACGTCTGGTTGTATAAAACCTGAAGTTGACCTTAATTAAAATACATCAACCGCGTGTGTAACCGTGATGGTCTCTTTCCGGCGGAGTCCGGGAAGTGAACACGGTGTTGTAGTAATGCTTGACGTAGGTTGTTCTAGGATCACTTCTTGATCATAGTTGTTCAACCGTGCTTTTGCCTTCTCTTCTCGCTCTCATTTGCGTATGTTAGCCACCATATATACTAGTCGCTTGCTGCAGCTCCACCTCATACCTTTTACCCTTCCTATAAGCTTAAATAGTCTTGATCGCGAGGGTGTGAGATTGTTGAGTCCCCGTGACTCACAGATACTTCCAAAACCAGTTTGCAGGTGCTGATGTTACCGAGAAGGTGACGCAACCAAGCTCAAGGAGGAGTTCGATGAAGATCTTGTCCTTTGTGTTGTTTCGTTCTAGTTGATCAGTAGTGGAGCCCAGTTGGGGTCGATCGGGGATCTGTGTAGCATTTGGGGTAGTCTTCTTTTATTTTGGCTCCGTAGTCAGGCCCTGATTGTATTTGGTTGATGTAATGCTTTATTCATGTATTTGTGTGAAGTGGCAATTGTAAGCCAACTATGTATCTCTTTCCCTTATGTATTACATGGGTTGTGTGAAGATTACCTCACTTGCGACATTGCTTTCAATGCGGTTATGCCTCTAAGTAGTGCTTTGACACGTGGGAGATATATCCACATCGAGGGCGTTACAAGTTGGTAATCAGAGCCTTCCCCGACCTTAGGATCCCCCAGCTTGATCAAATCGCTGGCGTTATTGAGTCTAGAAATGTTTTGAGTCATTTAGGAATTATATATATTGGAGAGTTAGGACTTCTTTTTACTCCTCAGTCCCTTCATCGCTCTGGTGAGGCACCCTGACGTAGAGTTTTGACTCTTCTCTTCTCAAATTTCACTAAAAAAAATTTAGGATCACGCGGGTATCTTGGAATCGTTCCGATGGTTTTGTGACGAGAACATTGTTCTTGGTGCCTCCTGACATTTAGGGATTGTGGCAGTGTCCTGGGGAGTTGAGCTCCGAGGTGTTGTCGTCACAATTTTATCGTTGCAGTTCTGGAATACCTGAGATTAGTTTCGCCGACATCGAAAATCTCTTTTATGCAGTTGTTGGTGAGATAACCTCGACGCCACCCAGTACTGGGGCGGGAGTTCGGGAGTATTGCCATAATTCATATAACGGATGCTTTTCAAAGGTTGAGGTAGATGATTTCCGAAGGTTTCTTGGTTATGTGTTGAAGGATGGATACAGCTGGATGTAGGATTTGTTAGTTTGGGTGAGATATTGTGCTTCCCCTGTATCCCCAACACCTGATTGCATAACCGGAAAGTTTCGGGAGTTTATAAGTGGGAATTCAAGTAGCTCTTAGGATATCTTTCCGAGAGATGTATGATATGAAATTGGGGTTCAATGTTTAGTGGTCCGCCTATCCACGGTTGGTTTTATAGTGGTCTCGTTGTGTCTTAAAGAGTCTTTGGCTATGCCAACTCGGGGACGCTTCGTATGTCATGTGCACTGCCTTGTACATGATGGTGCTGTATGATCAAGCCCGTGTAGGCCCCACCACGAAAACTTCGGACGAATTCTCTATCATATGTTTGTTCCGGCTTATTTTGCAAGCCAATCCTTTGTTTTGTTTTGAGTTGTGGTATTCGAGTTGCTTCGAAGTCAAATGTTGATTCCATACCTTTTCCAAGCGGTGTTCTCATATTTCTATGTGAATACAAATCCTTCGTGATCATCGAGATTGTCATCTAAATTTCTTCTCTACCGGCGTGTTTCTCTTCAAGTGAATCCGATCACTTCAACATTCGCAAGATCAATTATCAGTTCTTCTCAACGGTGTTTGTTTCATCCATCTCCAAGTTGCCTTTGTTTTTCCCACCCTCCCTCCCTTTGTTTTCTTCAAGGACTCAGATTTCTTAATCAAGTATCTTTTTATTCGTGTGAAGTCTCTCCATTCTTTTCCGTCAATGTTCTTACCCGGTGGTTCTCACGAAGATTCTAACGGAGCTTCAAGTTCGTCACTCTTCACTCATTTTATTCTCCGGTGGAACCAATTCAAGCTTGGTTGATCATATCTTTCCTCGTTTCAAATGCCTTCTTATGCCGGTGCACCTCATAATCATTCCCCGCTTGCTATTCAATTGTTCCGGAGTGCTCAAGATATCTCGAAGATTTGTGTTTTCCACTCTGCATTCGTTCAAGATCCTTCGAGGATATTCTCTCATTCAAGCCATTTGATTCAACCGGTGCTATCTATTTTCCAAGCGACCTTTTCAACGGTGTAACTTTTGAGTGAGCCCTAACCCATAGGTCTTTTCCCAGGATCTTACCTGACTCTTCTTATTCTCCCGGAGCTTTTCAAATTCATCTCAAAGTTTGACGTAAGAATGAGTTATCATTAGTCAAATGCCCTTCTCCAAGATCTTTCCAACTCTTTTCATCGTTGGCTCAATCTCTTCGCTTTTGATTCTTCTGGAGTGCCTAAATGATGCATGGTGGTGTTTCTCGTCGTCATTCTCGCATTTTGAAGACGAAGAAGATTTTTCTCTCAATCTTGCTCCATTCTATTCGAGATTCGTGATTCCAGTCGAGCCATCCTCTTATATTTGTTTTCGATTGTCAGAATTCTTTTCACCTATCCGGAGCAATTCAAGAGCCTTCTCAGTTGGATTATCCGGAGTCCATAAATTCAGGTTTATTCATTCCAGCTTTCAGCTCTCATACTCTAAATCATACCGGTGTTTATATCAAGGACCCTCTAATCAGCTCGTAATCTCT
This sequence comes from Triticum dicoccoides, assembly GCF_002162155.2. Lineage (NCBI taxonomy): Eukaryota > Viridiplantae > Streptophyta > Magnoliopsida > Poales > Poaceae > Triticum > Triticum dicoccoides. Next base: position 53,235,273 of record NC_041380.1, on the reverse strand, counting down.
TCGTTCTCATGGATCTAAATTCTCTCAAGTATCCTCGTTCATTTCATAATTCTTCCTAGTGTTCCTTTATCTTCCCATCGGTCATTTTAATTATTATGGTGGTTCGTGCAAGATTCCTCTTATTTCGTTATCATATCAATTCATTCGTTGTTTCGATTCCACCGGTGTTTCGTTGAAGACGTTCTCAAGTTATGCTATACCTATCTTAATCCTTTCTACGAGAATAAGTAGTGTGCCAAGTCCGTGGATTGTCATCAATTTAATTGGTGAAGGATACGCATAATGTAATTCTTATTCTTGTTTCATCGAGTTTACTCAATTCCTTATTCTGGAGCCTCATCAAATTCTTGATTTCATTTGTTCATCTTTCTTTCCCGGAGTCCCAGGCACGCGCAATTACATCATCACGGAGATCCATCTAAATCATTACAAGAGTTCACCCTGTGTTTTCAACTTCTCTTTCCTTCCGTTTGATCATTCTTTGTTTACCGGAGTTCTTCATGAAGGTTCTACATGATGGTTCATCAAGGTTTTAATTCCTTCTTGAACTGTTCATCGAGATTCTTTTCAGAGGAGCTCAAGCATTTTTCATCTTGCAATCCAGAGTGCAATTCTTTCACGCATCTCTTTTGAAGTGGTGTTATGTTATTCTTGATAATTTCCCTTCGTGCTTCGTGTTTCACAAGTTATCAAGATGAGGTATTTTAAATCCATCAATCTCGTCATTGGAGTTATCTGGGGTTATATTCCACCTAAAGCCTTCCCTAAGGATTGTTGCTAATTATGGTGCTTATAAGTGACCCAAGTTCTTCATCTATCCTCCCGGTGAAATATTGTCTCGTCTCCTTGTTCATATCAATCAAATTCTTTTTCCCGTGAGTGGCAGAACGTCACCTCATAATTTGAGATGTATTCTATAATCCCACATCAACTTTTTCCTTTTCGTTGTTGGGTTTCCAACAACTCCGTTCGAACCTTCTCCTAAAGATGCTTTTTGCAAGCTCATTTGAGGTAGAAGATGTTGTTTTCTTCTCCGTTCTTTTGTTCCGACGATCCAACTTCTATTCTTTCTCCCGGAGGTCTAGCGATGTTGCTCTTTTCACCCCATCATCTTGCTTTGTCAAGATCATGTTCAATTCCTTCCATGTCCAACCGGAGTGTTGTAGTAATTGATCTTTATCGTCCCTTGTACATCTCGTTTCAATCGGAGTGCTTGCACGTACCTATTGTCCATTGTAACACTTTTCTCATGTCTTTCAACCTACAGGGTTCTCGTGATGTTCCTTGTTCCTCTTTTCTAACGGAGGTTTTCAACTTTGTTCATCTCCGTTGTATTATCCTTTTCAATTTGCTCAACCTTGCAAGGTTTGTGGTTTCACCCGTTTGTCAAAGAAGCAACTTAGTTTTACCTCTTCTCTTTCTATTCCATTGTCCCTCTGGTGCCATTCGAGATCTCGGGACGAGATCCTCTCATAGTGGTGGAGTGTTGTGACGCCCCGAGACCGATGTGCCAGGTGTCCTGCAGTTATTCGTTGTTGTTGCCTTGTCTTTGCTTGCGTGTCATGTATTGCATATCATGTCATCATGTGCATTTCATTTGCATACATGTTCGTCTCATGCATCCGAGCATTTTCCCCGTTGTCCGTTTTGCATTCCGGCACTCCTATGTCACCCGGTGTCCCTTTCTACCTCTTTTCGTGTGCAGGTGTTAAACGTTTTCGGATTGGACCAAGACTTGCCATGTGTCCTTGGTTTACTACCGGTAGACCACCTGTCAAGTTTCGTGCCATTTGGACTTCGTTTGATACTCCAACGGTTAACCGAGGGACCGAAAAGGCCTCGTGTGTGTTGCGGCCCAACACCCCTCCAAAGTGGCCCAAAACCCACCTAAACCTCTCCCATCATCTCGGTCGTTCGATCACGATCGCGTGGCCGAAAACCGCACCTCATTTGGACTCTCCTAGCTCCCTCTACCTATAAATATGCCCTCCCCGTCCATTTTCGCAGACGAAACCCTAGATCCCACCTCCTCGCACCGACGGACACGTCCATCGCCGCGCCGGACATGTCCGCGCCGCCGTGCCCGACCAATCCGCGCCGGCCACCTGTCCACCGCCTCCTTTCTCTCTCCTCCCCGCCTCCCGCGGCCCGCCGGGCCCAGGACAGGCCCACCCAGGCCTGATCTGCTCCGCCGCCGCTCGGTCGCGCGCCCGAGGCACGCGCCGCCCCGCTGCCGGCCGTTTCCTCGCCGCGCCACCCGTCCCCGCCGCCTAGAGCCACGCCTCGCCGCCCGCCATGCGCCTAAGCTCGCCGGACGCCGCGCGCCTGCTCCGCTCGCCTCGCGCCACCACCTCGTTCGCCGCGTGCCGCCGCATAGCCTCTCCAAGCTCGCCGCCGCCGCTTTGCTCGCCGGCCTCCTCGCCGGAATCTCGTCGGCGACCGCTTCAAGCTCGCCGGAGTTCTCTCTCTGGTGGATCTGGAAAAGGTGGACCAGATCCACCACTTCCACGAACCAAACACGTCCCCCTCGATCCGGATCTCCTCATCCCGCTTCGCCTCGTCCCCGCGTTGACTTTTCGCGAAGGTAATATTTCACTAAGTCCTGAGATTTTCTGATTCATATGCCTCTATTCATCAGGCCATAACTCAATATCCGTTGCTCCGATTCGTGCGTGTAGCATATCAAAATGTTCACCTCGACGAGTACATCATTTCATCTCATTGCATCGTTTTCATTTGAGCTCATCTTGATGCCCGAAATGCTGTTGGAAGAGGGCTATGTGATGAATTTGTCAGATCTATTTCATCAATTAGACTTTTGTCATTTTTGCCATGTTTAACGTGTGCATGATATGATCCTGAGCTCTACATGTGTTTTGTTATATGCCATGCCATCTTTACAGAGGTGCTTGCCATGTATTTTTGTGGTGTTTGTGGTGACTAGCACAAGCTTGCAAAGTAGCGTAATCGGTAATGCTGATTTCAGGGACTTTGTTTTTCACTAAGTCCTTGTCCTGATTTTTTGTCGTTAAGCCATATGTTCATGTTGTTTCCTAGTGATCCGTGCCTCTTTTGAGGATGATAAGTAAGGATGTTTTCTTAATATTGTCGTGCTATATCCATCCATGTCTTTGTTTGCATTTATGGAGTACCCTAGCTCGAGTCAATCGAGCTCTACTTTTGCTATAAAATGTTCCTGGCAGATTGTTAACATGTTTAGCGATTTTGCCAAGCTTGTTGTTATTGATCTGTGCATACTATGTTGTTTTTCTTGCCATGTCTAGCTTCTATGCCATGTATTTTTGATGGGTGTATGCTTAGTTTGTCATGCCATGCTCTGTAGTGAGTGCATCGAGCTCGTAAACATGACTACTCATTAACTGTTTTGCATGCTCCAGTTTTTCACTAAGTCTGAATCTGTTTATATTTTTGCCATGTTCACGTGCTTGCAATTGAATGTTCTGATCCCTTTTGGCTCAAGGTCACTAAGGGACTTTTGTTAAGTGCTTTGAGTAGCTTCATGCCATGCCTTGTTTTGCCATGTTAAGTTCCTGTAGCTTATAGTTTTCATGCTCCAAAGTATGCTTCCTGACGATGAATTCCAGACTTGTGTTAATTTCACAAAGTCTGAAACCTGTTGTCTTTTGCACTTTTGCCATGCTTGTTTGAACCTGTTAATGGATGAATTAGCCGTAGCTCAGTGTTCAACTTTTGTCAAGCATCTTGAGTGGATCCTTGCCATGTATTTTGTTGCCATGTTTGAGTGCTGTAGCATATTTAACTTGATGCATTTAGATGGCTACTTGCTGTTTATCGCAGACCGGTGCCATATTTGTTTTGCTTGCCATTTCCAAACCGTGCGTCCGATTCCGGTGATCTTTATATCGATTTCAACCTAAATCACCTCACCTTTCCAGTGGCACTCTTGGATTTCCAAGTTGAGGCCAGGTTCAATCATTCCTTGTCAAATCATGCATATGCATCACATACCGCATCCCGCATATCATACCATGTTCGTGTGTTGGTTGTTTACTATGTTGTGTGCTTCTTTCCTGTGTTGCTTCTTTGGGTTGGTTCCGATAATGTCGCGTTCGTGAGGATCTGTTTGACTACGTCTGTTTGTCTTCTTCATGGACTCGTTCTTCTTCCTTGCGGATTTCAGGCAAGATGACCATACCCTCGAAATCACTTCTATCTTTGCTTGCTAGTTGCTCGCTCTTTTGCTATGCCTATGCTGCTATACCTACCACTTGCTTATCATACCTCCCATATTGTTAAGCCAAACCTCTAACCCACCTTGTCCTAGCAAACCGTTGTTTGGCTATGTTACCGCTTTGCTCAGCCCCTCTTATAGCGTTGCTAGTTGCAGGTGAAGATTGAAGCTTGTTCCATGTTTGAAACATGGATATTTGGTTGGGATATCACAATATATCTTATTTAATTAATGCATCTATATACTTGGTAAAGGGTGGAAGGCTCGGCCTTATGCCTGGTGTTTTGTTCCACTCTTGCCGCCCTAGTTTCCGTCATATCGGTGTTATGTTCCCGGATTTTGCGTTCCTTACGCGGTTGGGTTATAATGGGGACCCCTTGACAGTTCGCCTTGAATAAATCTCCTCCAGCAAGGCCCAACATTGGTTTTACCATTCGCCACCTAGCCTCTTTTTCCCTTGGGTTAGGCCAGCCCAAGGGTCATCTTTATTTTTTAACCCCCCCGGGCCAGTGCTTGTCTAAGTGTTGGTCCAACCGAGCGATGTCCGGAGCTACCAGGGGCAACTCTGGGCTGGCCCACCCGACGAATGGAGTGGCGGGGGTGGGGATGCTGGTGCACCAACAATTAGTTGGCTTGGAGCTTTTCACCCCTGTACCAGCTTACCCCGATGATGACGAGGATGACCCGGCTTGAGGAAGGGCGTCAGTGCAGAGTGGCCTGCGATGTTCGCACGAGACGGCGTCATCAGAGTGAGGGCCTTCCACGACGGCGTAGACAACCACTATGCCTCTCTCTCTATCTCTGTCTCTCTGTGGGGTAGAATGTGGGGAATTTGACACGGATGCGCTCATGTCGAGCGTGGCCACATGAACAGGTTGGGTTGTTTGAAAGATTCATGTTTCTAATCCAACAAGTAACAGGTAGTTCGCTGGGAAGTGTCAGAAATCTCTGGATACTATTTCCATTTTGGATATTACTATTGGTATTATTTTAGAATATAATTCGTGAGAGAACGCTATGTATCACGAGACAAGTCAAATCGTGATTGGACGGATGAGCACATGCGACGCGGTCGACTCAACAAGAAAATTCAGCTGGCCGGATGTTCCTTCCGGTTACTACAATATAAACTTTCCAAAAAGAAAGAGGATACTTTCCCAAACTTACACTGGTCTGTTTGCAGCAAATTGGTAACCATGCATGATTTCCTTCCAAAATTTGACGGCATCTCCAACTCCAACACGGATTCGACTCCGCCATTCTTCTCCTTATATTTCCCTTTCGTTCAAGGTCAACCAGAGAAACAGCCTTCGCCGCCGACGACCAACCAGCATACAGCCGCCGCTCGGCAAGAAGACGAAAGGGTGCCAGTGCCGTGAGAACCGGCTGGTGGAGGACAGGGAGTCCCGCCAGGTGACCTTCTCCAAGCGCAAGTCGGGGATATGGAAGAAGGCCTCCGGGCTCGCCCTGCTCTGTCGCGCCAGTCTCACCGTCGTTGTCTTTTCCGAGGCCGGCAAAGGCTTCGCGTTTGGCAACCCCTCCACTGACGCCGTCCTGGCCTACGCCGGCTACGGCGACACCAATGCTCATCCTGCTGCGACTAATGACGTGGAGTGGGAGGCCCTGGAGGCGCTATGCCGGGAGACGGAGAAGAAAGGCGTGGAGGTGGCCGTGGAGGCCGCGCGGATGAGCGCCGTCAGGAAGAAGGTGGTGGACGTGCAGACGCAGGTGGGGAGGTGGTTCTGGTGGGAGGCAGACGTAGAGGCGCTCGCTGAGGCCGAGCTGCCCGAGTTCGCAAGGGCACTCCAGCATCTCAGGGACAACGTGCGCCGCCGTGCCGACAACCTGGTGTCTGCTCTACTGCCGCAGTAGTCCAAGGTAGGCTACACATCTGTTAAGATTACCAGAGACTCTTTTACCAGTGGTCCAAGGCATTTGTTCAGAGAAAAGGGTGAGTCATTCCTTATAATCCTTGTATTATGATGGCGGGGTGTATTAGGTAGTTTAGACATCATAAATGTTTTGAAAAAAGGGTTGTTGATGTTGAGACAACTCAAATCGTGATTGGCCGGATGTTCCTTCCCGTTACTACAATATAAACTTTCCAAAAAGGATGATACTTTCCCAAACTTACACCGATCTGTTTGCAGCAAATCGGTAACCACGCATGAGTCCAGTAATTATTCGCACAAGGTGATTGATTTCCTTTCAAAAGTTGACGCATCTCCAACTCCAACAGGGCTTCCACTCCGCCGTTCTTCTCCTTATATTTCCCTTTCGTTCAAGGTCAACTCAAAAAGATTCACGAATTTCCAAGCAATTTCATTAAATCATCATCAGTATATATCTGGTCGAAAAAGATCCCCTCCCCCATTGCACATGGCTGGCCCTTTGGCATTTACAAAAAAAATAGTGCCACACAAAGGCTCATTTCGCCCCATGTGCAAAGTGGTGGATTCAAATAGCTATATCATGTGGTGTGACCGGTGACACACGGTTGGTCATAAACAAATGTTCACAATGTGAGGTGTAAAACTATCGATATTTCTTTCTGACTTGGCATGTGCAACACGTTACTACTTGCACACAGCCGACCAAAAAAATGTGTGCAGTGTTGATGGGGTCTATATAAATCAGTTCACTCCCCTGTGAACCTAAACATGATTACTCTGCACCTCTCCCTCTCCACTAAGAAACTCGTCCACTAAAGGCAATGATGTTGGCCATCATGGGTCTGGTTGTGGCGCAGATGTTCTCCCAAACATCCGTGCCGTCCATGAGCTAGGTACACATCAATTACATGTATATCACATATACCTTTTGTTTTGCCGGCCTTCTTGTCCACTAAGTATTTGGGGCAGTTCCGCTTCCAGTGACCACTTCCCTTGCAATAAAAGCACTCAGTCTCGGGCTTGGGTCCATTCTTTGGCTTCTTCCTGGTAGCTTGCTTACCGGGCGCGGCAACTCCCTTGCCATCCTTCTTGAAGTTCTTCTTACCCTTGCCTTTCTTGAACTTAGTGGTTTTATTCACCATCAACACTTGATGTTCCTTTTTGACTTCTACCTCTGCTGATTTCAGCATTGCAAATAATTCAGGAATGGTCTTTTCCATCCCCTGCATATTGAAGTTCATCACAAAGCTCTTGTAGCTTGGTGGAAGCGACTGAAGGATTCTGTCAATGACTGCGTCATCCGGGAGATTAACTCCCAGCTGAGTCAAGCGGTTATGTAACCCAGACATTGTGAGTATGTGCTCACTGACAGAACTATTTTCCTCCATCTTACAGCTGAAAAACTTGTCGGAGACTTCATATCTCTCGACCCGGGCATGAGCTTGGAAAACCATTTTCAGCTCTTCGAACATCTCATATGCTCCGTGTCTCTCAAAACGTTTTTGGAGCCCCGGTTCTAAGCTGTAAAGCATGCCGCACTGAACGAGGGAGTAATCATCAGCACGTGTCTGCCAAGCATTCATAACATCTTGGTTATGTGGGACGGGTGCATCACCTAGCGGTGCTTGTAGGACATAATCTTTCTTGGCAGCCATGAGGATGATCCTCAGGTTCCGAACCCAGTCCGTATAGTTGCTGCCATCATCTTTCAGCTTGGTTTTCTCTAGGAACGCGTTGAAGTTGAGGACAACGTTGGCCATTTGATCTACAAGACATATTGTAAAGATTTTAGACTAAGTTCATGATAATTAAGTTCATCTAATCAAATTATTCAATGAACTCCCACTCAGATAGACATCCCTCCAGTCATCTAAGTATAACATGATCCGAGTTAACTAGGATGTGTCCGATCATCACATGAGACGAACTAGTCCATGTCGTTGAACATCTTCATGTTGATCGTATCCTCTATACGACTCATGCTCGACCTTTCGGTCTTCTGTGTTCCGAGGCCATGTCTGTACATGCTAGGCTCGTCAAGTCAACCTAAGTGTTTGCATGTGTAAATCTGTCTTACACCCGTTGTATGTGAACATTGGAATCTATCACACCCGATCATCACGTGGTGCTTCGAAACAACGAACTGTCACAACGGTGCACAGTTAGGGGGAACACTTTCTTGAAATTATTATGAGGGACCATCTTATTTACTACCGTTGTTCTAAGTAAACAAGATGTAAAAAACATGATAAACATCACATGCAATCAAATAATAATAGTGACATGATATGGCCAATATCACATAGCTCCTTTGATCTCCATCTTGGGGCTCCATGATCATCTTGTCACCGGCATGACACCATGATCTCCATCATCATGATCTCCATCATCATGTCTCCATGAAGTTGCTCGCCAACTATTACTTCTACTACTATGGCTAACACGTTTAGCAATAAAGTAAAGTAATTTACATGGCGTTTCTCAATGACACGCAGGTCATACAAAAAATAAAGACAACTCCTATGGCTCCTGCCGATTGTCATACTCATCGACATGCAAGTCGTGATTCATATTACAAGAACATGATCTCATACATCACATATATATCATTCATCATTCATCACAACTTTGGCCATATCACATCACAGAACACTTGCTGCAAAAACAAGTTAGACGTCCTCTAATTGTTGTTGCAAGTTTTACGTGGCTGCAATAGGGTTCTAGCAAGAACGTTTTCTTACCTACGTGAAAGCCACAACGTGATTTGTCAACTTCTATTTACCCTTCATAAGGACCCTTTTCATCGAATCCGCTCCAACTAAAGTGGGAGAGACAGACACCCGCCAGCCACCTTATGCAACTAGTGCATGTTAGTCGGTGGAAGCGGTCTGACGTAAGCATACGTGTAAGGTTGGTCCGGGCCGCTTCATCCCACAATACCGCTGAAGCAAAATAAGACTAGTAGCGGCAAGAAAGTTGACAACATCTACGCCCACAACAAATTGTGTTCTACTCGTGCAAAGAGAACTACGCATAGACCTAGCTCATGATGCCACTGTTGGGGATCGTTGCAGAAAACAAAAATTTTCCTACGGTTTCACCAAGATCCATCTATGAGTTCATCTAGAAATGAGTGATCGTATGCATCTACATACCTTTGTAGATCGCGAGTGGAAGCGTTCAAAGAACGGGGATGAGGGAGTCGTACTCGACATGATCCAAATCACCGCAGATCCTAGCGCCGAACGGACAGCACCTCCGCGTTCAACACATGTACGGTCAGCGTGACGTCTCCTTCTTCTTGATCCAGCAAGGGGGAAGGAGAGGTTGAGGAAGATGGCTCCAGCAGCAGCACGACGGCGTGGTGGTGATGGAGCTGCAGTACTCCAACAGGGCTTCGCCAAGCTCTATGGAGGAGGAGGAGGTGTTGGAGAGGGAGAGGGAGGCACCAAAGGCAAAGGTAAGAGGTCCTCCATCCCCCCCACTATATATAGGGGGGCCTAGGGGGGGCGTCGGCCCTAGGAGATGCAATCTCCTAGGGGGGCGGCGGCCAAGGGGTGGGGGGCTTGCCCCCCAAGCAAGAGGGTGCCCCCTTTAGTGTTTCCCCCACCCTAGGCGCATGGGCCCTAGGGGAAGTGGAGCCCCAGCCCACTTTGGGCTGGATCCCTTCCCACTTCATCCCATGGGGCCCTCCGGGATAGGTGGCCCCACCCGGTGGACCTCCGGGACCCTTCCGGTGGTCCCGGTACAATACCGGTGACCCCGAAACTTGTCCCGATGGCCGAAATAGCACTTCCTATATATAATTCTTTACCTCCGGACCATTCCGGAACTCCTCGTGACGTCCGGGATCTCATACGGGACTCCAAACAACATTCGGGTTACTGCATATACATATCCCTACAACCCTAGTGTCACCGAATCTTAAGTGTGTAGACCCTACGGGTTCGGGAGACATGTAGACATGACCGAGATTGCTCTCCGGTCAATAACCAGCAGCGGGATCTGGATACCCATGTTGGCTCCCACATGCTCCTTGATGATCTCATTGGATGAACCACGATGTCGAGGATTCAAGCAACCCCGTACACAATTCCCTTTGTCAATCGGTATGTTACTTGCCCGAGATTCGATCGTCGGTATCCCAATACCTTGTTCAATCTCGTTACCGGCAAGTCACTTTACTCGTACCGTAATGCATGATCCCGTGACCAGACACTTGGTCACTTTGAGCTCATAATGATGATGCATTACCGAGTGGGCCCAGTGATACCTCTCCGTCATACGGAGTGACAAATCCCAGTCTTGATCCGTGTCAACCCAACAGACACTTTCGGAGATACCCGTAGTATACCTTTATAGTCACCCAGTTACGTTGTGACGTTTGGTACACCCAAATCACTCCTACGGTATCCGGGAGTTACACGATCTCATGGTATAAGGAAAGGATACTTGACATTGGAAAAACTCTAGCAAACGAACTATACGATCTTATGCTATGTTTAGGATTGGGTCTTGTCCATCACATCATTCTCCTAATGATGTGATCTCGTTATCAATGACATCCAATGTCCATAGTAAGGAAACCATGACTATCTGTTGATCAACGAGCTAGTCAACTAGAGGCTTACTAGGGACATGTTGGTGTCTGTTATTCACACATGTATTATGATTTTCGGATAACACGATTATAGCATGAATAAAGACAATTATCATGAACAAGGAAATATAATAATAATGCTTTTATTATTGCCTCTAGGGCATATTTCCAACAGTCTCCCACTTGCACTAGAGTCAATAATCTAGTTACATTGTGATGAATCGAACACCCATGGAATTCTGGTGTTGATCATGTTTTGCTCTAGGGAGAGGTTTAGTCAGCGGATCTGCTACATTCAGGTCCGTATGTACTTTACAAATATCTATGTCTCCATCTTGAACATTTTCACGAATGGTGTTGAAGCGACGCTTGATGTGCCTGGTCTTCTTGTGAAACCTGGGCTCCTTGGCAAGTGCAATAGCTCCAGTGTTGTCACAGAAGAGTTTGATTGGCCCCGACGCATTGGGTATGACTCCTAGGTCGGTGATGAACTCCTTCACCCAAATTGCTTCATGCGCTGCCTTCGAGGCTGCCATGTACTCCGCTTCACATGTAGATCCCGCCACGACGCTCTGCGTGCAACTGCACCAGCTTATTGCCCCACCATTCAAAATATACATGTATCTGGTTTGTGACTTAGAGTCATCCAGATCTGTGTCGAAGCTAGCGTCGACGTAACCCTTTACGACGAGCTCTTCGTCACCTCCATAAACAAGAAAAATTTCCTTAGTCCTTTTCAGGTACTTCAGGATATTCTTGACCGCTGTCCAGTGTTCCTTGCCGGGATTACTTTGGTACCTTCCTACCAAACTTACGGCAAGGTTTACATCAGGTCTGGTACACAGCATGGCACACATAACAGAACCTATGGCTGAGGCATAGGGGATGACACTCATCTCTTCTATATCTTCTGCCGTGGTCGTACATTGAGCTGAGCTCAATTTCACACCTTGTAACACAGACAAGAACCCCTTCTTAGACTGATCCATATTGAATTTCTTCAATATCTTATCAAGGTATGTGCTTTGTGAAAGACCTATGAGGCGTCTTGATCTATCTCTATAGATCTTGATGCCTAATATATATGCAGCTTCTCCAAGGTCCTTCATTGAAAAAATCTTATTCAAGTAGGCCTTAATGCTGTCCAAGAGTTCTATATCATTTCCCATCAAAAGTATGTCATCTACATATAATATGAGAAATGCTACAGAGCTCCCACTCACTTTCTTGTAAACGCAGGCTTCTCCATAAGTCTGCGTAAACCCAAACGCTTTGATCATCTCATCAAAGCGAATGTTCCAACTCCGAGATGCTTGCACCAGCCCATAAATCAAGCGTTGGAGCTTGCACACCTTGTCAGCATTCTTAGGATCGACAAAACCTTCCGGCTGCATCATATACAATTCTTCCTTAAGGAAACCATTAAGGAATGTCGTTTTGACGTCCATTTGCCATATCTCATAATCATAGAATGCGGCGATTGCTAACATGATTCCGGCGGACTTTAGCTTCGCTACCGGTGAGAAAGTCTCATCGTAGTCAACCCCTTGAACTTGTCGATAACCCTTAGCGACAAGTCGAGCTTTATAGATGGTCACATTACCATCCGCGTCTGCCTTCTTCTTAAAGATCCATTTATTTTCTATGGCTCGCCGCTCAACAGGCAAGTCAGTCAAAGTCCATACTTTGTTTTCATACATGGATCCTATCTCGGATTTCATGGCTTCTAGCCATTTGTCGGAATCCGGGCCCGCCATTGCTTCTTTATAGTTCGAAGGTTCACCGTTGTCTAACAACATGATTTCCAAGACAGGGTTGCCGTACCACTCTGGTGCGGAACGTGTCCTTGTGGACCTACGAAGTTCAGTAGCAACTTGATCTGAAGTTTCATGATCATCATCATTAACTTCCTCTCTAGTCGGTGCAGGCACCTCAGGAACATTTTCTTGAGTTGCGCCATTTTCCGGTTCAAGAGGTAATACTTCATCAAGTTCTACTTTCCTCCCACTTACTTCTTTTGAGAGAAACTCTTTCTCTAGAAAGGATCCATTCTTGGCAACAAAGATCTTGCCTTCGGATCTAAGGTAGAAGGTATACCCAATAGTTTCTTTAGGGTATCCTATGAAGACGCATTTTTCCGACTTGGGTTCGAGCTTTTCAGGTTGAAGTTTCTTGACATAAGCATCGCATCCCCAAACTTTTAGGAACGACAGCTTAGGTTTATTCCCAAACCATAATTCATACGGTGTTGTCTCAACGGATTTCGACGGAGCCCTATTTAAAGTGAATGCGGCAGTCTCTAAAGCATGGCCCCAAAAAGATAGCGGTAAATTGGTAAGAGACATCATAGATCGCACCATATCTAATAGAGTGCGATTACGACGTTTGGACACACCATTACGCTGAGGTGTTCCAGGCGGCGTGAGTTGTGAAAATATTCCACATTTTCTTAAGTGTGTGCCAAATTCGTGACTCAAGTATTCTCCTCCACGATCTAATCGTAGGAACTTGATTTTTCTGTCACGTTGATTCTCAACCTCACTCTGAAATTCCTTGAACTTTTCAAAGGTTTCAGACTTGTGTTTCATTAAGTAGACATGCCCATATCTACTCAAGTCATCAGTGAGGGTGAGAACATAACGATAGCCACCGCGAGCCTCAATGCTCATTGGACCGCACACATCAGTATGTATGATTTCCAATAAGTTGGTTGCTCGCTCCATTGTTCCTGAGAACGGAGTCTTGGTCATTTTACCCATGAGGCATGGTTCACACGTGTCAAATGATTCATAATCAAGAGACTCTAAAAGTCCATCTGCATGGAGCTTCTTCATGCGTTTGACACCTATGTGACCAAGGCGACAGTGCCACAAGTATGTGGGACTATCGTTATCAACCTTACATCTTTTGGTATTCACACTATGAACATGTGTAGCATTACGCTCGAGATTCATTAAGAATAAACCATTCACCATCGGAGCATGACCATAAAACATATCTCTCATATAAATAGAACAACCATTATTCTCGGATTTAAATGAGTAGCCATCTCGAATTAAACGAGATCCTGATACAATGTTCATGCTCAAAGCTGGCACTAAATAACAATTATTGAGGTTTAAAACTAATCCCGTAGGTAAATGTAGAGGTAGCGTGCCGACGGCGATCACATCGACCTTGGAACCATTCCCGACGCGCATCGTCACCTCGTCCTTCGCCAGTCTCCGCTTATTCCGCAGCTCCTGCTCTGAGTTACAAATGTGAGCAACTGCACCGGTATCAAATACCCAGGAGCTACTACGAGTACTGGTAAGATACACATCAATTACATGTATATCACATATACCTTTTGTTTTGCCGGCCTTCTTGCCCGCTAAGTATTTGGGGCAGTTCCGCTTCCAGTGACCACTTCCCTTGCAATAAAAGCACTCAGTCTCGGGCTTGGGTCCATTCTTTGGCTTCTTCCCGGTAGCTTGCTTACCGGGTGCGGCAACTCCCTTGCCGTCCTTCTTGAAGTTCTTCTTACCCTTGCCTTTCTTGAACTTAGTGGTTTTATTCACCATCAACACTTGATGTTCCTTTTTGACTGCTACCTCTGCTGATTTCAGCATTGCAAATAATTCAGGAATGGTCTTTTCCATCCCCTGCATATTGAAGTTCATCCCAAAGCTCTTGTAGCTTGGTGCAAGCGACTGAAGGATTCTGTCAATGACTGGGTCATCCGGGAGATTAACGCTCAGCTGAGTCAAGCGGTTATGTAACCCAGACATTGTGAGTATGTGCTCACTGACAGAACTATTTTCCTCCATCTTACAGCTGAAAAACTTGTCGGAGACTTCATATCTCTCAACCCGGGCATGAGCTTGGAAAACCATTTTCATCTCTTCGAACATCTCATATGCTCCGTGTCTCTCAAAACATTTTTGGAGCCCCGGTTCTAAGCTGTAAAGCATGCCGCACTGAACGAGGGAGTAATCATCAGCACGTGTCTGCCAAGCGTTCATAACGTCTTGGTTCTGTGGGACGGGTGCATCACCTAGCGGTGCTTGTAGGACATAATATTTCTTGGTAGCTATGAGGATGATCCTCAGGTTTTGGACCCAGTCCGTATAGTTGCTGCCATCGTCTTTCAGCTTGGTTTTCTCTAGGAACGCGTTGAAGTTGAGGACAACGTTGGCCATTTGATCTACAAGACATATTGTAAAGATTTTAGACTAAGTTCATGATAATTAAGTTCGTCTAATCAAATTATTCAATGAACTCCCACTCAGATAGACATCCCTCCAGTCATCTAAGTATAACATGATCCGAGTTAACTAGGTCGTGTCCGATCATCACGTGAGATGAACTAGTCAACGTCGGTGAACATCTTCATGTTGATCGTATCTTCTATACAACTCATGCTCGACCTTTCGGTCTTCTGTGTTCCGAGGCCATGTCTGTACATGCTAGGCTCGTCAAGTCAACCTAAGTGTTTGCATGTGTAAATCTGTCTTACACCCGTTGTATGTGAACGTTGGAATCTATCACACCCGATCATCACGTGGTGCTTCGAAACAACGAACTATCGCAACGGTGCACAGTTAGGGTGAACACTTTCTTGAAATTATTATGAGGGATCATCTTATTTACTACCGTCGTTCTAAGTTTACAAGATGTACAAAACATGATAAACATCACATGCAATCAAATAATAATAGTGACATGATATGGCCAATATCACATAGCTCCTTTGATCTCCATCTTGGGGCTCCATGATCATCTTGTCACCGGCATGACACCATGATCTCCATCATCATGATCTCCATCATCGTGTCTCCATGAAGTTGCTCGCCAACTATTACTTCTACTACTATGGCTAACACGTTTAGCAATAAAGTAAAGTAATTTACATGGCGTTTCTCAATGACACGCAGGTCATACAAAAAATAAAGACAAATCCTATGGCTCCTGCCGGTTGTCATACTCATCGACATGCAAGTCGTGATTCCTATTACAAGAACATGATCTCATACATCACATATATATCATTCATCATTCATCACAACTTTGGCCATATCACATCACAGAACACTTGCTGCAAAAACAAGTTAGACGTCCTCTAATTGTTGTTGCAAGTTTTACGTGGCTGCAATAGGGTTCTAGCAGGAACGTTTTCTTGCCTACGTGAAATCCACAACGTGATTTGTCAACTTCTATTTACCCTTCATAAGGACCCTTTTCATCAAATCCGCTCCAACTAAAGTGGGAGAGACAGACACCCGCCAGCCACCTTATGCAACTAGTGCATGTTAGTCGGTGGAACCGGTCTGACATAAGTGTACGTGTAAGGTTGGTCCGGGCCGCTTCATCCCACAATACTGCTGAAGCAAAATAAGACTAGTAGCGGCAAGAAAGTTGACAACATCTACGCCCACAACAAATTGTGTTCTACTCGTGAAAAGAGAACTACGCATAGACCTAGCTCATGATGCCACTATTGGGGATCGTTGCAGAAAACAAAAAATTTCCTACGGTTTCACCAAGATCCATCTATGAGTTCATCTAGAAAAGAGTGATCATATGCATCTACATACCTTTGTAGATCGCGAGCAGAAGCGTTCAAAGAATGGGGATGAGGGAGTCGTACTCGACGTGATCCAAATCACCAGAGATCCTAGCGCCGAATGGACGGCACCGCCGCGTTCAACACACGTACGGTCAGCGTGACGTCTCCTTCTTCTTGATCGAGAAAGGGGGAAGGAGAGGTTGAGGAAGATGGCTCCAGCAGCAGCACGACGGTGTGGTGGTGATGGAGCTGCAGTACTCCGGCAGGGCTTCGCCAAGCTCTATGGAGGAGGAGGAGGTGTTGGAGAGGGAGAGGGAGGCACCAAAGGCAAAGGTAAGAGGTCCTCCATCCCCACACTATATATAGGGGGGCCTAGGGGGGCGCCGGCCCTAGGAGATGCAATCTCCTAGGGGGGCAGCGGCCAAGGGGTGGGGGGCTTGCCCCCTAAGCAAGGGGGCGCCCCCCTTTAGGGTTTCCCCCACCCTAGGCGCATGGGCCCTAGGGGAAGTGGCGCCCCAGCCCACTTTGGGCTGGATCCCTTCCCACTTCAGCCCATGGGGCCCTCCGGGATAGGTGGCCCCACCCGGTGGACCTCCGGGACCCTTCCGGTGGTCCCGGTACAATACCGGTGACCCCGAAACTTGTCCCGATGGCCGAAATAGCACTTCCTATATATAATTCTTTACCTCCGGACCATTTCGGAACTCCTCGTGACGTCCGGGATCTCATCCGGGACTCCGAACAACATTCGGGTTACTGCATATACATATCCCTACAACCCTAGTGTCACCGAATCTTAAGTGTGTAGACCCTACGGGTTCGGGAGACATGTAGACATGACCGAGATTGCTCTCCGGTCAATAACCAGCAGCGGGATCTGGATACCCATGTTGGCTCCCACATGCTCCTTGATGATCTCATTGGATGAACCACGATGTCGAGGATTCAAGCAACCCCGTACACAATTCCCTTTGTCAATCGGTATGTTACTTGCCCGAGATTCGATCGTCGGTATCCCAATACCTTGTTCAATCTCGTTACCGGCAAGTCACTTTACTCGTACCGTAATGCATGATCCCGTGACCAGACACTTGGTCACTTTGAGCTCATAATGATGATGCATTACCGAGTGGGCCCAGTGATACCTCTCCGTCATACGGAGTGACAAATCCCAGTCTTGATCCGTGTCAACCCAACAGACACTTTCGGAGATACCCGTAGTATACCTTTATAGTCACCCAGTTACGTTGTGACGTTTGGTACACCCAAATCACTCCTACGGTATCCGGGAGTTACACGATCTCATGGTATAAGGAAAGGATACTTGACATTGGAAAAACTCTAGCAAACGAACTATACGATCTTATGCTATGTTTAGGATTGGGTCTTGTCCATCACATCATTCTCCTAATGATGTGATCTCGTTATCAATGACATCCAATGTCCATAGTAAGGAAACCATGACTATCTGTTGATCAACGAGCTAGTCAACTAGAGGCTTACTAGGGACATGTTGGTGTCTATTATTCACACATGTATTACGATTTCCTTATAACACAATTATAGCGTGAATAAATACAATTATCATGAACAAGGAAATATAATAATAATGCTTTTATTATTGCCTCTAGGGCATATTTCCAACAGTTCCTCCCCCATTTCCTCCGCGGACTGGGCTTCCCTCTCCACCCATTTGTCCGAGGGCTCATGTTCTACTACGGCCTGGATTTCCACGATCTGGCCCCGAACTTCGTCCTCAACATCTCGGCGTTTATCGTCGTGTGCGACCTTCCTCCGCATCCGCCCCCATTTCGGCCTATGGCTCAAGACTTTCAACGTCAAGCCGAAGGTGGTGTGCGGCAACCAGGCGGAGTGCGGAGGCGCCATGGTGGGCAAGATGGCCAACGTCCTATGGCTCGAGGGCTCGTTTGTGGAGACCCTGAAGGGGTGGCAATCGGGGTGGTTTTACATCACCGAGCCGCACGACACCGAATGGGTCGCACCCCCTGTGTTTTAATCCGGACCCCCTACGTGGATCACCTCCTGGAAGGAGACGGGCCTGACGTGGGGCAAGAAGGGAAAGATGACCGGACTCCAAACATGCATCCAAACCCTGGTGGACAAGAAGCTCAAACTTGTCAACGTAGTCCAGGTTATGCTCATCCGCTTGATCCTCCCGTGTCAACAACGGGCTTTCAACCTGTGGGAGTTCGACCTGGCGCGGCACCAAACTCTGAGCAGGCTCTTCGACATGACGTACGAAGATGCCTAGAAGGTGCTTTTCAAGGGCGCCGAGGCTCCCGCATCCGCTACCGAGGATCGCGGATTCAGTGCGCAGCATCACGCTCTCGCGGTAAGCTGTTTTTCCTTTTATAGGGTATCAGTTTTTCATAGTTTGACTTCATGCGGGATCTAAGTTCCCTTTCCTTTGACAGGATTGGCAGGTGACATCCGGACAGATCAACTGTCTGGCTCCTTTGCCCGAAGGCCCAGCGGACGCTCGCTTGGCGAAGCTGCTGGTTCCGGCACCCTATGTGGTGCCGGAGAAGAAGGCCGCAAAAAAGGCCGCGGGGACTCGAAAGAGTGCCTGGCGCCAGGAGGTGTCGGATCCATCATCCGATGGTTCCGAGGCGCATTCCTCCCGTGAAGACGAGGAGGAAGAAGAAGAAGAAGAAACCTCTCCCCCTCCAGCGGGAGGAGAGAAGAAAAGGAAGGCCGCCCTCTCTGGGGAGGCCGGAGGGTCCAAGAAGGGGAAAACCCTTCCTCCGGACTACTCCACCGACACCGACGACGGCGGAGAGGAGTGGCAGCTCAGGGCCAAGCCCCTGGCAAAATCGTAAGTATCCGGATACCAGAGTAATTCATAGTATTCGTTTATTGCACAGCTTTCCCTTACGTCGAATATGTTTATGCAGCCCACCCAAAGACCGGCTCGACACATCGTCGAGCGGCTCACTGGACTCGTCGGATGTGAACTCGCTTCCGACGGCTTCCTCCCCCCGCCCTACGAACGACACCGAAGTGTTGTCCCAACAGGTTCCAAGCCAGGAGGAGGTGGTCCTGGAGGCGCCGCAAGGCGACCTCCCAGACTCCAGGAGTAAAGGGGATGAAACCCCCAGGGCTCCAAATCTGGCTCTAGGTCGGACACCGCTCCGGAACCTTCAAAGGTTCCAGAGTCTGGCGGGGGACCTCCTTCCAAGAGGAGTAAGTCCACCGTGCCGGTGGCCCCCGTCCAACCGGAGGCGCCGGACAATATGTTGGAGGCGCCTCCATCGACGAGGAGCACCGCACTATTATGAGTGTGGTGGTCCAGAAGGTTCAGTTCGCCAAGAGCGGACTGACTGAAGCTTGTACTAGCCTTTTAACAGGCTTTGAGGTAAGTAAAGAATGTGTAAATAATATTACCGCATAGACAGTAGCCCCTGATGCTCTGTTTGGCGTTCAGGAAGAAAAGCCGAATAGAGGATCAAATAAAATTCGCAGGAGTCTAACAAAAATGAGTCAATATGCATATGCAGGCTTCTCTGCTTGCGTCCGCCGCACTGACTGCGGAAGTGGACACGCTAAAGCAGAACCTCGAGCAGTCCGAGCAAGAGCCTGGGCATGCCAAGAAGCATCTCGAGGACAATGAAGGTGAGAAATACCTTGTTTTTTAAATATATATAAAAAGGTGCAATTGCAAAGAATGACAGGATTATCGTGGCTATTGTAGGGGGCACGTCTAAAGTGGCGACCCTTAAGCAAGCGTTGGTCGAGGCCGAGAAGAGGGCGGCCTCGGAGCGCACCGAGTGGGAGAAGTATGAGGCCGAGGTTGGCAAGGTGCGGCAAGAGCTCCAGGCTCTCATGGAGAAACATGAGAATTTGGAGCTTGACTCAAAAACGCGAGCGTTCGAGCTCGCGGTGGCCATTCAAAATGCCAAGTCTGCCAAGGCCGAATCCCAGAAGACCCTCTAGGAGTTGGATGAGGTGAAGAAGATAGCGGCGGGTAAGGCATTCTTTATGCAAAGCAAACACATAAACGTGAGTTACTTGTTACTTACCCGAATCCGGAGCTCTCCAGGAGCGTTCACAGATCTTCCCCGGAGTGTGTCCGATGCCGCCGCATTCTATCGAGCCGAGGAGGGCAGCTCGACAGAGAAGGTGCTCTGGTCTCAGTATGCTGAGGCCGGACACCCCGTGCCCCTGAGCGACCAACTGAAGCAACTGGTCGAGCTCCACAAGGCGGCCGAACAGGCCATGAAGGGCCTCATTGTTCGGCTGTGGCCTGGAGGGGCTCTGCCTGGGAGCTATTTCGGGCTGGTGCAGCGGCTGGTGGAGGCATGTCCAAGGCTCAAAGTCATCAAGCGCTCCATCTGCATTGAAGGTGCCCGTAGGGCCCTTGCCCGTGCTAAGGTGCTCTGGGGCAAGCTGGATGCTGAGAAGCTTGTGAAGGACGGGCCACCGCCGGGGAAAGAGCATCGCAAGCCCGAGAATTACTATAAGGATGTTCTGAAGGGTGCCTGCCTTGTGGCGGATGAATGTTCTAGGGATGTAATTTTTGAGTGAAATTTGCTCGTTTTGTCCTGTGCGCTGAAAACTTGTTCATATGCGCTAAGCAATTCTATTGGAATTTAAAATATTACCTTCTGTGCGGCTGTTTATCAATTCTAAGAGATGGTGAGTCGTCGGCTTCTGCCCCCGTGCCGCTAGTGCTGGGGTGTTCGGGGATAAACCTGAGCGCTCTTTTTCCCATGTTTGGGTCCTTCGAGGGAGGTGCTCAGCCCAACGAACAAGGCAATCGGACTATAATGCGTGAACACTCTCACTTAGCCATAGAATTCTATAATTTTAAATTTCGGCGAAGCCCCTGGTATTCGGAAGACCTAGTTCGGGGCGCTATCCACGCCTTGGCTGAATAGAGCCGGCTCCTCGCCCTAAGCGGCATAAGTATTTAGGGACTCGAAAAACCTCTCGAACAGCGACCAGCTCTCGCTTCATCATGACAGTCAGTTTTAGCTTTCTCCACTGAGGTGCTCGACCCAGCTCAACTGGGGCATAATCGCAGTGGTTCTCCTAGTGCTACCTTAGCCGATATAGCGGAACGTAAGGCACCAAAACATAGCAGCCGGGCAAACCCAACTATTGACCCAAGACATGATTCGGAGCCGATGCATATAATGCTATAAGTTCGGGGTGCCGCACTTGTTAAAGTGTTCGGACTTCTCACACCATATTGAGGGGTACTAAAGCCCCTGACGTATTTTGGCCGTACCAACGTGTACGGGTGCAACATGTCGTTAAGGAACATATATAAAGAAAAAAAAGGTAATGCAAAAATAGACGAAAGCTATGCATTGTTTATTAAAAAGGGATGCGATCAAAGCAGAACGATACAAATAATGCGATAAGTGGAAGGTTGGACTAGTTAACATGTCCGTTCCAGGGGCAAGCTACGGAATAGTATGCGGAGCAGGTATACTGCTCGTGATAGAGACCACCTGGGAGTTCCGTAATGCAGCGTGGCTTGTCTGCTTCCCTGGTTCTTGCATCGTTTGTGTGGCAATTGAACTGCCGAATAGGCCTTCTCAAGGATGGAGTCCTGAAAGTAAGAGAAAAATAAAAAAATCGGTAGCCCCTGGTACGGTTTAAGCGGTGTTTTGGGCGTGCCGTGATGGTGCCCCTCCCCCTGTACCCATGGTATCTCTAGAGCGTAGTTATGTACGCGAAGTACTGGCGTCGCCTTTTTGCAAGGGTTGGGGTTGGGGCCGCATTGCTACGCCTGCACGGATCGTGCCAGGCGGTCTTGTTGTAGGTTACTCCGGGCGCGCTTGACGGTGTCCGGTCGTTTAGTGGCCGGACTGGAGAACTGCCTGGAGAGGCTGCTTTGTACTTCCGCTGCAAGGGCTGCTGTGTGCTCCTCCGTTCGGAGGGAGCGTTCGGTGTTTCCATTGGCCGTAATTACTCCTCGAGGGCCTGGCATCTTGAGCTTAAGGTATGCGTAGTGTGGTACTGCATTGAACTTAGCGAATGTGGTTCGCCCGAGCAGTGCGTGATAGCCACTGCGAAACGGGACTATGTCGAAGATTAGCTCCTCGCTTCCGAAATTATCCGGAGATCCGAAGACCACTTCAAGTGTGACTGAGCCTGTACAGTTGGCCTCTACACCTGGTATTACGCCCTTAAAGGTCGTTTTGGTGGGCTTAATCCTCGAGGGATCTATGCCCATTTTCCGCACTGTATCCTGGTAAAGCAGGTTCAGGCTGCTGCCGCCGTCCATAAGGACTCTAGTGAGATGAAATCCGTCAATAATTGGGTCTAAAACCAATGCGGCGAATCCGCCATGATGGATGCTAGTGGGATGGTCCCTTTGATCAAAGGTGATCGGGCAGGAGGACCATGGGTTGAACTTTGGGGCGACTGGCTCTACCGCATATACGTCGCTTAACGCGCGCTCCAGCTCCCTTTTGGGGACGTGGGTTGCGTATATCATGTTCACCGTCCGCACTTGTGGGGGAAAACCCTTCTGTCCATTGTTGTTTGGCGGCCGGGGATCCTCGTCGTCATCGCTATGCAGCCCCTTGTCGTCACTTTCGGCGTTTAACTTGTCTGCCTGCTTGAACACCCAACAATTCATGTTGGTGTGATTGGCCGGCTTTTCGGGGGTGCCATGTATCTGGCACAAGCGGTCGAGTATTCGGTCCAAACTGGACGGGCCCCTAGGATTCCTTTTGAATGGCTTTTTCCGCTGACTGGATTTAGAGCCTCTGAATCCGGCACTAACTGTTGTATCCTCAGCGTTGTCGCCGTTAATGCGGCGCTTCTGCTTGTTGTGACGCGACCTGCCACTACTATCTCTGGTGTCTGAATTATCAGGGTTCTAGGTCATATTGTTGCTACAAGCAAGCCAGTTGTCTTCTCCCGCGCAAAAGCGGGTCATGAGTGTCGTGAGTGCTGCCATAGATTTCGGCTTTTCCTGTCCAAGGTGCCGGGTCAGCCACTCGTCACGGATATTGTGCTTGAAGGCTGCTAGGGCCTCAGCGTCCGGACAGTCAACTATTTGATTTTTCTTTGTTAGGAACCGTGTCCAGAATTGCCTGGCCGATTCCTCTGGCTGCTGAATTACGTGACTTAGGTCATCGGCGTCTGGGGGTCGCACATAAGTGCCCTGAAAATTGTCGAGGAATGCGGCTTCTAGGTTCTCCCAACAACTGATTGATCCTGTTGGCAAGCTGTTAAGCCAATGCCGAGCTGGTCCTTTAAGCTTGAGTGGGAGGTATTTGATGGCGTGGAAATCATCGCCGTGGGCCATGTGGATATGAAGGAGATAATTCTCGATCCATACCGCAGGATCTGTTGTGCCATCATATGATTCAATGTTTACGGGTTTGAAACCCTCGGGGATTTGATGATCCATTATTTCGTCTGTAAAGCATAGTGGGTGTGCGGTGCCTCTGTACTGGGCTATATCATGACGTAGCTCCAATGAGCCTTGTCTACTGTGTTCGGCCCTGCCGAATTTGTGGCCGGCGTGACGGTTACCGTCTCGAGCCGTGGGCCGCCCACGCGATCCGTAGATCGATCTTGGTTGCCTTGCCTTGTCCTCCAACATGTCTCGTAAGTCCGGCGCATATTCCCGTGCCTTGGTACGGGGTGCGTCTTGAGTGGAGGGCCGAGAGGCCTCTCTGTCACGGCCACGAGGTGGCCGGTCGGCCGCATCAAATGCTTCCTCCTCTAATCGGGGTAGCAACCTGCGCTTTGGGTAGCTCTTGGAGGGGCGTTCGAGTTTATGCTCTTCGGCCGCAAGGACTTTAGTCCATCTATCGACTAGCAAATCTTGATCAGCTCTAAGCTGTTGTTGTTTTTTCTTGAGGCTTCTTGTTGTGGCCATAAGCCTGCGTTGAAAACGCTCTTGCTCGATGGGATCCTCTGGCACGACGAATTCGTCGTCGTCGAGGCTTGCCTCGTCTTCGGAGGGAGGCATATAATTATCGTCCTCGACCTCTCTGTCTGCCGCTCTCTCATGAGGGCTGGTTTCTCCATCCTCCTGTGCTAAATCTTGCTGGAGGGGGTTTTCTTCGGCGCTTTCTGAAGTATTATTATCTCCCATGCTGGAATCACCGTATTTATTTTGGCGGGATTTTGAGCGGCGTCGCTGACGCCGGCGCTTAGGCTGTTTCTTGGAGGGGTCATCCTCCGTTGTTCCATCGCCATCTCCCTCTTTTGGGGTGTCCACCATGTATATGTCATATGACGAGGTGGCTTTCCAGGGCCTAGTAGGCCCTGGTTCTTCATCATCTCCTTCATCGGCGTACATACCGTCGATGTCTTTGGAGTCGAAGTCGAGCATGCCGGTTAAGTCGTCGACAGTGGCTACAAAGTGGGTGGTGGGTGGGCTTTGAATTTCTTCGTCGTCCGTACCCCAACCTTGCTGACTGTAGTCCGGCCAGGGCTCTCCTGATAAAGAGAGAGACTTCAGTGACTTCAGGATATCGCCGAAAGGCGAGTGTTGAAAGATGTCCGCGGCAGTGAACTCCATGATCGGCGCCCAATCGAATTCGATCGGCAGGGGCGCGGAGGGTTCAGAGTCCGGCTCCTTGGAGTCACGAGTCTTGCAGAGTACGGGGTTGGTGTTCGGCTCAATCGATGTTGGGGTTGCAGCCCCCGAGGTGGCGTCCAACCGCCCATCCTCGATCGGCGCAGTTGGCTCCGAATTGAGGGTCGGAGCCGATGCGGGTGCGGCCTCCAGGGAACTGTCCGGCGGCAGAGCTAGATCATGCTCGTCGTGACAGTGCGGCGCGCTCGGCACTGGCTCGAATCCATCGAAGATCAAGTCCCCGAGGATGTCAGCCGTGTAGTTTAAACTTCCAAATCTGACATGATGGCCAGGGGCGTAGCTTTCGATCTGCTCCAGACGGCCGAGCGAACCGGCCCGCAGTGCGAAGCCGCCGAAGACGAAGATCTGTCCGGGGAGGAAGATCTCTCCCTGGACTGCATCACTATTGATGATCGTAGGAGCCATCGAGCCTGACGGCGACGACATAGAGGAACTCTCAATGAAAGCACCAATGTCGATGTTAAAACCGGCGGATCTCGGGTAGGGGGTCCCGAACTGCGCGTCTAGGCCGGATGGTAACAGGAGGCAAGGGACATGAAGTTTTACCCAGGTTCGGGCCCTCTCGATGAAGGTAAAACCCTACGTCCTGCTTGATTAGTATTGATGATATGGGTAGTACAAGAGTAGATCTACCACGAGATCGGAGAGGCTAAACCCTAGAAGCTAGCCTATGGTATGATTGTTGATGTGTATGTTGTCCTACGGACTAAAACCCTCCGGTTTATATAGACAACGGAGAGGGTTAGGGTTACACAAAGTCGGTTACAATGGTAAGAGATCTTCATATCCGTATCTCCAAGCTTGCCTTCCACGCCAAGGAAAGTCCCTTCCGGACATGGGACGGAGTCTTCAATCTTGTATCTTCACAGTCTAGGAGTCCGGCTAAAGGTATAGTTCGGCCATCCGGACACCCCCTAATCCAGGACTCCCTCAGAAGGTGTCGCCGCGCCCGCCCGCCCGTGACGCACCGCCCGTGAGGAATCAATGGCAAGGCTGACTGGCGGTAGTCTTGCCATTGATTTCCCGTAGGCAACCGAGGCGTTCTGGGAAAGACGAGGCGCGTGCCTCTGACTCGGCGGGCTCGCGGCTCTTTCGCGTCAAAACCGCTCGTCCCGGCGCCCCCGGGCGTCCCAAGCACACTAGGTTTGGCCCAAACCGGCGAAAAACCGGTTCGTGGGGGCGCGATTGGGCCAATTTTTGTGTGCCGGCGCATAAAAACTCCTGTGAAGGACCTGTTGGGGGCGCGGTTGGAGATGCTCTTACACCGATCGGTTTGCAGCAAATTGGTAACCACGCACGTCCAGCAATTATTCGCACAAACAAGGTGATTGATTTCCTTCCAAAAGTTGACGGCATCTCCAACTCCAACACGGCTTCCATTTCTAAGGGCAGGTATAATGGTGCTATCTTAGGAATGCCACGTAGGATAAATGATGAGATGGAGGAGAGAGAACTCATAAGAGAAGGCTTGTCTTCTCTTATTTTAAGATAAGACAAGAGATGATCTCTTAGCACAATATGTCTCATCATATTTTTAGGAATTGCTAGTTATTAAAGATAAGGCTAAGAGATGACCCATTGTAGACGTTTTTCTTTGTCATCTCTAAATTTCATGCAAAACTTAAGATAAGACTATCTTATAAACCATTGTACATGCCCTAATGGTACGCCTTCTTCTTATTATTATATTTCCCCTTCCTTCAAGCTCAACCAGAGAAAAAAACAGAGCACCCGCCTCCGCGGCCGACAACCAGGATGCAGCCGCCGCTTGGCATGAAGACGAAAGGGCGCCAGCGCCGCGAGAACCGGCTTGTCGAGGACAAGGAGTCCCGGCAGGTGACCTTCTCCAAGCACAAGTCCGGGCTCTGGAAGAAGGCCTCCGAGCTCGCCCTGCTCTGCCGCGCCAGCCTCGCCGTCGTCGTCTTCTCCGAGGCCGGCAAAGGGTTCGCGTTAGGCAACCCCTCCACCGACGTCGTCCTGGCCTACGTCGGCTACGACGACGTGATGTTCATCCTGCTGCCGCTTCCACTGACGACGTGGAGTGGGAGGCCCTGGAGGCGCTGTGCCGGGAGACGGAGAAGAAAGGCGTGGAGGTGGCCGCGGAGGCCGCGCGGATGAGCGCCGTCGGGTAGAAGGTGGTGGACGTGCAGACGCAGGCGGGGAGGCGGTTCTGGTAGGAGGCGGACATGTCTCCTACGCTTGTATTGGAAAGCAAAATATTATCTGCATGTGATATTCCCTTGACAGTGGAGTTTTCATCGGTCCATTTTGAAATACATGATAAATATTTTAAATTTGCATTATTTTTCAGTATATAATGATCTTCTTTTCGGCACACAATGACCATTTTCAAATACGCACCATTTATTTAAAATACAGATGACCATTGAAAAATGATGAGCATGTTTTAAACAGTTAAAGTATTTTTGAAATAAACAAACAAGATTTCTTAATATAATGTGATGAACAGTTTTTAAAATGCAATGAATATTTTTTAAATACACGATGTACTATTTATAAATACATCCCGAATATCTTCAGAAATATGTGATGACCATTTTTTCAACACACTAAACATTTTTTAAATATGTGATGAACATTTTTTAAAACTTGATCAACAAATATATAAGAGCCGTGTGTATATTGAAATAAAGAGAAAAAATATAAAGAAAAGAGTAAAAAAGAAATATCTATTTAAAATAGATGAATAGGGAAATTATGAAAGAACAAATAAAGAGAAATAAAAAGAAAATAAAATGGGAAATAAATTTAAAATAAAATGAGTATATTTTTTAGAAAATAAAATCGAAAAAAGGGAACAACAATAATGGGGAAAACAATCAATGTACCAAGAAGAAATAAACGCAGAAAAGCCAAGAAATTCACGGTCCATTCTGAGAGTGACCTGTGCACATGCAGAAGAATAAATTAGTAGATTGTGCCGACCCAAATCGGAGCTCGTTTGTATGGTGCGACTAAGGCAACCTTTGTTTGTAGGAATTTTACAATTATGAATTTTTTTTTAAATACACATCAATATTTTCTTATTACATGATTAACATTTTTAATAGATGGTTAGAGTTTTTAAAAATACAAAGTGACAAAGATTAAATAAGTAATAAACATTTTATAGTATATGATGAACATTTTATATTACACTAACACAGTTAACACATTCAAAAATACACAAAGAATACATTTTCAAATATGTTATGAACACTTTTTAAAATGTGAATATTTTTTAAATACACGATGTACTATTTTGAAATACACCCCGAACATCTTCAAAATATCCAACGAACATTTTTTTTGGATGCGCCAAACACTTTCTTAAAGCTGATGAACAAAGAAATTAGAGTCATATATATTGGAGTAAAGATAAGAAATATAAACGAAAAGGTAAAAAAGGTAAATCTACTTAAAAAAGGTGAACAAGAAAAGAAAATAAAAACAAAATATGATAAAGGAACAAGAAAATAAAAAGGTTGTCGTGGAAGACTGAAAGCTAGAGCTATATTTTCCTTCTATTTGTTTGTTTGGGCAGTTATATTTAGCGCTCGTGACGATTCATCGGCCAGTCGCAATGGGCATGAATCCTATTCGGCGCCCGATACACCGGTTGAAGGCATCGCTACAGACAGGCACACACCCCCGCCCCCACCTCCTTCAATGCTGCATGGGCCGGCCCATTAAAAGGTATACAGGGATTTCAATCACTGGTTTTAGGAAGCTTTCTGAAGCTTCCTAGCCGGTTTTAAAAACTATTAATCATGTACTTAGAAAATTTAAATGTATATATAAAAAATGCACTTGATGTATGCAAAAAAAAACTGTACAATGTGTATACAAAAAATAGAAATAAGAGAATATGTTTTAAAAAATGTTAATTATGTTTTAAAAGAATGTTAAACATGTGTAGAAAATATGTTTATGGTGTATAAAGAAAATGTAGAATGTCTATAGAAAAAGTTGTGTCTACCGGGGGGGCAACTTGGCCCGGGACGAAGGAGAAGCCTTAAGGAAGCGCCGGAGACCTTCGTGCCCAAGACAAGGGCGGCGATGCCCCAAATCGAATCTACTGATGTGTAAACATTGTCAAATCTCATCTAGATGTGATTTGGCAAATCTGATAAGATTTAACTGAAGTCAAACTTCATAAAGTTTGACTAATTTTATATTAAATAAATACCAACATTCGCAACACAAAATCAGTAGGCATCATTAGATGCATCACAAATTTAATTTTTATATTATATAATTTTAATTTTGACTTTAGACAGTTCTCGTATGCAGAGAAAACAAGATCACACTGCACAACACCGAGTCAATGACCGGACACACACTACAGACAAGACAAAGTAGAAAGACGCTTATTCGCGGCCACTTCCCCAACGCCCGGCATGCGGCTCTCCTGGCCCACCTGGCCCATTGGTCGGCTCGGCTTAACGTTCGCTGCAACGGCGCGTTAGCTCGTCGACAAACTCATCGAAGCTCTGCTGCGATGACCCACCGTGCGTCGTGGCGGCCTCGAGCGTCGCCCTCACATTCTTCACCGCCTCCCGGAGCTCCTCACCCTCTTTCCCAGACATGATGCCCTCGATCCTCGCCCTCACCTCATCCGCGAACACCGCGCCACGGTCCCCGATGGGCATGCCGACGCGCCACTCCCGCACGACGAGCCGCCGGTTAGTGAATTGGTCGGTGAGCAGCGGGAAGCAGAGCATGGGCACTCCAGCCCACACACTCTCCAGCACAGAGTTCCACCCGCAGTGCGTGAGGAAGCCACCCAGCGCGGTGTGCGAGAGCACCTCCACCTGGCAGCACCAAGGCACCACCAGGCCACGCCCGGCGGACGCGGCCACGAACCCCTCGGGCAGCGGGTTCGGGTCGTCGGAGCTGACGATGTCTGGTCGCATCACCCACAGAAACCTCGTACCGCTGGCCAGGACTCCCCCAGCGATCTCGTGCAGCTCTTGCTTGGTGACGTGCGCGTAGCTGCCGAAGGAGATGTAGAGCACGGACCCCGGCGGCTGTTCGTCCAGCCAGTGGGAGCAGTCGGACTCGGCCCACATGGAGGTGGCGACGGTGCTGCGGGCGAAGCCGGCGGGGAAGATGGGGCCGACGGCGTAGAAGGGTTTCTCGACGCGGAGGGCGGCGATGGTGGACGGCTCCAGCTCCTCCACGGTGTTGCAGAGGACGTAGTCGGCGCCGCGCGCCTCGTCGAAGGCCTTGAAGATGATGCGGTGCACCACGCTGGTGGTGTCCGTCTCCTGGAGGTACGACATGAGCTCGTGCGGCTCGATCGCCGGCACGCCAGGGATGTAGGTGATCGTGTCCTTCCGAGGCTCTGCAAAAAAGGAAACTTCAAAATCGATGGCATGGCAAACCATTTTGCAGCA
Source organism: Triticum dicoccoides (assembly GCF_002162155.2). NCBI lineage: Eukaryota > Viridiplantae > Streptophyta > Magnoliopsida > Poales > Poaceae > Triticum > Triticum dicoccoides. The sequence goes on along the minus strand of NC_041380.1, from coordinate 53,205,028 downwards.
AACAAATTTACTACTACTCCCTCACTTTAGTGATCTGAACACTCTTATTATTTTTTCGGCAAAAATATTAGTGGCACTCTGTTGCATTGAAACATAAGCATATTGGAGTGGATTCCAAAAATCGTATTTTTCACCGTTGCAACCGAAGTGGCCGTTGTTGGTGAGCAGGTGGACGTGGTAGTAGAGGTTGAAGATGAGCGCGGGCTCGGTCCAGAAGGACACGTACGCGATGCCGAACTTGCTGGCCAGCGTCGCCGGCCACACGAAGAAGGTGTCGGCGACGAGGCACGTCGCGGCCGGGTCGACCACGACGCGGCCGAGCACCTCCTCGACGTGGCCGGAGTGCGCGTGGAGCAGCGAGCCCATGAACTCGTCGTGATGCAGCGACCGGTCGAACCCCACGGGGAGGCCGTCGCTGATAAGCTCGTAGCGCACGTCCATCCCCGACGCGCGCGCGCCGGCGAAGAAGTCGTAGCCGGCCGGGTCGACGCCGAGAGCGCGCGCCGTCTGGTCGTGCACGGCCTCCGTGTTGACGACCGTGACGGCGAAGCCCCGCGCCGCCAGCCGCAGCGCGAGGTGCGTGACGGGGATGACATGGCCCTGCAGCGGGTACACCACCACCACCGCGTGCGGCTTGGCCTTGCCGCCGCCGCTCGTGGCTCCTACGCCGGCCTCCTTTTGCGCCATGATCACCTACCTCGAGCTAGCTAGTTCCTCTGGTTTCCTGCGAACCGTCGCTGGCACTTGACTTGCTATATGACACCGTAGTGGGCATCGGTGTGACCCCATGGTAATGGTACGTACTATAGCTTATGAAACCGTCGTTATCTCTGTAGCCGCCGGCCTGCGTCGGATTCGTGCTCATGAAATTTGTTGCCAACGTTTAGTCAAAATTTGTGTACTTCGTTAATCTGGTGCGCGCACACGCACACGCATTGTCCGTAGTGAGACGAATGGTGTGATTACACGATGGCGCGGCTTACGAGCTGCCACCATATCTGGCGTTTTTTGTACGGGGGATGAGTGCGCAGGTGATGTAAGCTGACGATGATCTCGATGGAGAAGTCGCCTTTCGTTTAGACCGTACATGCAAGAGTATCTAGAACCGAACCTCTGGAAACCCCGCTATACATCCGGCCGGGTCATTGCCCAGACACGAAATTATTACCCAATCCGATCTCTTAGACTAGCCACAGTGGGAGTAACTTTAGCAGTAACATCAAGTCCAACTCAGCAAATTTGCTTATGTGGCAATGAGTTAATGAGGAAAGAGATAGTTATAGTAACTTAGCTAGTTACTGTAACATCACATGTCCCAATACAATATGAGTCTATAATATAATAAATGAATCTTTGCATGTTATCACCCTTAAGTTACTACCTACTATGAAAGTAGTAACATAGTCTAGGTCATCTCAAACACGGACCGCATCACTCCGTGAACGGAGGGACTATTCCGCGCCCCTGCGGACACGGATAAGGAGCCGTCCATTCAACTAACCTCATACATTCGGCCATTTTTTTTAATATCAGCATGCTTAAATAGCCGCATATATAGTTTCAATTTAGCTAAAATAGTTCAAATGTAGCAGTAGTTCTAATTTAAAAAATGTAAACATTACGCCCAATATTGTTATCCCTTTAACCGACCATAGACGATCAATCAAATCTTTTTTAGTTGTTCGATGCCGAATTTGTTGATGCATTTGAACAATCTCTTCAAATGTAACGGTATTCTGGTCTAGAAGTTCGATAAAATCACCCATGTTCTTAGATACAAGTCCTACGACAGCATCGTCACCCTCATCCTCCACGATCATGTTGTGCATTGTCACACAACATGTCATCGCCTCCCACCAGGTCTCTGGATCCCATTATTTACAAGGTCCACGAACAACTAGAAAACATGCCTGCAGAACTCCAAATGTCCACGAGTGTCTTTTCTTCTTCTTTTTTTTCTTGACGTGCAGGTAAGTTGCTTGGAATGGACTGGTGACCAGTCGACTGAAAATGAATTAGGGCCACTCAACTTGTTTTTAGCTATCCGATGCAGAACCAACAGCCAGAAGCCGAATCATTTTTTTTCTATTTTTTCTTCTACACCTTCAAATCGGTTTTTCTGTTCATCTTCTAGCCCGAACCCCGAGCTACCACCGGCCTAACCGCCTGACACCGCCGCCCGTGGCCGGCGGCGCTCCTGCGCCAACCTCTCCGCCCCACCTTTCCCCAGCCATCACCCGGTGAGCCTGAACTCCTGCTGCACCCTGCACCCCTAGGATAGACACAGAGGCTCATGCTTCCGTGGCAGGCCGGCGGCTGCTCCTTCCTTCGCTCTCTCTGGCGGCTGTTGCTTTCTTCCTCCGAAATTGACTGACCCAAATATCATATTCAGGTGACTGACATCCAGCTAAACTGGCTTGGAATTTGTATGGTAATAAGTTGATTTTTTTTAAGTCGCCTGATCCATATCCAATGGCTGTTGTGCTCTCTCCTTCCTCCAGCTGGGCAGCTACCTTCTTCTGAAGTAAACTGTCGAGTGTCGAGTCTCCCGTGCAGTTGGATACTTTTCGTGTTGGGACCAAGTCGGGTGGCAAAATGGAATTGGTATTTTCCACACACTGACACACACACACAAGAAGCCAACAAGAAGGAAAAGGAAACGCCATCGCTGTGCCTCCTAAGCGATTGGGGGACACTTCTCCTGTCCGTATACACGATTATGGACCAGCCAGGGACACACGTTCCAGGTAAGAAACAGCGATGGCTGGAAGGAAAGGAGCAAGAAGCCACTGCAAATATGTGATGCTGCTACGATCGATCGACCCCCAATGGATTCCAGTAATTAACATGCAGAAAACTATGAACTCCTGACGCATGATTTGCAACGTCGTCATGCATGGTGCATCTCAAGATATGAGCGTGTGGTAATTTGTGGTAGTACCTTTGCATTTGAAGTGGCCATGCTCGGCGAGCAGGTCCATGTGGTAGTAGAGGGCGAAGATGAGCGCCGGCTCCGTCCAGAAGGAGACGTAGGGCACGCCGAGCGCCCTGGCCAGCGTCGCCGGCCACACGAAGAAGGTGTCGGCGACGAGGCAGGTGGACGCCGGGTCCAGGACGACGCGGCGGAGCAGCTCCTCCACGTGCGCCGGGAGCACGTGCAGCACGCCCTCCATGTACTGGTCGTGGTTCAGCGACCGGTCGAAGCCCAGCGGGAAGCCGTCGCTCACCAGCTCGTACCGCACGTCCTCCGACCCGCGCGCGCCGGCGAAGATGTCGCAGCCCCGCCGGTCGACGCCCAGGGCGCGCGCGGCCTGCTGGTGCACCGACTCCGTGTTGACGAAGGTGACGGTGAACCCGCGCGCCGCCAGCCGCAGGGCGAGGTGCGCCGCCGGGATCACGTGGCCCTGGAGCGGGTACGGTATCACCACGGCGTGCGGCTTCGGCTTCGTCTGGCCGCCGGTGCCGTCTGCCGCCATGTGGCCGGCCGGGTACGGCTGCTTCAGCGAGGGCGAGTGCGTGTGCGTGTGCGCTGGGCTATAGACGTAGTGTCACACTGTGAGTGAGATCGATAGGGAGGAAGAACGAATGGTAAGCAAGTGTGTAGGGACGGAGCGGGAGGTTGAGCGGTGGACGTGCGCTCGTACTACGCAGGTGGGCGTCCGCGCGGTCGATTCATTTGGCCATTTGGGGAAGAGTGTACAAAGTGGCGGGGCTCCACGAAGTAGACGTACGTAGCTTTTTTCTCTTCTTCTTTTTTT